>NC_090389.1:53437126-53749638 GCF_036365525.1 Heterodontus francisci
AGGGTACTATAGTTAGACTTGGGGTCCCAGATGAGGGAACAGAAAATGTGAGGTCAAAATTAGTTGAATAGTTAATCCACATTCATTGTCTAAGCTCACGTGAATAATGTTCACTTGGAGAGGTACCTGATGAATATACATCAGTACCCCAGAAGCAATGCATGTCAGCATAGTAGGGAAAAAAGGGGAGGAGAACAAAGTATCATTGTGCTTTAACAACCAGGCTATTCAAATTAAACTATTTTATGTTGATGTCAGTGTGAGAAAATGATAATTTAGTTCTGTGAAGGTATTTTTGGGTTTCAAAGGAAACAATAAGTAGTATTGAGATGTTTGTCTGGGGCTTTATATGTGATGACTAAATTGGCTCAAAGGTCATTTCCCATAAACCGATTCAAATGAAAAGACACAGCTGTGTGGTAGGTGAACTGCAGCCTGTTGAAATACCATTTAGCTCCTTAACAGCTACCAAGGACTGGACAGGGCACACTTTGATGTTATCTTATTAAGTGCTTTACTTGACACATACAATTCTCAATGCAACCATCACAAATATATCCTTGAACTCAACTTTAGCATTACAGTAGCACAGCTTTAACGCGGTTCAATTTGGTGTAACATAACAGTACAATAAAATTTCTAGAATTGCAGATGTGCCTTTCAGCAAATAAAGCAGTCTGACAGGTAGAAATTCTATGCTTTTGGTATTAAATCTACAAAGTGAGTGACAGGAAAAGGTTCTTCCTCATATCTGATCCATTATTCAAGATTGTTAACTTCTGCTTCCAAAACATTGTCAAACTCTGTCAGAATCTTTCTCTGTCTACTGTTGAATCCATAATCCAGAACTTTATCCTGAAAGGATTAATTTTTCCATTTCTCTTTCAACCATCTTCTAACTGCAGCTCACATTCTCACTTGCACTCTTAATCACTTCTCTATTGGCTGCTTGTGCCCAGCAAGTTGATTTCAGTTTCCTCATCTTCATGTTAATATCCATCCATGGCCATACTTCTCCCTATGTCAGTGATTTCCTTTAGCTGTTTAGCCTCAATTTCATCAACCAGCATACTGTTCATTCTCTGCTCCATCCAAGTAATCATCAGTGACTTTTCCTTCAACTGCCATGCTCTTGTGCTAATCCTTCCCTCCAGATTAATAGCTAAATAGTGCAGCTGTCTCTGCGAAAATGCGGACTATCCAAGATTCCCCAGAGCAACATTTCTCATGCTAGCACATGTGGAATAGTGATTGTGGGTGGAGATCTAGACTGTGCCATCCACTTTCAGCGAAACAGGTTCCAACCTGACACAAGGCATGTGAGACAAGCAGCCGCAAAAATCTGGAGACAGTGTAGCAGCCTGGGATTAGTGGATGGTGGACCTTTTACTGCACAGAGAATGAACACCTAATGCAACTCAAAGAAGACATTCCTCAGGATGGTAACAAGGAGGGTCCCTGAAGGTAGTGCATCTGATGTAGTCTATATGGATTTTCGCAAGGCTTTTGGTAAGGTCCCACATGGCAGACTGGTCACAAAAGTAAAAGCCCATGAGATTCAAGGCAAAGTGGCAAGTTGGAGCCAAAATTCGCTCAGAGGCAGGAAGCAAAGGATAGTGGTTGATAGGTGTTTTTATGACTGAAAGGTAGTTTCCAGTGGAAATCTGCAGGGCTCAGTACTAGGTCTCTTGCTTTTTTGTGGTATATATCAATAATTTGGTCTTGAATGTAGGGGGTATGAATGATTAAGAAGTTTGCAGAGGATACAAAAATTGGCCATGTGACGGCTGATAAAGAAGAAAGCTGTGGACTACAGGAAGATAACTAAGGACTAGTCAGTGGCAAATGGAGTTCAGTCCAGAGACGTGTGATGTAATGCACTTGGAGCTGGTGAACAAGGCAAGGGAATACACAATAAATGGTAGGATATTGAGGAATAGAGGGGCCTTGGAGTGCATGTCCACAGATCCCTGAATGTGGCTGGACAGATAGATAAGGTGGCCAAAAAAGTCATGCGGGATACTTGCCTTTATTAGCCGAGACATAGAATATAAGAGTTGGGAGGTGATGCTGGAACTGTATAAATCAATAATTAGACCATAGCTGGAGTACTGCCTGCAGTTTTGGTCACTGCACCTTATGAAAGATGTGATTGCACTAAAGAGGGTACGGAGGAGATTTATGAGGATGTTGCCTGGATTGGAGAATTTTAGTTATGAGGAAAGATTGGATAGGCTGGGGCTGTCTCCTTTGGAAGAGAGGAGGCTGAGGGGAGACCTAATTGAAGTATATAAAATTAGATAGAGTGGATAGGAAGGCACTATTCCCTTTGGTTGAGATGCCCATAACCAGGGGCTTAGATTTTAGGGTAAGAAGAAGGAGGTTCAGAGGGGATTCAAGGGAATATTTTCACCCAGAGAGTAATGGGGATTTAGAACACTCTGCCTGAAAGAGTGGTTTAGTTTAGTGATACAGCACTGAAACAGGCCCTTCGGCCCACCGAGTCTGTGCCGACCATCAACCACCCATTTACACTACACTAATTCCATATTCCTACCACATCCCCACCTGTCCCTATATTTCCCTACCACCTACCTATACTAGGGACAATTGCTAATGGCCAATTTACCTATCAACCTGCAAGTCTTTGGCATGTGGGAGGAAACCGGAGCACCCGGAGGAAACCCACACAGACGCAGGGAGAACTTGCAAACTCCGCACAGGCAGGACCCGGAATTGAACCCGGGTCACTGGAGCTGTGAGGCTGCGGTACTAACCACTGCGCCAGAAACCCTCATAACATTTTTTTTAAAACTTAGATATGCACTTAAAGTGCTGTAACCTACATGGCTATGGATGAAGAGCTAGAAAGTGTGATTAGGCTGGAAGGCTCCTTGTTGGCCAGCATGGACACGATTGGCTGAATGGCCTTCCATGCTGTAAACTTCTATGAATCTATGAATACCATGACCTGTTTTGGTCTCCTCCACATGATAGGTGATATTGAGACTTTAGAAAGGGTGTAGAGGAGGCCCATTAGCTTAATTCTCAGTTCAAAGCATCTTAGTTATCAAGGTAGGCTAAAAAAACAACTGTGGCTTTACACTTTAGAGAAGTCTAGACTTAGGGGTAGTTTGATTGAGGTTAAGAGATGTTGAAGTGTATTGGTTGTGTTCGAATTGACAGTTTGTTTCAATGAAATAGGTTAGGAAGGACCAGAAGTCACAATTTTAAATTGCATAAGGTCTGATCTAGGTTAGATGTCAGCAGTTTGTTCTTTTCCCAGAGAATAGTAGACCTCTGGAGTAGACTGCCAGCTTGTGTGGTGGATGCCAATTCACTGAATTAATTTAAGTGAGAGCTGGACCTCTTTCTGGCTGGGGTGGAGATCACCTCATATAAAAGTTAGTCACTGCATAGAATTATCAGGGCCAATGTGATCTCTTGGACTAGTTCTGATCACCTTAGGGGATCAGAGAGGAATTTCCCAAACTGGCTTGGGTTTTATGTATTTTTTTGCTTCTCCTAGGAGATTACATGGTTTTGAGTGGGGTGGAGAGTTTACACATTGTAATGCGCAAGGTACCAGAATTGTATCAGACAGGTTGGATTTACCAAAGGGTCTTTTCCTGTCCATCATTGCGAGTCTGCTTGTAAGGTACATGGCTGTTTGAAGATTATGGGAAAAGTCAAAGAAGCGACTGATCTGTACTGTAAGCACATCTAGGAAATGGAACAAAAACAAGAAATGCTGGAATCACTCAGCAGGTCTGGCAGCATCTGTGGAAAGAGAAGCAGAGTTAACGTTTCGGGTCAGTGACCCTTCTTCGGAACTCTGCTTCTCTTTCCACAGATGCTGCCAGACCTGCTGAGTGATTCCAGCATTTCTTGTTTTTGTTTCAGATTTCCAGCATCCGCAGTATTTTTCTTTTATTCTAGGAAATGGAACCCTGCAACCTTTTAGTGATAAAGTTCAAAAACAACTTGAATTTATATAGCATCTTTAATATAGTAACATATCCCAAGGTATTTCACAGGACTGCTATCAAACAAAATTTGACACCAAACTACAAATGGCGATAGTAGGAGTAGATGACCAATACTTGGTGGCAGATTTTAAGTAATATCTTAAAGGAGGCTAGACAGTGGGGAGTGGTTTAGAGAGGGAATTTCTGAGTTTAGGGCCAAGACAGCTGAAGGCATGGCCACCAATGGTGGAGGGATGCTCAAGTGGCCAGAATCGGAGGAGCACAGATATCTCAACGAATAGTAGGGCTGGATGAGATTGCAGACATAGGGTGGGGCAAAGCCATGGAGGAATTTGAAAACAATGAGAATTTTAAATTCAAAACATTGCTTAACTGGGAGTCAGTGTAGGTCAGCGAGCACAGGGATGATGGGTGAAAGGGACTTGGTGAAACGTGGTTTTATGACCAAGGCAGGAGTAATGCACTGTTAATTCAGTCCCACTACTCCACAGGTCACAGAATATTAGTAAGGTTTCCCACCTACCGAAAAATAGCCAAATTAAACACCTTATTTATCCCCCAGAATAAAGCATGCCAAACCAGGTTTCTTTAAACAACAACAAAATTAACTATTTATTAATAAACCAAGTTTTAAATAAGAATGAGATAAATCTATACGTATGAAAAGATTTCATAACTCCTTATTCCTCCTAACCCTCATGCACATACATTCCAAAACTAACGGTTAACCAGTTTTGAAAGGATGTTTTAAAATTAGAACTGTTTCTTAGGAATAATAAAATAACTGGGTAACTTCTGGTAGGATATTTCTGGATCAGTGAGGTGTCCCAGAGTCAAATAGTCGGATGCCACTCGCAGACTCTCCAGGTGAAATTAATGAACAGTCTGTGATGGGTAGGTGTTCAAGGCAGTTCGTCTGCAGCAAGCGTCACACAGATCTTTCAGCAAAAGATGTAGCAGTTTAACGTAGCAGTCTAACGGTAGAAACTGCCTTGAGATTTCAGGATCTCCTAAAAACACAAAAGGCAACAGGACTCACTTTTGAGGCAGGGATTCTTGAGACTGAAGGCAACAGCAATCTGCCACACCTGAAACACAAGGCTTCCTTTCTCCAAAACAGTGTTCCTCCACAGAGTGTAGCAAATCCTCTTTTCCTGTGTCTTTTCTCTCTCTTCAGGCTGGTCAAAAGCACACCTTTTGCAGAGCGAGAATAGGTCTTTTCTCTGGTCTATGAGCAAATCGCAGCTCACTGCTAGCTACTCCCAGCTCCCTGGTCTGTTTCACTCTGCAAAACTGAAACCTTGCAACAACCAAGTCACAAGACATTCATAAATCTTCATGTTGCTTGGATACAAGTTTTATAGCCTGCACACTTCAAACATCAAGTATCAGCATTCACTATTCACAGAAAGTCTCAGTCAGTCTTGTAAAAGTACACAGAACTCTCAGCTTTCAATAAAAAAAAACAAAGCTA
Source organism: Heterodontus francisci (assembly GCF_036365525.1). Classification (NCBI taxonomy): domain Eukaryota; kingdom Metazoa; phylum Chordata; class Chondrichthyes; order Heterodontiformes; family Heterodontidae; genus Heterodontus; species Heterodontus francisci. The sequence continues at coordinate 53,442,590 of NC_090389.1, forward strand.
TTGTGACAATGGGAATCAGAGTTCTGGATGACTTCAGTTTCTAGAGAGTAGGATGTGGGAGGTCAGCCAGGAGTACATTGGAATAGTCAAGTCTAGAGGTAACAAAGGGACGGGAGGATTTCAGCAACTGGTGAGCTGAGGCAGGGGTGGAGTTGGGCGATCCCATTCTGAAATCCTTGTAACCAGCAATGTTGAGCTGCCATTCCCCTCCCTTCTTTAAGCCACACTTCAATAGCTACAATATCATACTTCCAAATGTCTATCAGTGCTTTCAGCTCATCTGTCTTATTCACTGGACTTCTCGTATTGAAGTATATAACATTAATCACTGAACAGCTCATTTGTTGTTTAATTTCTAGCCTTTGTTTCCTCGACTTTCCATACTCGCTTACTAATTTTCTGTCTTCCATTTCCAGTTTTGCTTCTCTTCCTTCTGAATCTACACTCAAGTTCCCATTCCCCACAAAGCTTGTTTAAACCCTCCCCAACAGGACTAACAAACCTCCCTGCCAAGATATTGGTCCCACCTGCATTGAGATACAGGTCTCCCCTCCCCAAAAAACAGTTCCAATGCCCCAGGAATCTAAAGCTGTCCCTCCTGCACCATCTCTCCAGCCACACATGCAGCTGTATTATCCTCCTCTTTCTGTACTCACTAGCGTGTGGCATTGGGAATAATCCGGAGATTACTATCTTTGAGGTCCTGTTTTTAATTCCTTCCTTAGTTGCCTGAAATCTGCCTATAGGACCTCATCCCTATTTCTGCCTGTGTCATTGGTACCAATATGGAAATGACGTCTAGCTGTTCACCCAACCCCTTCAGAATGTTCTGTAGCCACTCAGTGATCCTGGAACCATGGAGGCAACATACCATCTTGGATTCACATCTGCGGCCGCAGAAACTTCTGTCTGCTCCCCGAACGATTAAAACCTCTACCATTATTGCTTTCCTGACCCTCTGTTCTGTGCCGCTGCACAACTGAGACACCCATGGTACTGTTGACTTGGCTCTGGCTGTATTCCCCATAGGAATCATCGCCCTCACCAGTATTCAGAACTGAATATGAGTTGGAAAGCGAGATGCACTTGGGGGCCCTTGCAGTGCCTGTGTGTATCTGCTTGACTGTCTGGCAGTTGTCAGGTGGTCCCTTTCTGCCTGCATACTCTTAAGTTGTGGGATGACCGACAACGCTTCTGCATTTTAAGTGCGGCGGAAACCATGGAGAGCGAACTTCACACCACAATGTGGTGGGAGATCAATTATGGTCGTTTAAATGGCAATTGACTCAAATTTCATGATGCGTTTAGAATTTTATGAATGGTGCATGACTACAGGGCTTCAGAGCCCCTCCTGTTTAAAAGAGGCAGCATGGAGTCGAGACTTAGGTGTGTCTCTGCCAGCGTAGTGGTAATATCACTTGACTGGTAATTCAGAGTCCTTGACTAATGCTCTCGGGACATGAGTTCAAATCCCACCACAGCAGATGGTGATATTTGAATTCAATTAATAAATTTGGAATTAAAAGCTAGTCTAATGGTGACCATGAAACCATTGTCGATTGTTGTAAAAACTCATCGGGTTCAGTAATGTCCTTTAGGGAAGGAAATCTGCTGTCCTTACCTGGTCTGGCCTACATGTGATTCCAGACCCACAGCAATGTGGTTGACTCTTAAATGCCCTCTGAAGTGGCCGACCAAGGTGGCAGTACCAATAGATGGGGCATGTGAAGGTGGCAGCACCAAAGAGGCAGTGGAGGGGGAAATGAGTGAAGATGGTAGCACCAATGAAGGGGGCATGTGAAGGTAGCAGCACCAACGGTGGTTGAGGGTGGCGGGGCTGGTGTTGTGCTGTAAGGGTGACAGAGAGGCAGTGGCACTTGCGTCCAAGGGGCTAGCCAGTGAAAGTCCTTTGGGGAGGTGGCCTACAGAGAACACAGAGGACTAGGAGGGCGCCTACCTGCCATGGGCCTGATCCACCCAATGGTCGTGGTCCCCACTGAAGAGGAGGAGGAGCAGTGCAGAGGGAGGGACATTCAGGCACCAGCGGGGGCACAGCAGGAATATTGGAATACCAGAAGCAGCAAAAGGGTCAGTCTCCAGGTGGGAATGTCAGGGAAACGTGCAGAGGGGTGCGCCAGCAAGCTCAGGTGTGAAGAAGGGCCTATCCGAGGGAAAAGTCTACTGTACTTTGTTCAAATATCTCCAGATGTTAAATGGTAGTTGCAGCGCAGACGAAGGCTCTCCAGGAGGCTGTCACCAATTTATGCACTATGCTTCAGGGTAAGCTGAGACCTGTGTGGTTTGGTGGACACCTCATGCCAGTGGCCCTGAAGATCATTGTGGCTCTCAACTTCTATGCCTCCAGATCTTTCCAGGGAGCCACTAGGGACACGTGGGATTACATAGGCAGTGGCCCATTGGTGCATCAGGGAGGTGACTAATACCATCTTCGAGCAACTATATCTGCTACCAACCTGACCCGACCCGAACGGTCAGGCAGAGACAGCCATCAGCTTCAAGGCTGGATTCCCCCCAGTGCAAGGTGTCATCGACAGCACATATGTGGCCATCAAGACTCCCATGGACCAGCCAACAGTATTCATCAACAGAAAGGGCTTCTACTCCATCAATGTGCAACTGGTCTACGACCACCGAAAGCGGATCCTTTAGGTGTATGCATGGTTTCCAGGAAGCAGCCATGACGCCTATATACTTTGGCAGTCCCAGGTGCCACAGCTTTTCTGCCCTCCCACCCCTGTGCACCTTCAGGATTGGATTCCTGGGGTCAGGAGCTACCCATTGAAGTCATGGCTTCTTATGTCAGTGAGGAACACTCACTGCAGCAGAGGAAGGTTCCAGTCCCTCCCACGGATCAATTCGAGCGACCATTGAGCAGGCCATTGGTTTCCTGAAGATGCAATTCAGGTACCAGGATTGATCTGATGGAGCCCTTCCGTATGCCCCAGTGAGGGCATCGTGCATCGTGGTCGTCTGCTGTGCTTTGCACAACCTAGCACTGCAGAGGTGGGAGGACTTGAATAATGGGGACATCATCAATAGCCATTCCTTATCTGATGAGGAGGTTGTGGAGGAGGCTGCTGAGCAGGTGGCACAGAATGAGGAACCCCTTGCACCAGAGGCAAGGGGAAATGAGAGACGCGCAAGGGAGGCTCAGGACAATCTCATTCATACCTGTTTCTTATTCATATCTGCTTCTCTTTCCACAGATGCTGCCAGACCTGCTGAGTGGTTCCAGCATTTCTTGTTTTTATTCCTGTTTCTTATTACCCTGACGCCCTTTGATAATCAGTTCAACAGAGACTCACCTTTGTGCGGATATAGAGTCATAGAGTTATACAGCACAGAAACAGGCCCTTCGGCCCATCGAGTCCTCACTGGCTATCAAACACCTGTCTATTCTAATCCCATTTTCCAGCACTTGGCCCATAGCCTTGTATGCTATGGCGTTTGAAGTGCTCATCTAAATACTTCTTAAATGTTGAGGGTTCCTGTCTCTACCACCCCTTCAGGAATTGTGTTCCAGTTTCCAAGCACCCTCTGGGTGAAAATTCTTTTCCTCAAATCCCCTCTAAACCTCCTGCCCCATACCTTAAGTCTCTGCCCCCTGGTTATTCACCCCTCTGCTAAGGGAAAAAGTTTCTTCCTATCTGCGGCACTCACTTCTGGTGCAGCCACCGGGACCTGCGGCTCAGAACAAAATTCCAGCCCCTGTTTCCTGTAAGAGCTCTATTCCACTCTCTCATTTCTTTATCTCTGTCACATCTGTTCTGACGATTCAACCTTCCATACCAACACTTCTGATGGATCTTCCTTTTCCCTCCCACCGTGGTTGGCAGGGCACTCAATTGTGTCCGTTCCATTTCCCGCACTTCTGCTCTCCCCTTTCTCTGGTTCTCAGAACCACAATAGAGTTCTCCTTGTCCTCACCTTCCACCTCAGTAGCCTCTTCATTCAATAGACATCCTCTGCCATTTCCACCACCTATAGTGCAATGCCACCACCAAGCACATCATCTTATCCCCTTTCAACCTTCTGAAGGAATCATTCCCTCTGCAACAATCTAGTCCACTCCTTATTCACCACCTCTCCTTCCCACGCCACCTTCCCATGCAAACACAAGAGGTGCAACCCCTGTCCTTTTGCCTTCTCCCTTCTCATTGTCCAAGATGCCAAACTCTCCTTCCAGGTGAAACACAATTTACTAGTACTTCCAATTTAGCATACATATTCGCTGCTCACGATGCAGTCTCCTTACCCAAACACAGATTGAGTGACCACTTTGCGGAACACCTTTCAGTTGGCGAGCATGACACCAAGCTTCCGGTCACCGGTCATTTTAATTCTCCACCTCATTTCCACTCTGACTTTTCTATCCTCTGCCTTCTACACCGTTCCAATGAAGTTGAGGGGTAAGCCTGAAGAACAGTACCTCATTTGAACTAGGCATTTTACAGCCTTCCGGACTCGGCATTTTACAGCCTTCTGGACTGAACTTTTGAGTTTAACAATTTCAGATCATATCCTCTGTTCCCATTTTTGTTGGATGACAGCTGTTGCTGATTCTGCTTTTCCCATTTACTCCTCCTCTAGAGACATCTTTTGTTTCTTTACTTGTCCCATTACCATCTCCTTTTTGCCTCATCCATTTTTGTCATTTAATCTCTCATGCCTTCCACCCTATCACACACCTTCCCTTTTGTTCTTTCCTTCCATCATGCCCCTTCCCCCTACCTCTCACCTTTCCCTGCCTGACTTAAAAACTGTTACATCTCTAAGTACTCCCAGTTTTGGTGAAGGGTCATCGACCTGAAACATTAACTCTTTCTCTTTCCAACGATGCTGCCAGACCTGCTGAGTATTTCCAGAATTTTCTGTTTTTATTTGAGATTTCCAGCATCCACAGGAATAGAAATTATTTGAATTAAAAAAATGTCCCTTCATTATCGCATTTCTTCGCTACATAATACTATTATGTTTCTGAAGTAGAATCTACAGACCAAGTAGGAAGCAAGAAGCAAATGTCAAAGTGTGTAAATTTGTAAAGATAACTGCTAAATTTGATCTGCCTTTGCCACATTAAAACATTATGAATTTTGTAATTCTGCTTGGCCTCCAAGTTGTTTAACACACAACCAAAACCTTATCTTTTTACCTGTGTCCTTCCAAATCCATGCCCATTCCTTCCTAGAAATCCATGATTGAGTTCCTCCAATTAGATTTCTATCCCTGTCGCAGTACCAAAACCGCTCACATCAAAGTCACAAGTAACATACTATGTTACTGGGCGGCACAGTGGCGCAGTGGTTAGCATCGCAGCCTCACAGCTCCAGAGACCCGGGTTCAATTCTGGGTACTGCCTGTGTGGAGTTTGCAAGTTCTCCCTGTGTCTGCGTGGGTTTCCTCCAGGTGCTCCGGTTTCCTCCCACAGCCAAAAGACTTGTAGGTTGATAGGTAAATTGGCCATTATAAATTGCCCCTAGTATAGGTAGGTGGTAGGGGAATATAGGGACAGGTGAGGATGTGGTAGGAATATGGGATTAGTGTAGGATTAGTATAAATGGGTGGTTAATGGTCAGCACAGACTCGGTGGGCCGAAGGGCCTGTCTCTAAATCAAAATCAAATGTGACTGTGACAAAAGTAAACTACCTCTCCTCATCCTTTTTGACCTGTCTGCAGCCTTTGACACAATTGACCACATCATCCTTTTCCAGCACCTCACCATCATTTCTGAGGCCCACAGACATGACACCAGGATGGCATGAAGCGTCCCTAGTGCCAAGATCAAGGATTTCACTGAGCAGCTGCAGAGCATTCTGAGGGGGAAGGGCAAACAGTCAGAAGTCATGGTCCATATCAGTACCAATGACATGGGTGGAAAAGGGATAAGGTTCTGCAGGCAGATTTTATGGAGCTAGGAAAGAAATTAAAAATTAGGACCTCAAAGGTAGTAATTTCTGGGTTACTCCCAGTGCTACAACCTAGTAAGTACAGAAATAGGTGGATAGTGCAGATGAATGCATGGCAGAAGGGTGAGCCTTAGATTGCTGAGGTATTGGGACCGGTTCCAGAGGAGATGGGACCTGTACAAGCTGGACAGGTTGTACCTCAGCAGGGCCAGGACCAATATCTTGGTGAGGAGGTTTGCTTGTGCTGTTGAGGAGGGTTTAAGCTAGCTTGGCAGGGTGATGGGAACCTCAGCATAGGTTCTGAAGGGAGAGGATCAAAGCTGGAAATGGAAGGCAGAAAGTTATTGAGTATGGTGGTGGTGGGTTTGGGGGTGGTGGTGGTGGGCAGAGAAAACAAAGGCTAATAAATAGACAGCAAAGGAGTTGTTCAGTGATTAGCAGCATATACTTCAATGCAAGTGGTCCAGTGAATTGGCCAGATGAGCTGAGAGCACAGATAGACAGATTGGAAGTATAATATAATAGTTATTATTGAAACATGGCTTATAGAAAGGCAGGAATGACAACTCAACATTCAGGGTTTTCCGATGGGATGGAGAGGGGGATGTCATGCATGGAAGCAGCCATGATGAAATAAACAATGAAATAGTAAAATTATGAATGAAAAAGTCAACTGTTAAACAAAGCCTCAAGAACATGGACACTCGTACTGCAGTCAAAATGGAGTAGCGGTCACGTGACCCCTCCTGTAGTGGAAATGAACAAACCTGTCTACAAGAATGGAACTCATTAACCTCGTCTGAAATAGCTGTGGGGAGAACCCCTTTAAAATTGAAAGGAGCATCATTGCATTTTAATGACTCTTATCAACATGAATGAACTAAGAAAGGATTCTGTAGACAGACATACTCCAGCCCAAACCAAAATTGAATAGGTGTGACACAGCACCGTGTTAACAGAATAGTTCCCATTCGGACATCAATTGATAGCCCTGGTCTCCACATCCTGGTGCATTGTGTGGTCACACCCGGGGAGAGGGCGATGTGTCTCCTAACAGAAAATCTAATGTGATGGATTTTTTACCTTAAAAAAGGTATGGAGAGAGAAGGAAGATCAAGCCAACACCTTCAGAAAGCAGTCCAGTCATAGGCTGTGAAAAGGGATCCAGCCAAACTAGGACGAAGCCCTGCTGCTAATTCTACATTTCAACTTGCTGCAACAGAGAACTTAAAGTGACCACCACCCCATTCTGAACTCTTAAACACCAGAAATCTACAACACCTCAACAAGTTCAAGACTATAAACACCCAGGCCTGCACCTTTAAAACAGACTGTCCTCATGAGAAGATTCAACAGGTTTACTGTAAACCGCGAACACTTACCTCACTTTGGATTTAAACCTTATCTTACCCTTTTCTCTCTACCTATCCTTGTGTATATGTGTGTGCATGAATGTATGTGTGGGTGAGGTTGCGGCCATTTCAGGAATTGTGTAAATATAGTTATCTTTTTTAACCTATGAGAAAACCTGTCATTGTCTGCTTATTTAGCCCTAAAAAACACCCAAGGACTAACTCACCATTTTTAACAAAACACGATTGCAGTCAGTTGGAAGGTGAACAGTGGGAACCACCCACACCCCTTTCCACCTGTCCGTAACAGGAATTAAAAAGGAAGGAGGGTCTCAATATTGGTTAAAGAAACAATCACAGCTGGGAGGAGGGATGGTATGCAAGAAGGATCATCAAATGAGGCCATATGAGTTGAACTGAGGAACATAAAGGGACAATCCCACTGCTAGGAATATGCCATACACCCCAAACAATTAGAGGGAGACAGAAGAGCAAATGTGTAAGCAAATCTGTGAGAAGTGTAAAACCAATAGGGCAGTAATAGTGGGGGATTTCAGCTACCTTGATATTAACTGGGATAGAATCAGTGTAAAATGTATAGAGGGTACAGAATTCTTAAAATACATTCAGGAGAACTTTTTTTTTAGCCAGATTGTAGCAAACCCAACAAGAGAAGGGGCAGTTCTGGATTTAATTTTAGAAAATGAAGGGGTATCAAGAGAGAGCATTTTGGTGGTGGTAGTCGTAATTCAGTCAGATGTAGCATAATTATGGAAAAGGAAATAGGTACACCAGGTGGGGAATGGCAGTGAATGCAGAATTTATGCTTGACGACCTGGAATAAGTTTCCTTGAAGGACAGAAGAGAATAATTCAATCTATTTTATAACTACCTTCCTGCAATAGCTCTTAGGTATACTCTCTCATTTGTTTTACGAACTAACAGTTTATCCTGTGAAATCAAAAGCTCGCCATTTTGTGATCATACCTCAATGAGAAAGGTCCAAAGCTTTTGGGGTCCATTAGAAAGTGCTTACGCAAAATTCAGTTAAAGCCCAGAATATCCTCACATCAGTTGATCACAAAAGGATTTTGGCTTTGTACGTAACAGCAAGGCTGTGTTTCTTACATGTATCATAACTGATATTCAGTGGGAACATGGATGAATACAAGACTTTAACTTATTTGAACAAAAATAAAACAGATTGCTGTTGTCAGTATAGTGATTTACACACGGTGCAATTAAGAAGACATTGTGTGATTTTGCTTTGGTAATAAAACTAGATTTAGAATGTAGAAATGTCAGATGTAATGACAGATGAGCAATTCATACCGTGCAGTTTATTTGGGACAAGGTAAGTGATCCCATTCATAAATCACAGTCATTTGAATAATCAGGTGCATTAAGTACAGCATTAACTGCATCATATTCAAATTCCAATTACATCTAGTTCCTATTGACTCCAGCTCCCTCAAAACTGTTTTAACATTATTTAAATTAAGTTTAATTTATTTAGAAATCCAGAAGGTAGAAAAAAATGCATTAAATCTCCTGTCAGATGCCCACCATTGGAACTAGCTTTGAGATTGTCATTCATTCTTTTGGATGAGACATTATACCAAGTCCCCATCTGCCCTCTGAGGTGGATGTAACAGATCTCTTGATATTTTGATTTTTGAAGAAGAGTAGGGAGTACTCCCCTTTGTCCTGGTCAATATTTATCCCTCAACCAACATAATTAAAAAAAACCAGATGATCTGGCCATTTATCTCATTGCTGTTTGTGGGACCTTGCTGTGCACAAATTGATAGCTGTGTTTCCTACATTACAACAGTGATTACGCTGTACTGCATTGTTGCAAGGTGCTTTGCAACATCCTGAGGTTGTGAAAGGTGCTATATAAATGTAAGATCTTTCTCTCTATTGCTCTCTGTCAACAGGTTTAAATCAAATAACATTTATCTGAAAGCCTTAGAAAGTGGCACCCTAAAATATGACCACTTTAAAATAAAATGATAATATAAACAGTGCGTACCTTTGACTGAAATTAGTATGCAAAAATTGCACTAATTAAAGCCTTCATTGGCTGTATTATCTGAAGCCATCAGTTTCTACTAGAATCGCAGAAGTTCATGTGCAAAAGTCATCTCATACAGATGATTGACCTGAATTTTATATTGTACACTAGTGGATTTTATTGATTCCTTAGACTTTTGGGAACTAAATCAAATTAAAATTTGAAATAGCTGGTCTCCTCTTGCCACAGATGTAAAGGGAACAATTCCTTCATTCTACATTATATGGCAGATTTATAAATATGTGCAACTTCTGGGAGCTGTGTCTATTGGCAGCTCATTGCAGGAATTGTAGTTGCATTGCCCTTGATTTTGAGAGCTGCTGGCAGGTAAGGTTCCTCATCAGTGGATACATATTTTAAAATTGGCTCTTATAACATTAACAAAGTATAAAAATGAACTTAAATTGTTTTGAGAGGATGGTAACTGTTAAAAGTCTTATTTCCATTAGCAGATTTCTCATAGTAGTACTCACTGTCTCAGAAGGTTAGCTGTTTTATAACACACAATGTATTATCAGGGCCACTAAACAAGTCAAATTCAGTTTTTAGTGTCTCATATTCTACATTTTTTATTAGTCATGTTTTTCTTGCAAATTTGGAGAATGTCTTTTGATAAGGAAAGGATTGAGAATGCATTCTTCAGAAAGATACATTTCAGGATTTTTTGACAAAAGGAATGTTGGTTAAAACAAGGTGAATCATAAAGAGAAATTATATAGGAATTGAAATGAATGTAACTGAAAAAATACATGAAATTGTACATGGGAAGATTTTATGTAACTGCTAGTTTAAGCTTCTTAATTACTTCAGTTTTTCTTTGAGTTATTAGTTTAAGGGCTACACAGCAAATTATGCATTTTTCCACATTTGTGAGCCAATTCCAATAATTCATTTGGAGTGTGAAACACAGTACAATGGTTCTGTGCAAAGGCAATTTCATTATTGTATCATCTATTTTTACTTTCTCATACATTCTCAATTTTTATGAACCTCCAATTAGTTGAGCTGATTTGTATTTATTCTGCTTGCTTTCAGTTGCTGTTGTAGTAAATGTGAACCTAATTAATGTAGAGATTCCTGTTAATATCAAATGTCCCATCCTATAAGTTTTTTTTAAAAAATGTGCATATGGTACTTGTCATCTCATCTGAGTGACTAGTGAACTTTATACCACACCTTTGAGTCATCTTCACCATTTTGTACTTGTTTTATTGCTGTCATCTCAGATATCCTGTCAAAAATGTTTTGTGCTGCTGTTGCCAGAACCAATCCAAACACCATTTAGTTTCCATTTAAAATTAAGCTCTCCTTTTATTACTTTTTATAACTTACCTACCGTGTTATAAACAGAACTAAGGCAGAGGTTCACAAACTTTTTCTTTTGCAGAGCAGTCATGAGTCATGTGTGCTTCAAGAGTCAAGGATGTCAATTTTCATGCAACAGTCACGAGATGCTACAGAAAAGTCTTTGCTTACCAGATATAGCCTCACATAGTCAGATTAGGTGCATTCTGGGGTGATCTCAGCACAGTATGGCATGTTCAAATATGTGACAAATTCTAGAAGTGAACATAGGATCTATCAGAGCTGGTTCTGTAATCGCTTACTGTGCACCAAAAGCAACTCTGACCGGTCCAAGTAACCATGCATATTTGGAGCTGCAGAATAAAGCAAGGCAACCTGCTACTCTGGAAGTGAAGGCACTGGATATTACAATAGAAGGCTCTTCATCAAAATTGGCAAGATTTGGTTGTACTAATTGAAATGGCTGATTTGGCAGAAGAAAAGTCAGATTTTTGATAGAAAGTCTTGCAATTATATAGTGCCTTATCACATCTCAAAAATGTCTCCAGGCCTTCATATGTAGCAAATTGAAATGCATTGACTATTATGTATTCATATTAGTAGAATAATTAACAAAAACAGGAAGGCTTTAGCATCCACTAGATCTTCATGGCATACAAGAAAAAACGAATATATGTGAAAATGTATTGGTTACGCTAAAGATGCACCAGTTTCAGTATCATAGCAAATTAATTCCCCTTGTGTTACAACACTGAAGTTGGTGTGTAATCAGAAATTGGGGCCAGCAATTCAAAGAGTATCACACTGTACCTACCAGAGTGAAATCCTGAGGAACTGGTGGAAAATGATCAAACCCATAACTCAATCCCAGTGCAGTGATCTAATGGGGAGGCCTATTGTATATCCCATTGCACAAATTTGCTGATGGTACAAAATTAGGTGGGAAAGTAAGCTGGGAGGAGGATGCAAAGAGGCTGCAAAGGGATATAGACAAATTTAAGTGAGTGGGCAAGAACAGGGTAAATAGAATATAATATGGGAAGTGTGAAGTTATTCACCTTAGGACTATTTCTTTAAATGATAGACTGGGAATTGTTGGTATTCAGAGAGACTTGGTTGCCCTTGTACCTGAATCACAGAAAGTTAACATGCAGGAGCAGCAAGCAATTAGGAAAACAAATGGTCTGTTAGCCTTTATTACAAAGGGGATTGGAGTATATGAGTGAAGAAGTCTTACTATAATTCATTAGGGCCTTGGTGAGACCACACAACAACAACATAAATTTATATTTATATAGTGCCTTTAACGTGATAAAACGTCCCAAGGTGCTTTATATGCAAATGATAAAACAAAGTATGAAACCGAGCCACAAAAGGAGCTATTAGATCTGATGGCCAAAACCTTGGTCAAAGAGGTAGGTTTTAAGGAGTGTCTTAAAGGAGGAAAGAGAGGTAGGGAGGGTATTCCAGAGCTTGGGGCCTAGGCAATTGAAGGTGTGGCCACCAATGGTAGAGTAATTAAAATCAGAGGCCAAAATTAAAGGAGCACAGATATTTGTGGCACTGGAAGAGATTACAGAGATAGGGAGGGGCATATTGTGTATAGTTTTGGTCTCCTAATCTGAGGAAGGATGTACTAACCTTGGAAGTTTCACTAGATTGATTCCTGGGATGACAGGCTTGTCCTGTGAGGAGAGATTGAGTGGACTAGGCCTATATTTCATCAACTTTAGAGCAATGAGACGTGATATCATTAAAACACAAATTTCTTAAGGGGCTTGACAGTGAAGATGCTGGGAAGATGCTTTCCCCTGGCTGGGGAGCCTAGAACTAGGGGTCACAGTCTCAGACTAAAGGGACTGAGATGAGGAGAAATAACTTCTGAGGGTTCTTGGATCTTTGGAATTTGCTACCCCAGAGGGTTGTGGATGCTTAGTCATTGAGTATATTCAAGATGGAGCTTGATAGATTTTTGGATACTAAAGGAATTAAGTGAATTGTGGGGGGGCGGGGGGTGTGGGTAGTGCGGGAAGGTGGAGTTGAGCTAGAAGATCAACCATGGTGGTATTGAATGGTGGGGCAGGCTCGAAGGGCCAAATGGCCTACTCCTACTCCTGTTTCTTATGTTCTTATCCCTGTCCTGACTTGGGTTCTCCTCCACCAACACTAGCAGGAGGACCACCAGCTACCCCTTCCTCATTTAAATGATGATGGGGAGGCGGAAGCTGACAACACAGTTGATTGCTTTGTTTTCTGCCAGGTATTAATTAAAATGATTTATTGTACTAATTGCCAGAAGTGTCATTGAGAGATTTTGGCTCTGATGAGCCACATTTTTTAAAAATAGCGAACCTCCATAGTGATGCTGGAAACAAGGAAATAACTCAGTATTAGCAGCTAAGTGCAACAACAGAAGCTTGAAATAAAAACATAAAAATGCTGGAAATACTCAGCAGGTCTGGCAGCATCAGTGGAGAGAGAAGCAGTTAATGTTTCAGGTCGGTGACCTTTCATCAGAACTGGCAAAGGTTAGAAACGAAGTAGGTTTTAAACAAATAAAGTGGGGGTGGGGCAAGAGATAACAAAAGGGAAGATGTTGATAGGACAGAGAGTCACAGAGAAGAACTGACAAGAAGGTCATGGAGCAAAGGCAAAGGGTGTGTTAATGGTTTGTTGAAAGACAAAGCATTAGTGCAGAGCGGGTGTTAATTGAAGAAGCTTGACATAATTTATGGCTGAATCACCAATCGTTTACAGTTGAGACAGCACTGGCAAGATATACTATGAAGAACTCAAGTGTATATTCCATCCAGAGGTTTTTCTGTGTGCAATATTACTTATCTGCTTTGTTAGAACGGCTGCATTCCAAAAGGACTCTGGCACCCCAACTTCAAACTTTTAATGCAGACATTGTGATAGATAGATTAATCAACCGCCGCATACAGATTTGGTGGATGACAGACTTCACCGGGAGCTTCCCAATTCAATGTTTATGCATTCAGATTTGGACATTAATACAAGAGCAAAGAGATGGCAAACTGAAATAAAAACAGAAACTGCTAGAAATGCTCAGCAGGTCTGGCAGCATCTGTGGAGAGAGAAACAAAGTTAATTATTCAGGTCGATAAGAGTTCTGATGAAGGGTCATCACCCTGAACATTATTTGTTTCTCTCTTCACAGATGCTACCAGATCTGTTGAGTGTTTCCTGCTTTTGCTGTTTTTATTTCTGATCGGGACACTATCTTCCACAAGCAGAAATCCTAAGCTTCTCAAATAGCTTGTTTTCAGCAGACCAGTGAAATGCAGAGCAGCTATTCCTACCTTAATCTGAGGAACAGTATGTCAGGCAGCTTCATTTCAAGAAAGCCATTAACACACTGTGCCACATATTGCAGCCACAACTCGATCCTCAAACTAAGGCTTGGGCAGCACTGTCTGTGGCTATCAACGTCACCATGGTTCTTAACCTTTATGCCACATCGCCATTCCAGGCTGCAGCAGGTGACATCAACAACATCTTCCAGTTTGCTGTTCACCGTTGTATCAGGGAGGCCACCAAGGTACTCTCCACAAGGAAGAACAGCAACATTACTTTCCCAATGGACAGGGCGAAGCAGGTGAGAGAGCACTAGGCTTTGCCCATCATAAACTGCACATAGGTTGCCTTGCTTGCTCACCATCAGCAGCCTAGTATCTTTTTGAATAGAAAGGAATTCCATTTCCTCAACATCCAGCTTATTTGCAACCGCAGGCAACATGTCATGCAGGCCTGTGTCAGATTTGCAGGAAGTAGTCATGAATCATTCATCCTGTAGTTGTCCTCTGTGCTGTCTTTCTTTCAACCAGGCTGACAGGTCATAAGATGGCTGCCAGGTGTCCAGGGCTATCCCCTTCTGACATAGCTCATGACTGTCAGGATCCCTGCACAGCTGCAGAGCTGGTGTAAATTGAGAGCCATGTTGCCATCAGAAACGGTATTGAGCGGACTGTTGGCGTGCTCAAACAATGCTTCCACTGCTTGGGCCATTTGGGAGAAGATTTGCAGTACTACGTTTCCCGATTTGTGGTCATCGGCTGTATGCTGCAAAACTTTGTGATAAAGAGGGACCAACCCTCACCACCACCTGGGTATCTGAACGTGCAGTAGTACGTGGAACAGGAAGTGTGAAAACAGCATGCAGAGGAGGAAGAGCAGAAGCACCACTGTCCTTAGTTGCCAGAGATTTTGAGAGCGGATCATCCTGGTGTGCTTCAGACAAACCAACCCTCCCATCCCCAATACACCAGCACTCTTACCTGTCTGGCCAACATGTGACTCCAGACCCACAGCAATGTGGTTGACTCTTAACTGCCCTCTGAAATGGCCTAGCAAGCCATTCAGTTGTCAAGGGCAATTAAGGCTGGGTAACACATTCTGGCCTTGTCAGCAACGCCCACATCACATGAAAGAATAAAAGAAATCCCACAATCACTACCATCTTTACTACCATCGTCTGATAGCCTTCCTTCAGCCTAGGCTTATGAGCCTTGCCCTCACTTCACTACAAATATTAACACCAATATCAAATCCAGAAAAACAAATTAATGCAACAACTTGATTCCAAGTATGTCTGATATTTAACAGGAATTTTTAACGAATTACCCTTGTGCAACCCCTTGGTGTCTGTTTTGTGTGCTTGTTTACCGATCTCAGTTGATAATATGAGGTGTATCCTCAGTAGCCAGTTATATACTGTTGAACCAATCAAAATTATTGTAGCATTAGGCAGATTTTAGTATATTTATGTTTGTGAAGGGAACAAATTTGCTTGCCGATCTGCATTTTGTAAGGCAAACAGAAATGCTATCTGAGAAGATCTCTTCTTCCTGAACTCTTTAGTACAAATATGTGGAATTCTACCACATTCTCTACAACATGTAACTTCTGACATCAGGAGCAATGACAGAAGAGATCTGCTGGTTCATTATAAATGTGTTTATCATATTTTCTGCAGAGAATGCCTTCTCCCATAAACCATAAGGGATTAACACAGTCGAAGATTGTGATCTTTAAGTCCAACTATTTTATGAGGTTTAAACTGGGGCATTTATATGAAATCTTTTGTATAACAGCTACCATGCTTTGAGAGTTATAATAGTGCAACAGCAAAGTTAGAGCAGATTTACAATTTCTGCTACCCATTTTAATACTCCAGTAGGGTTAATTTATGTATGAATTAAAATGTCTTGTTTGCAAACAAAATGCCTCTCTTTTTATTGTCATCTTTCAGCTGACAAAAGGATATGTAGAAGCACTAAAAGTGAGAAAACTAAATGAAAATATGCTGCCAACCAGTTTTCAGAGGAAACTGCAAACAGTTATCAAGGGCAAGTAAAGGATTATAGGACATATGAATTTAGTGCTTGTTTGATCAGCAGCTTTAAAACATTCATCTCCTCCTTCATCAATGCCGAGTCCACGTATAAAGATCAGTGCTGTGTGTTTCATTGAATGCATGTACAATTGCATGGTTATTATTTAATTTCAACTAATGGATGATTCCCCATCACACTGCATTCATTAGGTTTCCCACAGTGGAAAAGTGAGAGTTGTTCTATTGATAAATTATTCATACTTGATTTTGAAACTCAGCATGTTTGAGTTCTGCAGAATCAAAATTGTGCAGGATGTATCCAGGCATCACTCATATTAATTAAATTGACAACCAACATGCTTTCATTTGGAAAGTTCTACTGCACTTTATAAAGACCCTGTGGATTAAGGTCTGTAATGAAATGCATTAACTCTCAAAGATATGAATTTGCTGTAATGACCTAGCATGCAAGGTCATTCTTAATGACATAATGGTTTTGGTTATGGTATTTAATAGTATTCTTTTCAAAGAATCACTGCAACTTTCATCTGTTATACACCAACTGCAACATGTTTCTTTTTCTGTAGTCAAGCTTGGAAATCAGGAAAACAAAATCCAACTTTGCTATCTTTGATCAATTTTAGTCCAGGCCGTCCATACAGGTAGTTTTGATTCTATGTTATAGTCGAACTTTAATTGATGATCAAGCGTGTGGATATTTTTTGTGGGATCGTATGATAGGTTTTAAATAAAGCAGCTAAAATATAATTGAGTGTTTTTAATTATTCTTTTACAAGCTTGAGTTCATGATCCAGTGAATTAAGTACTTATTATTTTCAGTACCTATTAGAATTTACATTTAGCTTCAGGCTAGAAGATCATTTGGAGGTAGGACTTTATGTCTAACAGAGCAGCTGAAGACGGGGTGGTTACATAATTTCACAAATAAATCTTATATTTAAAAATGGAAAATGTGGGCCATATCTGACCATATTCATAACTTGATCACTGACACATCAGAAGCTTAAAACTCACCATCAAACTACATAAAGGGTTCTTGATTATCTGACAATTTCCAGTATCTCATGGGAGATCCCCTCCATTAATCATATTCTTTCTTCTTTCTTTTTGGGCCTCCTTATCTCGAGAGACAATGGATACGCGCCTGGAGGTGGTCAGTGGTTTGTATGGAGTGACCTGTCATTTTGCACATTGCATCAAAAATTAATAATACGGAATCAAAATGGTGAAGACCACATTGAAAAATATCTTTAAAGAATTCTGGCCCACAAATTATGTGGTGTTTCAGCCAGATGCAGAGCACAATCAGAATGGGTAGGTGGATATTGCATATAAACCCATAAGAGTGCTGGAAATACTCAGCAGGTCTGGCAGCATATGTGAAAAAAGAAGCAAAGTTAACGTTTCAGGTCAGTGACCTTTCATCAGGTGGATATTGAAGCTTACCCGGTACCATGGAGTCTCTTACCCATTTTGAGCCATGCCAGGGTTTCCTCAGCTGTTGGAGACAGAGGTTTCTGGCATCTACACCCTTTCCAGTAACTGTGAGGAAAAGAAGTGAGAAGTGGAATTTCATCCACTATCATCACTATTGCCCTCAACATACATACCAATAATGACGGACAGGAAAAGACCCACTGGTCCTTCCAGCCTATCCCACGCAACTGTGATACCTTGTGCCTCACAATACATACACTTCAACCCCAACCAAAAACCATGTGATCTCCTGGGACAGACAAAAAAAAAGATAGAAACCCAATCCAATTTGGGGAAGACAGATATGGAAAAAAAATTTCTGATCCCCTTGGGTGAACAAAACTAGTGCAGGAGACCGCTCTGACCATGGTTAATATAATACTAAGCCTACCTTTTTTATGAGATGATTTTTGTCCTAGCTAGAAACAGGTCCAGCTCTTGATTGAAGGAATCCAACAAATCAGAGTTCATTGCTTGATTTGGCATCCTGTTCTTCAGGTCCATTATTCTCTGGGACTAGACTCACGTCCTAATATCTAATCCAGTTCAGCCTTTGCACAATATTTGCTAGGACAGCATGTTGGTGCAATTGGTCCTCACTAGATATTAGAAGATTAGTTTCCTCATCGTAGCCATTTGTGAAGGATTTTGGTGTTTCTGGAAAATGGCCTCTTTGCTTCATCATCTGGCCCTGCTGCATCTTAGTCACTGTGATTAGCCTGGCTGTAAATGTTCTCATTCTGCCCTGCCCCCACAAATTGTGCTGATACTAGCGCAAACATTTGCTCACTTTGTATAAATACTCTAAACCCAGAGAATTCTATCGTATCCTTGGGAACCTAGGCCAGCCATCATAAGTTTTGCTTCCCTATGGTTATAGTGGCAGTGGGATACATAGGCAGTAAGGCCCATCATATCTAAAAACATACTGAAAGTCCCTGCTTTTTTTTTAGAACTGTAGAAAATCAGGATCAAGTAAAGGTCATTTGGTTCATCAAAACTCGTCCTTCAATCCCCACTGTCCCATCAAAGTATCTAGCTATATGTCGAATAACCCCAATTTTTTTCCCTTTACTGTCCTGCTTAGCAGATTATTCCAAACAGTTATTACCCTTTTGAGTACAGAAGTCTTTCTCTTACATCTGTTTTACATTGTTGTCATGCCAACTTGCTTTGTTGAATGATAATTTCCTTTATTCCACTGACTGGAGATCTGAATTTGTACTTCTTGAAGAAATTTAAAAAAGAACAGATAAAAAAGGATGACTTTGCCGGCAGCTTAAGATGGCCACCTAATTTGCAACACTGTATCCTACATTTCAAGGCTTGTGAGGTGGAGACGAAATGGCTGCTCATTTCCCAGCAAGAGCCAAGATCCAGGAAGTTTAAAGGAACTACCAGTTCTTTTAGCAAGACGAAATACAGCTAACTGCTATGTTTGAATCACTGAGTGACTGCCATGTGACAAGCCCCTCCCCATCTATGGTTTAAGCTTGCGTTCCTCTACAGCAGCAAAGAGAAGCTAAATGGGGGTCTCTCTCTCTCACTCTCCATTTCAGCTTACAAGCTTCGAACTCTGCCTGTTGACTGACCACCTTTGCATACTGCAGCTACAATCAGAAACCCCGTTGGAAAAAATCATCCACATCGCTGTCTCCAAGAGACCCACCAAACCTGTCGTCTACCTCTTCAAACTAAAAGCCTCAGAATTCAGCTAGAAGCCAGCCAAATCACCAAATGCTACAGACTCTATGGACTCTAACTCAACCAATCTACATTTCCCCACTCTGTAACCTATTTGTATGTGTGTAAACCTCTAGTGTATGTGTGAGTGAAAGTTGACGTGTAGTTTATTATTTTCATCAGTTCGGTTTAGGTACAATAAAGTTAACCTCTGTTAAACTCAAGAAAACCTGTCTGATTGGTTCTTGTTATGATCATAGCAAGTAAGTAATCAAATACCTATGAATTGGCCAGTATGTCCACTTTAAAAGAATTAAGCCTATTATGGTCAAACGGAGAGAAGGGATAAAGGGAAGCCCTTCGACCCCTCCTCACCTAACTGTAACAATTTGCTTTTAGCTTAGTTGAGCTTACTTCCTTGTACTTCACTTTTCCGTTTTACTAATCTGGATCTATTTTATCCATAACATTTAATGTGCTAGTTTCAGTCAGGTTCCTTTAAAAATCTTAATTCTTAACCTCTAACTGACTCCAATAATCTTCGCTCATAGCTAATCCCTTTGACTCCGGGGACTTTGCAAAGTGCAGAACTGATAAAGACTTTGGGGTCCATTTGGTTAAGTCAAAAGATTAATTCTGCTCAATTGGTCATTCCTTCAAATTTCTATCTTATTCTCCCTTAAATTATCCCCGTTCCCTGCCTCCACACATAAAGTAGTTAAATGTAAACTGCCTGCGCACCTTCCATTCTCTAAGCCTGCACCTGTGTCCCCAGCTTCCAGAATTTTTGGCAATCTCAGATGTACTGCCTGAGAGTGTGGTGGAGGCAGGTTCAATCAAGGCTTTCAAAGGGGAATTAGACTGTTATCTGAAAAGGAAGAAGGTGCAGGGTTACAGGGAGAAGGCAGGGGAATGGCATTCGGTGAATTGCTCATTCAGAGAACTGGTGTGGACATGATGGACCGAATAGCCTCCTTCTGCGCTGTAACAATTCTGTAACTTTGGGGTTCCATTTATCTGTTGCCTTAAGCATTTTAAGTACCTGAACACCATCTGCTTTGAAACCTTTGTTGTTCACAGTAAACAGTCCCAGTTTTTTTAAACATCTTTTCATAGCTAGGATGCCTTACACTGGAAATCAGTCTTGTTGCTCTTTACTATTTTGCTGCAAGTACAGAGGGCAGGTTTTCACTTCATTGCACCTGGAGAACACTCCGTTCCCATTTGCAGCAAAGAGGAAATAAGGATGAAGACCTATTGCATCAGACCTTTGTCTCACTAATGCCACTCCAGAATTTCTGGGTTTCCAGTCTTGGTGTAAGTCTTGGTTCAATGGTAGCACTTTCACCTCTGAGGCAGAAGGTTGTGAGTACAACCTCATCTCCAAGATTTGAGGACATAATCTAGGTTGACATTTCAGTGCAGTAGTATACACCTATCCACCTTCTAGCATGGGGTCACTGGATGGAAGACAGAACCTGGCTGAATTTGTTTCTTCCAAATACCCTGGCAGGGATCGGCTGTGTGAGCACCAATCAAGGATCTAATTTGAAACCTTCCCTGGTTATGTAGCTCATTTCTATATTGTGAGTTTTGTTTTCCTAATGAGCACTGATGAGCCCTGTGGCAACAGTTTCAAAGTTTTAAAAAGACGCACAGGCCACAATTAACAGCAAATTATTGAACCTTTAACAGGTACATTTTAGAAGTGTGTTTGTTACAGTTAATGTTATAAATGCACTGTATGATAGGTTTTAAAATTTTGAAACCAGACGGTGTGAAACTCATCAAGAAAGCTTAATGAAGGTGTGAACAGATGGTTGTCAGCGCATACTGTGAATTGCTAGTTCAACGGAGGAATGAAAAGGTGACAATGACAACAGTGCTTCAAATATGCTTCATAGAACAAAATGTCAACATATGTATGCTTTTTAAAAAACCTTGTAATTTTGAAATAATGCATAATATTGATTCACAATTATAAAAGAAAGTAACTCCTGACAATGCAGCGGCCTGCCGACGTCATCAGAGCACTGCAAGTTGCGCACATGCGCAAATGGGCTCCTGCTCTCTACGCCTGTGCGGCCTGCCGTCTTGCCAGGACCGGTCGGCCCATGCACGGGAAAACATCTTTTTGTTCCCCGCTCCTCACTTCCCGCACCACCCCCGCGATCGCAGCCTTTTTTCCCCACACGGGGGAAGCATGGAAGACAGAGAGTGACAAGATAGTCAGTGGAGGGGAGGGAAACTGCGAGCGACCAAGGGGGCAGAAGAGGCGAGGCCACAGATTCTGTTGAATTGTGCACACAATTCTGCACATGCAGCTATCCTGGAGCTTAGGTCTAAACACAAAGCTCACTGAAATGATGCTCTTATTACAGCACAGAAGCGGCTCTCTGCCAGTGTTCATGCTGAACACGAGATCCCAGGATTTATCTGTTCCAACTTCCACAATGTTAGAAATCTCTTTTTAAAATGCTCATTGGTTTAAAATTCAGGTTTGTGTCCTGAAATAATCATCAATAAAATTCATTAAACAACCCGTTGTGGGGAGCAGGAGTGGGGACCAGAAGTGGCCATTTTGGTTTCATTTGTTTTCGTTTTTCTGATAAATTGAGCAGCACCACCTTTGCTAATGGCAGCTGCCAACACATTACAGACAGTGATGTTAAAGTGCATGAGGCTACATTTGCGCTGTGTAAATACTGCGCCACCTATTGTTGCGTTGCCTGCAAATGCAGCCTTAATATTTTAATTGTTTTATTTTCTTTCTGTCATTATTGCTTTGTGCCTCACTATTTTTGGTTCACCTTTAATGGACAAGTAGAAATTCTACAAGTTATCGGTAGCTTGGTTTGGCGTGTTAAGAACGCTGAAGGAATTGTCTGCATGTCGGACCTATGACCAAAAAATTATTCTACCTTTAACTATACTTTAACATTTCGATTGGTGGCAAGGGTACCACTTCCAGTTGGCATTGTAGTTACAGGGAACATATCTGTGATCAAGTAGAAGGAGATTCATTCTCCTTCTCATTTTCTCCCATCCCATAGTTTTTGTCTATGAACCTTGAACAAGGGATCCTATAGATCCATAGTCAGGAAATACCCAGCCCAATTCTATTTACATATTGAAGATTTTATTTTAGTTTTATTCTCTTCTCTTTTCCTAACTTCCATGTGCCATTCTCCTGTTGTAAATTATTATATAGTTGTGCAGCTCGTCAGTATTGGAGTTGGATCTGATGCTTTGTCATTGGATCCCTAAAGTTCCTTTGATTCCTTTTTTTATTGATGTAAGACTGCCTATTTCAACCTCTGCGACATTGCCTGACTCCATGCCACAAATGTGGTTGACTCTTAACTGCCCTCTGAAATGGCCGAGAAAACCATTCAGTTGTACAAAACTGCTACACAAAAGTTGAAAAGATGAAAACCGGATGGAATACCTGGCATTAACCTAGGCATGGGAAGTAACAGTGGCACACCCAGCAAAGTACTCCTTACTAACATCTGGGGGCTTGTGCCAAAATTGGGAGAGCACTCCCACAGTCTAGTCAAGCAACAGCCACTTAGTCATACTCATGGAAACATACCTAACATCCAATGGCCGAGACACCACCATCACCATTCCTTGGTATGTCCTGTCCCACTGTCAGGGCAGACTCACTAGAGGTTGCAGCAGCATGGTATACAGTCCGGAGGGAGTTGCCCTGGGAGTCCTCAACATTAACTTCGAACCCCATGACGTCTCATGGCATCAGGTCAAATACGGTCAAGGACACCTCCTGCTGATTACTAGCTACCGCCTTCCCTCAGCTGATGAATCAGTACTCTTCTATGTCGAATACCACTTGGAAGAAGCACTGAGGGTGGGAAGGGAACACAATGTGCTCTGGGTGGAGGAAATCAATGTCCATCACCAAGAGTGGCTTGGTAGCATCACTACTGACTGAGCTGACCAAGTCCTGAATGACATATCTGCCAGACTGGGACTGTGACAGGTGGTGAGAGAACCAACAAAAGGAAAAAACCTATTAGACCTTGTCCTTATCAATCTACCTGTTGCACACGCATCTGTCCATGATAGTATTGGTAGAAGTGACCACCACACAATCCTTGTGAAAACGAAGTCCCATCTTTATACTGAGGATACTGTTCATCATTTTGTTTGGCACTACCACCATACTAAGTGGGATAGATTCAGAACCGATCTGGCAGTTCAAAACTCTGCATCCATGAGGTGCTGTGGTCCATCAGCAGCATCAGAATTGTATTCAACCACAATTTGTAACCTCAAGACCTGGCATTTCCCTTACTCTACCATTACCATCAAGACAAAGGATCAACCCTGGTTCAATGAAGTGTGCAGGCGGGCATGCCAGGAGCAGCACCAGGCATACCTAAAAATGAGGTGTCAACCTGGTGAAGCTGCAACCCTGGACTACTTGCATACTAAACAGCGGAAACAGCATGTAATAGACAGAGCTAAGCAATCGCACAAACAACAGATCAGAACAAAGCTGTGCAGACCTGCCACATCCAGTCGTGAATGGTGGTGGACAATTAAACAATGAAGTGGAGGAGGAGACTCCACAAATATCTCCATCCTCAATAATGGAGGAGCACGGCACATCAGTGCAAAAGACAAGACTGAAGCATTTGTAACCATATTCAGCCAGAAGTGCTGAGTGGATGATCAATCTCAGCCTCCTCCTGAGGTTCCTAGCATCACAAATGCCAGTCTTCAGCCAATTTGATTCACTCCATGTGATATCAAAAAATGGTTGAAGGCACTGGATACTGCAAAGGCTATGAGTCATAAGAACATTCTGGTTGTAGTACTAAAGACTTGTGCTGCAAAACTAGGCAGGCCCCCTAGCCAAGCTGTTCCAGTACAGCTACAACACTGGCATCTACCTGACAATGTGGAAAATTGCCCAGGTATGTCCTGTCCACAAAAAGGAGGGCAAATCCAATCTGGGCAATTACTGCCACCATCAGTCTTTTCTCAATCATCAGTACAGTGATGGAAGGTGTCATCGACAATGCTATCAAGCGCCACTTAAACAGCAACAGCCTGCTCACTGGTGCTCAGTTTAGATTCCGCCAGGATCACTTGGCACCTGACCTCATTATATCCTTGGTCCAAACACGGACAAAAGATCTGAACTCAAAAAGTGAGGTGAGAGGTGACATCAAAGCAGCATTTGACTGAGTGTGGTATCAAGGAGCCTGAACCAAATTGAAGTCAATGCAAATCAGGGGGAAAACTCTCCACTGGTTGGAGTCATACCTAGCACAAAGGAAGATGGTTGTGGTTGTTGGAGGCCACTCATCTCACCCCCAGGACATTGTTGTAGGAGTTCCTCAGGGTGTCCTAGGCCCAACCATCTTCAGCTTCTTCAGTTACCTTCCCCCCATAAGGTCAGAAGCCAGGATGTTCACTGATGATTGTACGATCTTCAGCACCATTCGCAATTCCTCAAATACTGAAGCAGTACGTGTCCAGAGGCAGCAAGGCCTGAACAACATCCAGGCTTGGGCTGATAAGCGGCCAGTAACATTCGTGCCACACAAGTGCCAGGCAATGACCATCAGGAGCAGAGAGCAGTCAGACCTGTGTGGAAACAACCAGAACCAGGAGCGGATAAATCCAGCACGAGGCTTGGGGCCTTCACTTACCTTCAGGAGTGGAGAGTAGTCGGACCTGTGTGGAAACTAGCAGAACCGGGAGCGGATAAATTCAGCGTGAGGCTCGGGACCTTCACTTACCTTCAGGAGCGGAGAGGAGTCGGACCTCTTCCAGCATGGCGGAGTTTTGAAAAAAAAGAGAGAAAAAGAGTTAATAGTGATGTCACAGGAAAGCTGCAAGGTGATTGGTTGGTGAGTCACTACTGTTAGGGAATAGCTCTAAATAGCTGGGTAAGTATCTAAGGTAAGAAAGGTTTACAGTTTATTTCATATATAGTAAGTAGTGTTTTATTTAGGGAGTTCTGTAGTAACGAGGACCAGGGAAGAAGGACCCTAGAGTAACTGATATTATTTGACATTAAAATCTTCCAAAAGGTTAATTTAAAGGGTTAAGTCATGGCAGGAGAGCTCAAAGCCGTGGTGTGCTCCTCATGCTCTATGTGGGAAGTGAGGAACAATTCCAGTGCCTGGGACCGGCATGTGTGCAGGATGTGTCTCCAGCTGCAGCTCCTGGAAGCCCAGGTTTCGGAGCTGGAGCGGCAGCTGGGGATACTGTGGAGCAATCATGAGGCGGAGAGTATCGTGGATAGCACGTATAGAGAGGTGGTCACACTGCAGGCTCAAACTCCACTGGCAGGAAGGGAATGGTTGACCACCAGCAGAGTAAGAGGACTAGGCAGGCAGTGCAGGAATCTCCTGTGGCTATTCCCCTGCAAAACAGATATACTGCTTTGGATACTGTTGGGGAGAATGGCCTCTCGGGAAAGCAGCAACAGCCCAATTCATTGCACCACAGTTGGCTCTGCTGCACAGGGGAGGAGTAAAAAGTGTGGGAATGCAATAGTTATAGGGGATTCTATTGTAACAGGAAGAGATAGGCGTTTCTGTGGCTGCAAAAGAGACTCCAGGATGGTATGTTGTCTCCCTGGTGCTAGGGTCGAGGATGTCTCAGAGCGGTTACAGGACATTCTGAAGGGGGAGGGTGAACAGCCAGTGGTCATCGTACACATTGGTACAAACGACATAGGTTAAAAAAAAGGATGAGGTCCTAAAAGCAGAATATAGGGAGCTAGGAAGTAAGTTGAAAAGTGGGACCTCAAAGGTAGTGAACTCAGGATTACTACCAGTGCCACGTGCTAGTCAGAGTAGAAATAGCAGGATATATTGGATGAATACGTGGCCGGGAGATGGTGTGAGGGGGAGGGTTTTAGATCCCTGGGACATTGAGACCGTTCTGGGGGAGGTGGGACCAGTACAAACTGGACGGGTTACACTCGGGCAGGACCGGAACTGATGTCCTAGGGGGAGTATTTGCTCGAGTGGTTGGGGAGGGTTTAAACTAAAATGGCAGGGGGATGGAAACCTTTCCAAGGAGTCAAGAGGAGGGGGGGATCAAAGACAAGAACAAAAGACAGTAAGGGGAATAAGAAAAGTGATAGGCAGAGAAATCAAGGGCCAGAATCAAACAGGACCACAGTGAAAAATAGTGGGAAGGGGACAAGTAATATTAAAAAGACAAGACTTAAGGCTTTGTGCTTTAACGCGCGGAGCATTCGCAATAAAATGGATGAATTAATCGTGCAAATAGATATAAACGGGCATGATATAGTCGGGATTATGGAGATATGGCTGCAAGGTGACCAGGGATGGGAAATAAACATCCAGGGGTATTCAGTATTTAGGAAAGACAGACAAAAAGCAAAAGGCGGTGGAGTTGCATTGCTGGTTAAAGAGGAAATTAGTGCAATAGTGAGGAAGGATATTAGCTCTGATGATGTGGAATCTGTATGGGTAGAGCTGAGAAACACAAAGGGGCAAAAAAGGTTAGTGGGGATTGTATATAGACCTCCAAACTGTAGCGGTGATGTTGGGAATGGCATTAAACAGGAAATTAGAGACGCATGCGATAAAGGAACATCTGTAATTATGGGTGACTTTAATCTGCATATAGATTGGGCAAATCAAATTAGTCACAATACCGTAGAGGAGGAATTCTTGGAGTGTATACGGGATGGTTTTCTTGACCAATACATTGAGGAACCAATTAGAGAACAAGCCATCCTAGACTGGATATTGTGTAATGAGAGAGGAATAATTGACAATCTAGTGGTGCAACAACCCTTGGAGATGAGAAACCATAATATGATAGAATTCTTCATCAAGATGGAGAGTGACGTAGTTGATTCTGACACTAGGGTCCTGAATCTTAGTAAAGGAAACTGTTCCTCTGGTCCCCAGCAGTGGTCTCTTGCAGGCGGCATTGCACATCCACCTGATGGCCAGTTGCAGTTTCCTGCTGGTTTGGAGAAGGCAACTAATCGGGTGCATGTAGATAAGGCCTGTGAGTTAAAATCTCCTGGGATTCACTCTGCTGAGTTCAAGATGGTTTGCCATTTGCCTTGGCCTGCCTGATTCCTGCCCTGTTAAAATTGGGGCTCAAGCCTTTTCTAGCATCATGTTTGTGAGTCTCTTCTGCTTCCTCATAAAATGATCATTAAGGAATTCCTACTTTTGGAATACTATAATTTATAAAGGTTTTCTTAGTTCCTCTCTGTCATAGAGACTAAGAATTGCATATCATAGAATGGTTACAGCAAGGAAAGAGGCCATTTGGCCTCTTGTGTACATTTTGGCTCTCTGCAGGAGCAACTCAGCTAGTCCCATTCCCTTGCCCTTTCCCTGTGGCCCTGAATTTTTTTTTCCCTTCAGATAATTATCCAATTCCCTTTTCAAGACCATGATTAAACCTGCTTCCATCACTCTCTCAGGCAGTGCATTCTAGATCCTAACTACCCACTGCGTAAAAAAATACGTTTTTCTTCATGTCACCTTTGGTTCTTTTGCCATGCACCTTAAATTGATGACCTCTGGATCTCGACCCTTCCACCAGTGGGAACAATTTCCCCCTATTTACTCTGTCCAGACCCTTCAGGATTTGATTCCTCTATCAAATCTCCTCTCAACCTTCTCTTCCCTAAGGAAAACAGTTCTAATCTATCCACGTAACTGATGTCCCTTATCCTTCAAACTATCCCTGTAAATCTTTTCTGCATCCTCTCCCATGCCTTCACATCCTTCCGAAAGTGTGGTGTCCAGAATTAGACATAAGATTCCAGTTGAGACCAAACCAATATTTTATAAAGGTTCACCATAACTTCCTTGCTTTTGTACTCTGCCTCTATTTATAAAGCTCAGGATCCCTTATGCCTTATTAACCACTTTCTCAACCCACCCTGCCACCTTCAACAATTTGTGCACATACACCCCCATGTCCCTCTGCTACTGCATCCCTTTTAGCATTGTGCCTTTTATTTTATATTGCCTGTCCTCACACTTCCTACCAAGATGTGTCACTTCACACTTCTCTGCATTAATTTTTATCTACCATGTGTCACCCATTCTACTAGCCTATGTCCTCTTGAAGTCTATCACTATCCCACTCACAGTTCACAATACTTCCAAGTTTTATGTCATCTGAAAATTTTGAAATTGTGCCCTGCACACCCAAGTCTAAGTCATTAATACAAATCAAGAAAAGGAGTGGTCCTAGTACCGACCCCTGAGGAACCCCACTGTATATCTCCGGTCCGAAAAACAACCGTTCGCCCCTACTTTCTTCCTTGTCACTCAACTAACTTTGGATCCATGCTGCCCCTTTCCCTTTTATGTTTTGGGCTTTAACTTTGCTGACAAGCCTGTTATGTGGCAGTTTATCAAAGGCCTTTTGGAAGTTCATGTGCACCACATCAACCGCATTACCCTCATCAACTCTCTCTCTTACCTCATCAAAAAACACAATCAAGTTAATTAAATATGATTTGCCTGTAACAGATCTGTCCTGGCTTTTCTTAAGTATTTCACATTTGCCCAAGTGACTGTTAATTTTGTTCTGGATTATCATTTCTGAAAGCTTTCCCACCAAATTTAAATTGACTGCCCTGTAGTTGCTGGGCTTATCTTTATATACCTTTTCGAACAAGGGTGTAACATTTGCAATTCTCCAGTCCTCTGGCATCACCCCTGTATCAAAAGAGTTTTGGAAGATTATTATCAGCACTTCTGCTTACTTCCTTACTTGCCTCAGTACCCTCGGATGCATCTGATCTGGTCCTGGCGACTTTATCAACTTTAAGTTGAGCCAGCTTTTCTGATACCTCCTCTTTATCAATTTTTAGCCCCTCCAGTATCTCAGGTACATCCTCTTTATATTTTGACTTTGGCAGCATTTTCCTTGCTAAAGACAGATGCAAAGTGCTCATTTAGTATCTCATCCATGCCCTCTGCCCCCATCGGTAAATCCGCTCTTTGGTCCCTAATCAGCCCCACCCCTCCTTTTACTATTTATGTGGTTATAGAAGACTTTTGTTATGTTCGCTGCCAGTCTCTTTTCAGACTCTCTTTGCTTCTCTGATTACTTTTTTCCACTTCCCCTCTGAACTTCCTATATTCAGCCTGGTTCTCACTTGAATTATCAACCTGACATCTGTCATACGCACCCTATCTCTGCTTCATCTTACTCTGTATCTCTATTGCCATTCAGGATGCTCTAGCTTTGTTTATCCTACCTTTTCTCTCGTGGGAATGTACCTTGACTATACCTGAACCATCTCCTCTTTAACACGACTCATTGTTCAGTTATAGTTTTGCCTGCCAATCTTTGATTCCAATTTACCTGGGCCAGATCTGTTCTCACCCCATTGAAATTGGCCCTTCCTCAATTAATTATTTTCACTCTGGATTGCTCCTTGTCCTTTTCCATAGCTAATGATACTATGATCACTGTCCCTTAAATGTTCCCCGACTGACATTTGATCCACTTGAGCAATGCCATTTCTCAGAACCAGATCCAACAATTTTTTTCAAAAGTATACTTAATTCATAAAATTAGTAAAAGTACATTACATAGCAGTTCAAATTTGACATTGCATGCATTGTAATACGGATCAGTTTCTATCAATGCAGCATATGAGGGTGCCTCACTACACTTGCCATTACAGGTTATATTTACAATGTACATTTACATTTCATGTCAAACATTCTCTGGTGCATACAGCCCAAGGGGTTTCACACAGTTACCAGCCCCTCAGTATACTTTGGCGGGAGGGCCTTACACAGTCGCCTTTCCCTATTGAGCCTTTGTGGCAGCTGTCCCAAGCTTTAGTGCATCCATCAGCATGTAGTCCTGAACCTTGGAATGTGCCAGTCTGCAGCACTCGCTCATTGACAGCTCTTTGCACTGGAAGACCAGCAAGTTTTGGGCAGACCAAAGAATGTCTTTCATTGAATTGATGGTCCTGCAGCAGCAGTTGATATTTACCTCGGTATGCATCCCTGGGAACATCCCATAAAGCACTGAGTCCTGCATTGCGGAGCTGCTCGGAACGAACCTTGACAAAACCCACTACATCTCTTTCCAGACCTGCTTTGCAAAGGCACATTCCAGAAGGAGTTGGACGACGGTCTCTTCCTCACCACAGCCACCTTAAGAGCAGCTTGCAGAGCTGATGAGACTCCAGGTGCGCAGGAAGGGTCTGACGGGGAGAGCCCTTCTCACCACCAGCCAAGCTACTTCTTTCAAACTGCATTTGAAAGTTTTGGCGATGAGGCATTCTGCCAAATGAGTTTGACAGTCTGCTGGGAGAACCATCTGACAGGATCCACCATCTCCTTTTCCGCAGGGGCTCGAGGATGTTATGTGTGAACTACTGCCTGATGGACTTGTGGTCAAAGGTATTTTTCTG
This sequence comes from Heterodontus francisci, assembly GCF_036365525.1. Classification (NCBI taxonomy): domain Eukaryota; kingdom Metazoa; phylum Chordata; class Chondrichthyes; order Heterodontiformes; family Heterodontidae; genus Heterodontus; species Heterodontus francisci. The sequence goes on from NC_090389.1 coordinate 53,473,222, forward strand.
TACAACACTTTCCATGAGGGGCAGGTGGTAAACACGATCCAACTAAATGAAGCGTTCTTTGGCAATGTGGCTAGATGCATCCTTTGCAATACTGGGGACAGATAGAACCCCAGTACGTAGTGATATTTGGTGTTTGCATGCCGAGGGTCTACACACAGCTTGATGCAGCTGTGCACAAAGGTGGCCATCAGGATGAGGGCAACATTGGGTATGTTTTTTGCCAATTTATCTAGAGGTTCGTACATCGTGTCCCTGCATACATGGTCCATTTTCGATTTCCAGATAAAGTGGAAGATGGCTTGGGTGACTGCCATGGTGTAGAAGCGGGGTCTGGACCAGATTTACATCACGTAGAGCAACACCAAGAGCATCTTACACCTAATGACCAGGTTCTTACACACTATGGAGAGGGAGAGACACTCCCACATGCCCAGTTTCTGCTTCACCGTGGCTATACTCTCCTTCCAGTTTGTGGCGTCTGCCCAAACCCTCCAAACCATATCCCCAGCACCTTCAGTTAGGCTGAGCTGATGGTGAAGGGAATAAAGGATCGGTTGGCCCAGTTCCCAAAAAACTTGGCCTAACTCTAGCTGCAATTTACTTAGGTTCCTGAGGCCAGTTTGAACTGGTCGCAGATGCTCATCAATCTGGAAACTGACAGCAGATCTAAGCAGAAGATGGCAACATCATCCATGTACAGGGAGGCTTTGACCTGAGTCCTCCGCTGCCTGGGTCTGTCACACTCTTATGCCTGCATGCTTTCTGATGGACTGGGGAAGAGGTTTGCTACAGCACACGAACAAGACAAAGGAGAGAGGACAGCTCTGCCTGACTCCAGATTTGATTGGAAAACTTTCTGATTCCCACCCATCAATTGAAACTATGCTACTGTTGATTGTGTAAAGCAGTTGGATCCAATTGTGGATTCCTTCCCCAAACACCATTTTGGAGAGCACAGTCAACATGTAGGTGTGCGATATCCTTTCAAAGGCCTTCGCCTGGTGCAAGCTGATGAGGCAGGTGTCTACCCCTCTGACCCGTGCATAGGTGGTCGTATCCCTGAGTTGCGTGAGGCTATCAGAGATCTTCCTGCCGGGTACAGTGCAAGTCTGATCGGGGTGAATCACCAACTCCAGAACAGACTTGGCCCAATTGGCGATGACCTTGGACAGAATTTTGTAGTGCACATTGAGTGGTGAAATAGACTGCCAATTTCTGATTTCCTCCCTCTCCCTTGCTGCTTGTAGATGAGGGTGATAATGCTGTCTATGGAGCCTTGGTGCATTGCTGCAGTGCATCTTGTAAATGGTATATACTGCTGCCACTGTTCGTCGGTGGTGGAGGGAGTGAATGCTTGTAGATGGGGTGCCAATCAAGCGGGCTGCTTACTCCTGGATGGTGTCGAGCTCCAGCTGTTGTTGGAGCTGCACCCTTCGAGGCAATGGAGAGTATTCCATCATGCTTCTGATTTGTGCCTTGCAGCTGGTGGAAAGGCTTTGGGGAGTCAGGAGGTGAGTTACTTGCTGCAGTATCAATGCCATCCGGCTCCTCTTCCCCTTCCCCCCCACTCCCCCAAACCCCGGCTCCCGTATCTCCTTAAGATCTGTCTCATCCCTCTTTCTACCTATGCTGTTAGTACTGATATGGACCACTACCTCTGGTTGTTCACCCTCCCTGCTCAGAATGCTCTGCAGCCACTCGGTGACAAACTTGACCCTGGCACCTGGGAGGCAACATACCATCCTGGATTCACTTCACTGGTTCCCCTAACTATATAATCCCTTATCAATACTGCTTTCCCATTCTTCCTTCTGTCCCCACAGTACAACTGAGCCCTCGTGGTGCTGACTTGGCTCTAGCTGCAGTTCCCAGAAGAGCCAGCACTCTCACCAGTATTCTGAACTGAATTAAATCATCTTTGCTCTGCTATGTATATTATTGACATAGATAATGGTGTTTGGGAAAAGACTTGCAGATGCTACGAAGGTTTGTATAGGTATTTGGATTGTGGAAAAGATTAAGTAAGTGAAAGCAGATCTTGAGGTGTTGGTTGAGTCAGCCTGCGGTTGTCAAATTATTTAATTAGAAGAAGTGCAGTGCTATGCATTTTTAAAAATTCTATAATGGGATTTGAGTGTTGCTGGCAAGGCCAACATTTGTTGCCCATCCCTAATTGCCCTTGAGAAGGTGGTGTGGAGCCACCTTCTTGAACAGCTGCAGTCCATCTGGTGCAACAGGTACACCCACAGTGCTGTTAGAAAGGGAGTTCCAGGTTTTTGACCCAGTGACGTTGAAGGAACCCAATGTAGTTCCAAGTCAGGATTGTTTGTGGCTTGGAGGGGAACTTTCAGGTGGTGGTGTTCCCATGCATCCCTTGTCCTTTTAGGTGGTAGAGGTCACGGGCTTGGAAGTTGCTGTTGAAGGAGGCTTGGCAAGTTGCTGCTGTGCAACTTATAGATGGAACGTAATGCTGCCACTGTGTGCCAGTAGTGGAGGGAGTGAACATTTAAGGTGGTGGATGTGGTGCTGACTAAGCATGCTGCTTTGTCCTGGATGGTGTCAAGCTTTTTGAGTGTTGTTGGAACTGCTCTCATCCATGCAATGCAAGTATTCCATCACACTCCTGACTTGTGCCTTGTAGCTGATGACAAGCTTTGGGGAATCAGGAGGTGAGCTACTCGCAACAGAATTCCCAGCCTTTGCCCTGCTCTTGTAGCCACAATATTTATATGCCTGGTCCAGTTAAGTTTCTGACAACTCCCAGGATGTTGATGGTGGGGGAATTCAGCGATGATAATGCCGTTGAACGACAAGGGAAGATGGTTAGATTCTCTCTTAAGAGCATAAGAAATATAAGGAGGAGTAGACCATATGGCCCATTGACCTTGCTCCGCCATTCAGTATGATCATGGCTGATCTTTGCTTCAACTCCACTTTCCTGCCAGCTCCCCATACCCTTGGTTCCCTGAGAGACCAAAACATTTGTCTATCCCAGCCTTAAATATATTCAATGATGGAGCATCCACCACCCTCTGGGGTAGAGAATTTCAAGGATGCACAATCCTTTGCGTGGAGAAATTTCTGCTCATCTCAGTCCTAAATGATCATCCACTTATCCTGCAACTGTGCTCCCATGTTTTAGATTCCTAAGCCAGCGGAAACAACCTCTCTGTGTCTACCCTGTTAAGCCCCCTTCAGAATCTTGTAGGTTTCAATGAGGTCACCTCTCATTCTTCTAAACTCTAAAGAATATAGGACCAATTTGCTCAACCTCTCATCGTAGGGCAACCCTTTCCTCCCAGGGACCAATCTAATGAACCTTCGCTGTACTGCCTTCAGTGCAAGTATATCCTTCCTTAAATATGGAGAACAAAACTGCACACAGTTTTCTAGGTGTGGTCTCACCAAAGCTGTATAAATTGTAGCAAGGCTTCCTTACTCTTGTACTCCAATCCCCTTGTGTAACTTATCTAAACCTGTCATAATCTTGCACACTTATGTTAAATCTCCCCTGAATCTCCTTTGTTCTAAGGAGAACAAGTCCAGCTTTTCCAACCTAACCTTGTAGCTAAAACCATCCATCCCTGGAACCATTTGGGTAAATTTCCTCTGCACCCTTTCAAGGACTCTCACAATCTTCCTGAAGTGTGGTGACTAGAATTGGACGCAGTACTCCAGTTGGGGCCTAACCAGAGCTTTATAAAGGTTCAGCATAACTTCCCTGCATTTGTACTCAATGCCTCTATTTATGAAGCTCAAGATCCCAAATGCTTTATGAACCACTCTCTCAATATGTCCTGCCACCTTCAAAGATCTATGTACATGCACTCCCAGGTCCCTCTGTTCCTGCACACTCTTTAAAACTGTGCCATTAAGTATATATTGCCTCTCCCTATTCCTTCTGGCAAAATGCATCATCTCACACTTGTCAGTTTTAAATTTCATTTGCCACCCGTCTGCCCACTCCGCTAGCCTATCTATGCCCTGTCGCAGGCAGTTCATGTCATCCTCACTGTTTGTCACACCTCTAAGTTTGGCATCGTCGGCAGATTTTGAGATTTTACTCCATATTCCAAGATCCACGTCATTTATATATAGCAAAAAAACAGGGCTATTAGCCCCGACCCTTTGGGAGCACCAGTATCTGCCATCCTCCAGTCTGAAAAGCAATCATTTACTATGACTCACTGTTTTCTCATTTAAGGCAATTTTTTATTCAATTGGACACTGACCCTCTTATTCCATGAGCCTCAATTTTGTTAATCCATATAAACAATATCCCTTCATCAATCTGTGTTACTTCATCAAAAAAAAATATATTAGTCAAACATGATCTGCCTTTTACAAGTCCATGCTGGCTATCTTTAATCAACTCAAACTTCTCCAAGTGTCTGTTGATTTTTTCCCTGATTATTGTTTCTAAAACCCTACCCACCACTGATGTTAAACCAACTGGCCAAAAGTTGCTAGGACTGTCCTTACACCTTTTCTTGAATAAGGGTGTCACATTTACCACTCTCCAATCCTCTGGCGCCTTGTTTGTGGTTGAAACATGTCACTTTCAAACTTAACATGGAACTCAATGGTATTTTGATCACTGTTTCCCAATGGATCTTTTACTATGACATTGCTTATTAACCCTGCTTCATTACACAATACTAGATCTAAGGTAGCTTTATCCCTAGTTGGCTCCACAACGTATTGTTCCAAGAAACTGTCCCAAGAACATTCTACAAACTCATTTTCTAGACCACTCCTGCCAATTTCATTGTCCCAGTCTATATGAAGATTAAATTCCCCCACAATTATTACATTGCCTTTATTACAAGTCCAATAATTTCTTGTTTCATGCTTTGTCCAATGGTATAACTACTATTAGGGGGCCTATAAACTACACCCACCAGTGTTTTCTGACTCCTGCTGTTCCTTATTTCCACCCATATTCATGATCTTCTGAGGCCAGATCCTTTCTCACGAATGCACTTATGTCATTTTTTACCATTAGTGCTACCCCTCCTCCTTTGCTATTCTGTCTGTCTTTCTGAAATATTCTGTACCCTGGAATATTTATTTCCCAACCATGTAACCATGTCTTTGTAATGGTGATTAGATCTAAATTATGTACCTCTATTTGTGCCACTAGTTCATCTATCTTATTGCGGATGCTTCATGCATTCAGATACAGAACCTTTAATTTCATTTTTTTGCTTCTGTTCCCTTCAATGACCTTATTTGCTGATGTACCATTTCTTTTAAACTCTCTATCCCTTCCTGTTCCATTCTGCTTGTCTTTACTCACAACATTATACTGTTCCGAAGCCTTGGTCTTTCTCTTTGGATTTCTAAATCTCACCTCTCCCGAACACGCCCCCCTACTCTGTTGCTTCACAACCTCTAGTCTTATCTGCTGGTTCACTCTTGAGTTTGTATGCACTGTCAGTTCCTGTCACACCCTGATTATCATTATCTTTATTGCTCTCGAGGTCTGTTGCCTACTCCTCTCTCTTTAAATTATCACATCTTCCCACATTTGATCCCTCACCCCCACTATTTAGTTTAAAGCCCTCTCTACTGACCTAGTTATGCGACTTGCCAGAACACTGGTCCCAGCATGGTTCAGGTATAGACTGTCGCAGTGGTACAACTCCCACTTTCCCCAGTATTGGTGCCAATGCCCCATGAATATTTGAGTCATGCATTTAACTGTTGATTCTTATTTACCCGACGCCAATTTGCTAGTGGCTCAGGTAATAACCCAGAGGTTATTACTTTTGAGGTTCTGCTTTTTACTTTAGCCCCTTTCTTTTTTTCTTTCTTTCTTTTGGGCCTCCTTATCTCGAGAGACAATGGATACACGCCTGGAGGTGGTCAGTGGTTTGTGAAGCAGCGCCTGGAGTGGCTATAAAGGCCAATTCTGGAGTGACAGGCTCTTCCACAGGTGCTGCAGAGAAATTTGTTTGTCGGGGCTGTTGCACAGTTGGCTCTCCCCTTGCGCCTCTGTCTTTTTTCCTGCCAACTACTAAGTCTCTTCGACTCGCCACAATTTAGCCCTGTCTTTATGGCTGCCCGCCAGCTCTGGCGAATGCTGGCAACTGACTCCCACGACTTGTGATCAATGTCACACGATTTCATGTCGCGTTTGCAGACGTCTTTATAGCGGAGACATGGACGGCCGGTGGGTCTGATACCAGTGGCGAGCTCGCTGTACAATGTGTCTTTGGGGATCCTGCCATCTTCCATGCAGCTCACATGGCCAAGCCATCTCAAGCGCCGCTGACTCAGTAGTGTGTATAAGCTGGTGGTGTTGGCCGCTTCAAGGACTTCTGCTCATATTCCCTATGCAGAATCTCTTTCCTAGTTCTATCTATGTCATTGGTACCCACTTGGACCACGATAACTGGATCCATCCCCTCCCACTGCAAATTCCTCTCCAGCCCTGAGCAGATGTCCCAAACCAAAGCATTGGGCAGGCAACACAGCCTTCTGTACTCTTGCTCTTGGCTGCAGAGAACAGTGTCTATCCTTCTGACTATACTGACCCCTACTGCCACTACATTCCTATTTACTCCCCCCACCTCAACCATGGTGCCATGTCAGTTTGCTTATCCACCCTGCAGCCTTCGCTCTCCTTCATACAAGCTGAAAGAACCTCAGACCTGTTGCACACTTGCAAGGGCTGAGGCTCCTCCATTTCTGTCTGCTCAAACCCCTTACCTACCTCACTCGCAGTCACACTCTCCTGTTCCTAACCACTGACCAAATCAGAACGCCCTATCCTATGGGGTGTGACTGCCTTCTGGAACAAAGTGTTCAGGTAACTTTCCCTCTCCCTGATGCATCGCAGTGTCTGTAGCTCAACATCCAGCTCATTGACTTTGAGCCGAAAATCCTAGAGCTGAGACACTTCCTGCAGACATGTTTGTCCTGGATCACACTGATGTCCATAAGTTCCCACATACTGCAGCTGTAACACATCACCTGCCCTGCCAACCTGACTGTGTTTTAATTAACGAATTAATTATTTACTTAATTCATTCATAGGAAATATGCACCAGCCAATCCAATAAGCTTGACTACTCTTCTTCTTCTTTGGCCTCCTCATCTCGAGAGACAATGGGTAAGCGCCTGGAGGTGGTCAGTGGTGTGTGGAACAGCGCCTGGAGTGGCTAAAAAGGCCAATTCTAGAGTGACAGACTCTTCCACAGGTGCTGCAGAAAAATTTGTTTGTCGGGGCTGTTACACAGTTGGCTCTCCCCTTGCGCTTCTGTCTTTTTTCCTGCCAACTGCTAAGTCTCTTCGACTCGCCACACTTTAGCCCCGCCTTTATGGCTGCCCGCCAGCTCTGGCGAACGCTGGCAACTGACTCCCACGACTTGTGATCAATGTCACAGGACTTCATGTCGCGTTTGCAGATGTCTTTAAAGCAGAGACATGGACGGCCGATAGGTCTGATACTAGTGGCGAGCTCGCTGTACAATGTGTCTTTGGGGATCCTGCCATCTTCCATGCGGCTCACATGGCCAAGCCATCTCAAGCGCCGCTGACTCAGTAGTGTGTATAAGCTGGGGATGTTGGCCGCCTCGAGGAGTTCTGTGTTGGAGATACGGTCCTGCCACCTGATGCCAAGTATTCTCCGGAGGCAGCGAAGATGGAATGAATTGAGACATCGCTCTTGGCTGACATATGTTGTCCAGGCCTCGCTGCCATCGAGCAAGGTACTGAGGACACAGGCTTGATACACGCGGACTTTTGTGTTCCGTGTCAGTGCGCCATTTTCCCACATTCTCTTGGCCAGTCTGGACATAGCAGTGGAAGCCTTTCCCATGCGCTTGTTGATTTCTGCATCTAGAGACAGGTTACTGGTGATAGTTGAGCCTAGGTAGGTGAACTCTTGAACCTCTTCCAGAGCGTGGTCGCCAATATTGATGGATGGAGCATTTCTGACGTCCTGTCCCATGATGTTCGTTTTAAAATCAATATTGATTAAAATCACCCATGACAATTGTAGTGCCCTTCTTACATGCCTCCGTTATTTCCCAATTTATACTTTGTCCAACAGTGAGGCAACTCTTCGGGGGCCTATAGATGACTCCCACCCGTGACTTCTTCCCCTTGGTATTCCTTATTTCCACCCAAACTGATTCCACATCACGATCAATTGCACCTATATCACTACTCACCACCGCACTGATACCTTCCTTTATTAACAAAGCTACCCCACCTCCTTTTCCTTTTTGCCTGTTTTTCTGGAACGTCGAATACCCTTGAATATTGAGTTCTCAGTCTTGGTCACCCTGCAACCGTGTCTCTGTAATAGCTATCAAGTCATACTCATTAATTTCTATTTGTGCCATCAACTCATTGTTACAAATGCTGTGTGCATTCAGATAAAGAGCCTTAAGCTTTGACTTTTTGCCATTATTAGTCATTCTGGTTCTAATTTCTGCTGCACTCTTCTGCTTATATTTTCTGCCCCTTCCTGTCATACTTTGATTACCGTTCGCCTCTTCACTACCCTGCACCTCTGCTCTCTCCTTTTTGATTTTTTAAACTTCCCTTCAATTGAACACTCCCCCCCCACCCCCCCACCACTAATTAGTTTAAAGTCCTATCTACAACCCTAGTTATACACTGGTCCCTGCATGGTTCAAATGGAGCCCGTCCCATCGGAACAGCTCTCTCCTTCCCCAGTACTGATGCCAGTGCACAGTACTGATGCCATTGCCCATCAGAACCCATTTCTCCCACACCAATCTTTGAGCCACATGTTTACCTCTCTAATCTTATTTACCCTACGCCAATTTGCACGTGGCTCAGGTAGTAATCTGGAGGTTATTGCCTTTGTGGTTCTGCTTTTTAATTTAGCCCTGAGTTGCTCATAGTCCCTCAGCAGAACCTCTTTCCTCGTCCTACCTATGTTGTTGGTACCTACGTGGACCACGACAACTGGATCCTTCCCCTCCCACTCCACGTTCCTCTTCAGCCCAGAAGAGATATCCTTACCCTTGGCACCAGGTAGGCAACACAGCCTTCGAACTCCCTGTCTTTGCTGCAGAGAACAATATCTATTCCCCTAACTTTGCTATCTCCTATTACTACTACATTTCTCTTTTCTCCCCCCACTTGAATGGCGCTCTGAACCACGGTGCTCATCCTCCCTGCAGCCTGTGTCCTCGTCCACACCGGGAGCAAGAACCTCATACCTATTGGATAAAGGCACTGGCTGAGGCTCCTCCTAAGTTAAACTCTGGATCCCCCTACTTATCTCACTCGCAGTCACACCCTCCTGTCCCTGACCATGGTCCAAATTTGATGTAATTAATCTAAAGTGATCGCTGGTCCTGCTCTTTCTCTGCATCCTGCCGCCGCTCCTTTGAAGTGCTCGCTGGTCCCGCTCACTCTCTCTCCATTGATGAATAGTTGAGTTAAGGATTATGTTTGCTTGTCGTGGACTACCAGAGGAGTTTGTCTCAGATAATGGTCCTCATTTAAGTTCTGCTCCATGCCAAAATTTCATGAAGCAAAATGGTGTCAAACATACCCTCACTCCTCCTTATCATCTCGCATCAGATGGAGCAGCCGAATGATCCTTGAGGATAGTTAAAGATGCATTCAAGAAACAAGTGCTGCATGTGTGTTCAACTTTCAGTTTGAAGCAGCGGTTGGCTAATTTTCTGCTGAAGTATAGAACAACCCCATACTCTGCTACAGGATATATCTCCTGAGCTTTTGATAAAGAGAAGGTTAAGAACATGTTGAGTCTAGTCCAAGCAAACTTGACTGTTAAAGTTGAGCGCAAACAGTTCAGTCAGAAACATCAGTTTGGCGCAAACGAAAGAGACCACAGTTTCAAGCAGAGTGAGTATGTTTGTGTTTTGAGTATCCCTCACATGTCACACAAGTGGGATATAGGAAATGTAGTAGATGTGTGTGGAACCAAAAGATACTTGGTTGAGATTGATAGTAAAGTGCAAAATATCCATTTAGATCATATGATCCTGGCAAGCCATGAACCAAAGTATGAGGACGATCTGCATGATCATGAGGATTGGGAAATGTTACTTAAAGGGATGACGTGGATAGGCAATGGCAAACATTTAAAGAGCGCATGGATGAACTGCAGCAATTGTTTATCCCTGTCTGGCACAAAAGTAAAACGTGAAAGGTAGCCAAACCATGGCTTACAAGGGAAATTAGAGATAGCATTAGATCCAAGGAACAGGCATATAAATTTGCCAGAAAAAAAAAGACCTGAGGATTGGGAGCAGTTTAGAATTCAGCAAAGGAGGAACAAGGGTTTGATTAAGAAGGGGAAAATAGAGTACGAGAGCAAGCTTGCGGGGAACATAAAAACTGACTGTAAAAGTTTTTATAGGTATGTGAAGAGAAAAAGATTGGTGAAGACAAATGTCCCTTACAGTCAGAAACAGGGGAATTTATTATGGGGAATAAAGAAATGGCTGACCAACTAAATGCATACTTTGGTTCTGTCTTCACAAAGGAGGACACAAATATCATTCCAGAAATGTTGGGGAACACAGGGCTTAGTAAGAGAGAGGAACTGAAAGAAATTAGTATTGGTGGAGAATTGGTGTTGGGGAAATTGATAGGATTGAAGGCCGATAAATCTCCAGGGCCTGATGGTATGCATCCCAGAGCACTTAAGGAAGTGGCCCTAGAAATAGTGGATGCATTGGTGGTCATCTTCCAAGATTCTATAGACTCTGGAACAATTCCTACAGCTTGGAGAGTAGCTAATGTAACCCCACTATTTAAAAAGGGAGGTAGACAGAAAGCAGGGAATTATAGACCAGTCAGCCTTACATCGGTAGTGGGGAAAATTCTAGAGTCTATTATCAAAGATTTTATAGCAGAGCACTTAGAGAACAGTGGTAGAATCTGGCAGAGTCAGCATGGATTTATGAAAGGGAAATCATGCTTGACAAATCTACTAGAATTCTTCGAGGATGTAACTAGTAGAGTTGATGAGGGTGAGTCAGTGGATGTGGTTTACTTGGACTTTCAGAAGGCTTTCGACAAAAGTCCCACATAAGAGATTAGCATGTAAAATTAAAGCGCATGGGATTGGGCTAGTGTATTGCGATGGATAAAAAATTGGTTGACGGACAGGAAACAAAGAGTAGGGATAAATGGGTCTTTCTCGGAATGGCAGGCAGTGGCGAGTGGGGTACCGTAGGGATCAGTGCTCGGACCCCAGCTATTCACAATATTCATCAATGATTTAGATGAGGGAACGAAATGTAATATCTCCAAATTTGCAGATGACACAAAACTGGGAGGGAGGGTGAGTTGTGAGGAGGATGCAGAGAGGCTTCAGGGTGATTTGGACAAGTTGTGTGAGTGGGCTAATGCATGGCAGATGCAGTAGAATGTGGATAAATGTGAGGTTATCCACTTTGGTAGCAAAAACAGGAAGGTAGTTTATTATCTGAATGGCTATAAACTGAGAGAGGGGAATATGCAGCGAGACCTGGGTGTTCTCGTACACCAGTCGCTGAAGGTAAGCATGCAGGTGCAACAGGTGGTAAAAAAGGCAAATGGTATGTTAGCCTTCACAGCGAGAGGATTCGAGTACAGGAGCAGGGATGTCTTGCTGCAATTATACAGGGCCTTGGTGAGGCCACACCTGGAATATTATGTGCAGTTTTGGTCTCCTTATCTGAGGAAGGATGTTCTTGCTATAGAGGGAGTGCAGCGAAGGTTTACCAGACTGATTCCTGGGATGGTGGGACTGATGTATGAGGAGAGGTTGAGTCGGTTAGGATTATATTCGCTGAGTTCAGAAGAGTGAGGGGGGATCTCATAGAAACTGATAAAATTCTAACTGGACTTGACAGGGTAGATGCAGGAAGGATGTTCCCGATGGTGGGGGAGTCCAGAACCAGGGGTCATAGTCTAAGGATACAGGGTAAACCTTTCAGGACTGAGATGAGGAGAAATTTCTTCACCCAGAGAGTGGTGAGCCTGTGGAATTCACTACCACAGAAAGCAGTTGAGGCCACAACATTGTATGTTTTCAAGAAGGAGTTAGATATAGCTCTTGGGTCTAAAGGGATCAAAGGGTATGGGGCAAAAGCGGGAACAGCGTACTGAGTTGGATGATCAGCCATGATCATAATGAATGGCGGAGCAGGCTCGAAGGGCCAAATGCCCTACTCCTGCTCCTACTTTATATGTTTCTATGTTTCTATCTCATGTCAGAGTTTGAACCAGTTCAGACTTCAGTGCTCGAAGTACCAATTTTTGAGAAAGGGACAAGGTCCTTTCTAAGTTCTGAACCTAAACCAAGCAGTCCAAAACCTGACTCTGCACCAAAACCTGTAAGGAAATCAGAAAGACACACTGAACCAGTCATTAAACTTGATTTTTAAATATAGTTCATTGTAGAGAAAAATGCTTTTCTTTTGAAAGGGGAAACAGTGTAATGTATTTGTATAATATTCTAGTGACGGGATGATGTCATGATGTAAATGAACACTTCCTTGAACTGGCCATGCTTGGTGTCCAACTTGTCTGTTAGTGCCACCCAAATATATCACAGGTGGAGTTTTGGAAATTCATCAGTCTTCCTGCTCCCAAGCTGTTGCCACAGAGGGACTATTTTGTAAGAGAACCAGGATGAGCAAAATAAGTCAGAAACTAGGGTTTTGCACAAAAGCAAGTTTTCGTTCTCAATTTTTGGAAATATGAAATTAAGCATCTTGGTGCTTTTGGCTTTTTCTTCATTTAACTGTTGGTCTTAACATTTATAGTGATGAGTGCAACACCCAAGAATGTGTACATTTCAAAGACATTCATGGAGCCATTGTCCTCACCCCACGCCCCCCTCTCCACCCACCACAAACTCTGTTTCCTATCCATCAATTTCATCCCAGTCCATGACCACCATCTGAGGATGAACCAGACTGTTTGCAACCTTGGTGTCCTAGATGACCACGAGATCACCCCATATCCTCTCCATCACCATGGCTGCCCAGTTTCATCTCCGTACTATTGCCTGTCTCTGTCCCTGCTGCTGAAACCTTAATCTATGTATTTTTTAACCTCCAGACTTGACTATTCCAATGTTCTCCTGGCTGACCTCTCATCTTCCTTTCTCTATAAACTGAAGCTCATCCAAAATTCTGCTGCCCTTATCTTAACCTGCACCATGTTCCGTTCACCCATTAACCCTGTGCTCGCTGACCTACGTTGGCTTCTGATCCACTAACACCTTGCTTATAAAACTCTCACCCTCATGTTCAGATCCTTTCATGGTCTCACCCGTCCCTATCTCTATAAGCTCCTCCAGCCCATGTTGTGCACTTCCTTCACTCCACCATAGGTGGCCAGGCCTTCAGCTGGCTCGGCCAAAAGCTCTGGAATTCCCTCACTAAATCTCTTTGCCTTTCCACCTCTCTCTTCTCATTTAAGACTGTGCTTAAAACTTACATCTTTAACCAAGCATTTGGTCACCTGTTCTTTGGCTCGGTGACAAATCTTTGTCTGATTGTGCCCTGTGAAATGCCTTGGGATGTTTAACTAGTTTAAAGGTGCTATGCAAATGGAAGTTGTTGTTGTTGTTCATGTAGTGGGTGTTAGAACCTTGGTAGGATGGCACAAGGGACTGTTGGCAAATTGGGGATGGAAAGGATTATTCACCTGAATATCTCCTTGATTATTTGCTGCCGCACAACTTTGGTGAGCTGGTAGCCCCTGCTTTTTGTTGGCATTCTCATCTTCCTGCTGATCTTTCTGCTTCTGCTCACCAGTTCTTTCTCCCCATGGGTTGATCCTTTCACAGAGAAAAGTTACAGAGATTCAGCAGACTACAACAAATTTATAGACTTTATCTGGAGTGTACAACAGAACACGTACAGACCTGTTCAGGCAGTGGAACCGCTGCTTCAAAAGGGTGATGGTTTGTTCTATTAGGACTCCGCTGGAGGCACGGCTCTGTTTGCCATGCTCTTCAACATCTCTGCTCAGGTTCCTGATGTGAGTCATGAGCCAGTCAAGGGACATCTGTTGTCACCAACCAGCCAGCTTGATATCTGATGGTATAGGTGGAAGTTGGGGATTTTATTGAGATCTAGTGCAGGATAAAGGCATCATGACCATTGCCAGGAAACTGGGCACACAAGAGGTGGACATTCAGGGAGTGGAATACCCTCCTGTTTATGTATAGCCCTGGCTGTTCACATTAAACAAGCATAACATGCACCCAGTGATGCCTTGTTCCCGTGGGAAGCCTGCTATCCTGTAACCCGCAGATCTTTCCTGTTGCTTCGCTGCCTCCAAAGGGAATAAGAAATTGGTAAATAATAAAGCAGTGGACTGCAAACTGCATGGTATCACTTATGCCATCAGTTGCAGCCTGGAGTAGCTTGTTGTGTAGAAATTAAGGGACACTGTCACTTTATCAGCCAGAGGCAGTGCCCAGGTGAGGGGTTCTAGTCGGTCTGCAACAGGTGACGGAGTTCAGTGACAACGTCCCTCGTGAAGTGGAGGCACCTCGCACAATGCTCCTTAGTTAGGGTCAGATGGGAAATGCAGTTCCTGAAGACATGTATATTGTAGGACATCTGCACCCTTTCTCCTTTCACCCATTTTTACAACCACCTCCTGGTCTGTGTACCCTTCTTTGTTGGTGCTGTTTCTCCTCATCCTCCGGCCCCAGTGGTAAACCCAGCACAAAACCACTTTTCAAAATAATTGTGCTGAATATAAATCAGGAATGACTCTTGCAACTCCAAAAAATACTTTTGATAAACTTTTAAGCACTGCTAAAGCAGTCAAATACTTCCAAAAAGCCCACATGCAGCCTGGAATGATGTGCCTCAATGGACTTGAGGATATCTTTAAATAATGCCCCTCCAACCTTCTTCCTGACTGTTTCTGCCAAGGTTTGATGTTTAGCGAAGCAAGCACTGGCACAGACCAGTTTCACAGAAATATCCTGAAAGGGGCAAAGGACCCTGATTTGAACAGTTTAATTGGCTAAATGTTTATTTCAGGTAGGCACCCAGGATGACCAAGGGGTGCCTGAATCAATAATTGTGGTTGAAATCTGCCAGCACCCAATACTGGTATGTTTTACACTGATAAAACAGTGAAGCAAGACCCAGTTTCTCGCTCAAAATCTGTAACTTGAATTGGTTTGAAATCATAAGCATTTGCTGTGCATTCCTTGGGATTAATGATTGTAGCAGGGAGAGTTTGATAGAGTTGTTTTTTTTGACTAAATTTTTTCAGTGTCAAAACATTAATTTTCCAACAGTGTATTTGACCCTGATTATTGCATTATAGATCTGCTATCACTGATTCCATTCTTTAAAAAAGCTACAATAGTCTTAAGCGGGCTTTCTAACTTTATCCTACTTTTATTGATTTAATACTGCTGTTAGGCAGTTAATTCATGCATGAAGCACTACTATCCTAGCTCTGTGATACTGTTATTGCAAATGGAAAAATATTGATTTCTGAGAAATCTGCTGCTTCTTCCATACCAGGATGCACTGTTAGTTTAATTGCCATTTAAAATCAAGATTATGAACAATGAGAAACTTCTGATGTATTACACTCATCTAATCTTCCACTACTATGAACATGTTTCAATTATAGATTTTTTGAAGTTCAAGTACCATTTACTGTAGGGCCATTAAATCAAGGTGTTAGATTAGAACTATATTATCGTGGATTTAGTGAAACAATCTTCTTTAAAATGATTTGTATTGGAAGCTGTACTTTCCAGTTGTTTTCATTGCATGCTGCTAAACTTCTTCTGTTGTTTATTGTGAAGTTACAACATCCAATGACCAGTTCTTGTAGGTTTTTTTGTATTGCATAGAAATGAAGAAATATTTACAGCACAAAAAGAAGCCATTTGTGCCAGCTGAAAAGAATTATCCCGCCTATTCCCACCTTCCAGCTCTTAGTCTATAGCCTGCAGGTTATGGCAACTCAAGTGCATATCTAAGTGTTTTTTAAGTGTGATGAGGGTTACTGCCTCTACCAGCTTTTCAGGCAGTGAGAATCTCACCACCTTCTAGGTGAAAATAATTACTCCTCAACTCCCCTTTATTCCTTCTACCAATTACTTGAACCCTTAGTTATTGAGCTCTCTGCTAACGGAAATAGGTCCTTCCTATCCATTCTATCTAGATCCCTCATAATTTTACACACCTCAATTAAATATCCCCTCAGCCTCCTTTGTTCCAAAGAAAACAACCCCCAGCCTATCCAGTCTTTCCTTAGCTAAATTTCTGTAATTAATTCAGGTGGCGTAATGAAGCATTTCTTGACAATATTATTATCTTGAAATATTTTAGTTCAACAAAAACTACCTATTTTTATATAGCATCTTTAACAGAGTAAGACATCCCAGATACTTGACAGAGGGAAAAACCAATGCAGAACAGTAATAGGAAAGATTCAGTGGATCTAACGAAACCAATGTCAAAGAGGTAGGTTTTTTGAGGGGGTAGTAAGAGAAGTAACTAGGCAGAGCACTTTAGAAAGAGTGTTCCAGCAAGATCAGCATGGCTAAAGCACTGCTATCAAAACTTCATCAAAGGATGGCAGGACTAAATTGGAAGCCAAAGTTGAAAGTGGAAGGCTTGCACTGATGTATGGAGCTGGAGAAGATTTTGGAGGTAGGGCGACCATGGAGGGAAACTGTAGGAGATTGTTGAGGATGGGGTTATGGGAAACAGGACTTAATATTGGGTAGGATATGAGCAATGGAGTTTTAAATGAGTTAGAATTCATCTCGGATGAAACTTGGGAAGTCAGAAAGGGGTGTGTTAGAGAGTGACAAAGATGCGAATGAGTTTTCAGTAACAGTGAAAGTCAGGAAAGGGGAACAATGTCGTAGAGATCGAAGTGGGTGATATTAGGTTCGAGCAAGTTCTTTCTCATCCATGACTTGATGTTGCATGCACAATTTGACAGGACAGTGGCAATCATTAAGTCAGGAGTAATTGTGGAAAAGTGGAAATGGGTATCATTGGTTTACACATGGAAGTTAACCCACTTTAATTGTGAAATGGGAAAGAAAAACAAATTTCAGTTAATTCAGGTAATTAACTTGATTTCAATGGATTGGAAATCAGGCAGGTTCGATCATGGGCAGGCAATCCACTCCACTGCGTTACAGCCCAGTGTTATGCCAATGTGCTTTGTTGAATGATAATTTTCTTTAATCCACTGACTGGAGATCTGAATTTATATTTTTCTAAAAGACATTTAAAAAAAGGATGACTCTGCTAGCAGCTTAGGAAGGTCACTTAATTTGTAACACTGTATCCTACATGTAAGGACTGTGAGGAGGGAGATGAAATGTCTGCTAATTCCCCAGCAAGAACCAAGATCCAGGAAGTTTAAAGGAACTGCTTGTTCTTTTTTTGCATGAGAGAAATTCTGAAAACTGCAATGTTTTGAATCACTGAGGGACTCTCATGTGACAAGCCCCTCCCCATCTGTGGTTTTAAGCTGGTGTTTTCTCTGCAGCAGAAGAGAAGTAACTGGACTCTGACATGAGCAGACCCTAAGTGGGGATCCCTCTCTATCTCTCTCCATTCCGGCTTGAAAGCGTTCAAATTCTGCTTGTTAACTGACAATCTTTGCATTCTCCGGCTACATTCTGAAACCCCGTTGGAGGAAATCATCTACATCGCTATCTCCAAGAGACTCACCAAACCAGTCATCTACCTCTTCAAACTAAAAGCATCAGGACCACTGAACTTAGAAGCCAGCTAAATCACCAAACTCCACAGACTGTATACCTTTTTTTAATGGACTCTAACTCAACCATTCTACCTTTCCCCACTCTGTAACCTCTTTGTGCATGTGTAAACCTCTAGAGGGTGTATGAGAGAGTGAACATTGGCACGTAGTTTATTATTTTCAGTAGCTTAGTTTAGGTACAATAAAGTTAACCTCTTTCTTCGTTAAACTCAAGAAAACCTGTCTGATTGGTTTCTGTTATGATCATAGCAAGTAATTAATCAAACACCTACTGAATTGACCAGTACATCCTTTAAGAAAGAATTAAACCTGCCGTGGTCTCAAGGAGAGGGAAAAGAGGGAAGCCCTTCAACCCCTCCTCACTTGACTGTAGCACCAGGCACAAAGTTGAAAATTTTCCTGAGTCAGCGAGAAAGAAAATTATAAGGGGAAATAATTGTGGCTGATCTGATTTGCTCATTTTACGCTATCAGCAAATGTTAAAGTTATCCCTAGGGAATGAAAACCAAGTAAAGTCTTCAGGTGAAGCAGATTAGAGCGTGGGGAATAGTTGAAGTGGGGTATGCAGGCATAATTCTGTCCCAATTTTGAAGCCAATCATTATGTCCTTATTTCGAAATAATACTTTGATTTTATATTTTTATTTATAGTTAAATAAGAAAACTTACAACAATTGGGAAGCGGAAAAGTAGGGTTGGCTAGAACATAGGAGTTTCTCTGCAGAGAAATTCGTTGATGCAAAACTGAGGTGTTACAGCCCCACGACTGGCATGACAGTGTAATTACATTGGGACAAGTTTACATAGTGTGATGGAGTCCTTATGCAGACTGTGTTCTATGTAGCTGACTTGTTGGGTGCTTTAACTTTGGATTCAAAGTGTGTTTTTTTGAGACAAACCTTGATTTGAAACTGAATCTAAAAGGCCTTAATGTTCTGAGAGGTCAGAATCAGGTTAGACAAATAAGCAGTTTTTTTTTTACCAGAAGCATGTGATTGGAGCTTAGGTTTCAGTTTCACAAGAAGAATTTGGAGAGTGGTTGTTTTAAAGAGACCGAAAAACAGCATGCTGGAATGGTTGTTTTGGCTGCGAGAGAGAGCCATATTGAACAGTAAGTCTCTGTTAAGAAATGTAAATTGACAAGTGGATTAAGAAAAGATTGTCCTATGGTAAAAATGCTTCTGAGTGGACAAGCCACAGAGTTTGGCTGTTTTCTTGTCTGCTATGGGGAATCAAGCAGTAGATTTTTGATGCATCCAGAAAGGCTACTTGGACTAAACAGACTACAAAACAGTCAGTTGAAGCAGTTGTTTTGGCCATGGGCAGAGGAGCCTCGATTCTGAGGACATACTCCTGGAAGAGGCAAGTTGTTACCTTTGTTTTTGGTGCCTTAAAGAGTTACGTAAGGCAGGACCAGTGAAGCTACACCACCGGGATTGTTGTGAGCAAAACTATGAATGTTTCTGAAGGGTGTGTAGTTTTGGTGGAGACTGTATTGGTGGGGTTTGGATTGCAGAGAAACTGTCATCGAGTGGAAACTGGCATTTGCAACTTGGGAGATGGGAATCTGGAGATCTACTTGAAAAGTTCAAAGACCTGAAGGACTTTGTGACAGTTTGGCATCATCTGTTGATACGACTGCCAAAGTACATATGAGATACATCCTTGTAGCATCTGATGGTGAACGTGTAACCTTTAAGATGTATATACATTGATCATGGTTAAACTGTTTGTTCAGGTTTACCTTATGTTGGTTTTTGTTTGAGTGTTAAAGTAAAATTTAAAGAAGTAAAATCTTGTCTGTTTGGTTTTTGGTTTCCTAAATTGGGGTCAGTCGGTGGATTCAATTCTTTTGGTTTGTTGGTGGTCTCCACGGGGATCTTAATAGGCTAAGTTTTCATTATAAATGTGGACATAGCAATTTATAATTCAGAAAGGTCGATACACAATTATGTTAAAAATGTCTGACTACCGAGAACTCAATACTACAGAAAGCTGAGAAGAGTATAGAAAGTGGAGGGGTGAAATGAAAAAGGAAATTAGGAAAGCAAAGAGAGGGCATGAAAGAATATTGGCAAGAAAATCAAGGTGTACCCAGAGATGTTTTATCAATACATTAAGAATAAAAGGATAACTAAGGAGAGAGTAGGGTCCATAAAAGACCAAAAAGGTAACCTATGTGTAGGGGCGGAAGATGTTGGCTTGTTTCTTAATAAATACTTTATGTCTGTCTTCACAAAAGAGGGGAACGATGCAGATATTGTAGTTAAGGAGGAGGAGTGTGAAGTATTGGATGTGATAAACATAGGGAGAGAGGAAGTATAAATGGGATTAGCATCCTTGAAAATTGATAAATCACCAGGGCCAAATGAAATGTACCCTAGGCTGTTAAAAGAAGCAAAAGAGGAAATAGCAGAAGGTCTGACCATCATTTTCCAGTCCTCACGGGATGCAGGCATGGTGCCAGAGGATTGGAGAACTGCTAACTTTGTACCTCTATTTAAAAAGGGAGCGACGGATAGACCAAATAATTACAGGCCAGTCAGTCTAACCTCAGTAGTGGGCAAATTATTGGAATCTATTCTGAAAGAAAGGATAAACTGTCACTTAGAAAGGCACAGGTTAATCAAGGATAGTCAGCGTGGATTTGATAAGGGAAGATCTTGTTTGACCAACTTGATCAAATTTTTTGAAGAAGTAACAAGGAAGTACATGAATGTAGTGAAATTGATGTGATCAACATGGATTTTAGCAAGACTTTTGACTGGGTCTCACGTAGCAGACTAGTTAACAAAATAAAATCCCATGGGATCCAGGGAAATGCAGCAAGGTGGATACAAAATTGGCTCAGGCAGGAAACAAAGGGTAATTGTTGACATGTGTTTTAGTGACTGGAGGGCTGTTTCCAGTGGCGTTCGTCAGGGCTCAGTACTGGGTCCCCTGCCTTTTGTGGTTTATATTAACGATTTGGACGTTATTGGAGGGGGCATGATCAAGAAGTTTGCCGATGACACAGAGAGTGGCCGTGTGGTAGATAGTGAGGAAGATAGTGAGGGGCGGCACAGTGGTGCAGTGGTTAGCACCGCAGCCTCACAGCTCCAGGGACACGGGTTCGATTCTGGGTACTGCCTGTGCGGAGTTTGCAAGTTCTCCCTGTGACCGCATGGGTTTTCGCCGGGTGCTCTGGTTTCCTCCCACAACCAAAGACTTGCAGGTTGATAGGTAAATTGGCCGTTGTAAATTGCCCCTAGTGTAGGTAGCGGATATGGGATTACTGTAGGGTTAGTATAAATGGGTGGTTGTTGGTCGGAACAGACTCGGTGGGCCGAAGGGCCTGTTTCAGTGCTGCATCTCTAAACAAATAAAATAAAATAAATAGCTGTAGGCTGCAGGAAGATATTGATAGTCTGATCAGATGAGCAGAAAAGCGGCAAATGGAATTCAACCTGGAGAAGTGTGAGGTGATGCATTTGGGGATGTCAAACAAGGCAAAGGAATACATGATTAATGGGAAAATACTAAGAAGTGTAGAGGAAGTGAGGGACCTTGGAGTGAATGTCCACAGATCCCTGAAAGGTCGAGAAGTTGGTTAAGAAGACATATGGAATCCTTTCCTTTACTAGCCAATGTATAAGAGCAGGGTGGTTATGCTGGAACTGTATAACTTATTGGTTAGGCCACATTTTGAGTATTATGTGCAGTTCTGGTCACCTCATTACAGAAAGGATGGAATTGCACTAGAGAGGGTACAGAGGGGATTTACGAGGACGATGCCAGGACTGGAAAAATGGAGCTATGAGGAAAGATTGGATAGGCTGTGGTTGTTCTGCTTGGAACAGAGAAGACTGAGGGGAGATCTGATTGATATGTACAAAATTGTGAGGGGCCTGGATAGAGTGGAGGTGAAGGATCTATTCACATTAGCAGAGAGGTCAGTGATGAGAGGGCATAGATTTAAAGTGATTGGTAGAAAAATTAGAGGGGAGATGAGGAAAACCTTTTTCACCCAGAGGGTGGTGGGAGTCTGGAACTCACAGCCTGAAAGGGTCGTTGAAGCAAAAACCCTCAACTCATTCAAAAGGAGTCTGTATATGCACCTCAAGTGCCGTAGGCTACAGGGCTATGGACCAAATGCTGGAAGGAGGGATTAGAATAGGTGGATCGTTTTTCGGCTGGCACAGACACGATGGGCCAAGTGGCCTCTTTCTGCGCCTTAAACTTTCTATGATTCTTTGTAACGGAAAGTAAAATTTTGTAGATAAGAAGTGGGTGCAGACCTAAGTGGGTAGAGTTTCCACTTTGGGTGCATTTACTCAGCGGAGGGCTGCTCTGGGGAATGGAATTTGCTGTTGCCTTCAGAAAATAGTCCCCAAGTGGGGCCTTAATTGGTCTAATTGACTGCTTGTCTCTGTGGAGCAGGCTGCCAACTTTGTTCCTGGCTTGACCCTGGGAAATTCCACTGAAGGTGGGAAGGCATCAGGAAGTCGTTCTGACGCGGCTTTCCCCTATTTTTCAAGCCCTTTGCCTCCAAAACCGTCTCCACAGGGCTGGACAAATTCAGTCCTTAATGTTTGATGGAAGTGGAAGGAAATATTTTCCTGGCCCTCAGGACCTGTTCACAGATTGAGGAGGGGAGCCATTTATTTTTCTAAAAAGAATCCCAATTTCCAGGCATCAGAGTGTTGTGTTGTCTCTTATCCTCACATTTGATATGGTTGAAAATGTTTTTTTGTACCACATCGTTTAGACTCAGGCCTGTAGCTTGTGTTTCTCTCCCTTCCCTTGCAGCAACAAGAATAACAGCAACTTGCATTTATGTAATGCATTTATACAGAAATATGTTCCAAGGCACTTCACAGATGTGTCATCAGACAAAAAGCTATTTTTGAAATACGTGGAGGGACTTTAAAAAGGAAGCATTTTTAAAACATTGATTGCAAGAGTTACTTGTATAAAAACAATAGAATACTCAGGAAATCTTTGTGGTGTAGTGAAAAAAGTGAAAAATGTAATGCAACCAATCTTGAGGGCCTTGAATTTTGTGGCCTGATGTCACTCAACATTTTATTTACTGGTGAAACACTGAAAACAGTCATGTCGGTATTCTCTGAAAATGTTACATTCATTCACTTAGAAAAAATACTTTTTAACCTAAATAGACAAGGTCAACACAGTGTGATGAATGAGAAGCAGGGAAATAAACTCTAATTGGAATTTCTTACCAGCAGCATAGAATGGAATTAAGCACTTTGTGTGTTCAAATGCTCATTATGTTTTGGGAAATGGATTGGCTATTAGAAAAGATAGACTGTACATAGAAGATGTTTTATCTTTTGAGCAAGTCAGAAATCCACTGAAGATGTCAACTACAAATTTTGGTGCCAAAGAAAATGAGCAGCATGGAGCCTGTTGTTTAACATCCTTTAGTTGCAGTTTAAAGTTAATCAATCAAACACATATATAGGCCTGAATGTTAGAAGTGCGCCACAAAACGCTGTGGCACACTTTGAAGTTGGTAGTCTTCCCACGCAGAGCGGCCATCGCTGAGCTCCCATGATATTTCACATGGGGGCTCATTTTAAATGGAGGGGGCAGAATGGCCATACCCCGATGATGTAGAGGGAGCAGCCAATCCGTCCCCAGCAATGGCGTCCGGTGCCATTTTTAAAGGGCCCTTCAGGTAGATATAAATTTTTAAAGGTGCCACTGCACTGAAATGAGAAATAAAATTTTAGTGGAACTTTCAATCCCCTCTCCCCCCCAACTGAGTCCTCAAATAATAAAATAATCTATCACCCCAGAAAACCAATTTTTTAAATGATAAACTTTCACTCCCCCACTTAACCTTTGACCCTCAACCCCTTCCCACCATCCCTACAACCAATCGGAGCGGTTTTCCCCACTCCCCCCCCCCCCCCCCCCCCGCCCCCGCCCTAAAAATTTCCCTCCTCCCCACTGCCCACCAGTGTCACACCTCGGAACTCCGAATGGCTGGAATATTGGCGTGGAACGACCGTCGCTACCAGGTAAGTAATTATTCTTTAATTGTAATATAATTTGAATATTAAAATGGGGGGGACGCACTGAGGCCTCGCTGCCGCTGGTAAAATGCAGTGGGGCCTTCCTGGCGTCGGGGGCCGTGGTGGGCCTCCCCCAGATGAATTTTCGGGGCCCCCCCCCGCCAAGATCCCTGACATTGGGGGGCTCGTAAAATTCAGTCCATAGTCATGTTCCTATGCTGAATCTCTAGCTGCATTACCTTTCTAGAGTGTGTATGGATAATTTTAGGCTAAATTAAATCAACTCTGAACAAAGATCCCCAATGATGCACAAATTTTGTGTCATAAATACATACTAGGTTTGTTTAAAAAAACTGTAATTCCATAAATTGGTCCTGATGTGTACAATAAAAAGGTTTATGCATTTGTCACAGCATCTTTTATATTTTATTTTCTTGGGCTACCCATACTACCAGGATACACCTTCATACCTTCATGCAGTAATCAACGTTTTCAATAATGATAATCAATATTTGCCTTTATGGCCATTAAGCTTATTTTTGTAACTGATTTTTCAGAAAGGTCCAGTAAGGTTAATGGTTATTACAATTGTTCTACATTGATTTTTTTTAAATTTCCTCTCCTGTGCTTCACTGGGGATTTTTTGTTCTGTTATCTTTCGAGGAGACACCAAGCCTCTGTTATCAGTACCACTATTATGGCCATGTGGTGAGGGATGTGGGTGGTTCCCAACTACCACCTGACTGCAGCAAGTGTTTTTGTTGTTATTGGGGTTTAAACTCTTTGTGTTTTATTTGTCAAATAGACAGCATTAGGTTTCCTTCTAGCGTTAAAACAAGATCAATTATTTATGGAGCAATACGCCTTATCCCGAAATTATCGCAACCGCATCCACTCACGCATTCACTTGTGCTGGCACACACACACACAAGAGACAGATAGAGAGGAAAAGAGGTAAGAGGCTTTAAGTGGGGTAGGTTTCGGGGGTCACAGTAAACCTATTGAATTCTCTCAGAAGTCATGTTTTCGTTGGTTGCAGGCCTGAAGTGTTAATAGATTTTTCTCTTGGTTAAAAATTTAGTTGCAGACAGTGGATCACTTCTAATTCACTGCTGCATACAGCAGGGCGCTTCCCTTCTGGCTTGTTGAATTTCTCCCACCCCTTTTAGCTGGAAACAAGCTTCTTGGTGATGCTTCTTTCTTGGTGTCTCTCTCTCTCTCTCTTCAGGGAACTATCTTTAAGGTCAAAAATGGTTTCACACCTTTGTCTCTGTTGGGAGATGTGGATCTCCCTCCCTGTGGTAGCCAACTATGGCCTAGGATATGGCTACTTCACACCTTCTTTGTTTCAGAAGAACCCATTCATTTCAAACCTGTCTTTTGATGGGTTCAGGTTGAGAATAATCCGGTTATTATGTTTTCACTTTATACCTTCTTTGTTTCCGAAGAACCCATTCAATTCAGGAATGTTTCAGATGGGTGTAATTGACCTCTTCCAGCTCAAAAGGTATTCCTTTATCCTCATCAGACAGTTTGAATATACAAAGGCCAGGTCGTTTACCTTTGGCAGCCATTTTAGCAGCATTGTCCATTTTTTAGAAAGGTAAAGTCAATTTTTATAACTCTTCAGTTTTGGTTTGTACTTTTTCATTGTCACACTTCTTGTATGTGTGACAACCACATTGATATATGCGAACAAATTAGCATGAGGGAATGAGCCTGCACCTTACCTCTGTGGATATCAATATGTTGAGCCATGCAATTTGACTTAATTGAATTCATAATGCTTAAAACGCCCTCCCCACCAATCCGTGTGTTTATCTAAATTACTGGCACATAGTATGTTGCTTTCTGCCCTGTTGGAATATTATACTGCAACATATCAGTAGTTTTTAAATAATCACTGACATGCATAAGGTAAATATATCTTAGGCTGGAGTAAAGCAGAGTAGATACTGTGGCTATTTTGGTTCTAAGATGCTGTAAGTTTTAATATATTCTGTTTAAATATTTGGTGTGATTTCTTATATGAAGTGTATCTTCAAAGCAATAATGTGTGATTTCTGTTGGAATTAAGAGACTTATTAGGTCAGCTAATGAAATATTGGATGTAGGTTAGCTGAACAGGAAATAAGCCACGTGACTTGAGTGAGATAGTTCCAGTGGTGGTAATGAAAGGAAAGGGTTACGACACACTACTGAAGTACAAGCCACATTTTATGGTGATATTAGAAGAAGAGTTTATGAAAATGAAAATGTCAGATTACTGAGCAAAGATTCCTCAAAATATAAATACCGTAAATCTCAATTGCCAAGAGAGATCCAAAGGAATGCAGGGAGAGTCTGAAGAATATGAAACATGTGACTAAAGTAGAGGTAGCCCATCATGTGAGGGTGAAAAGTGAAGCAATGAATACGGAGTTTTGGTCACACTTTCAATAATAATATTCACATCAGCCAGAGTGCTGAGTGGATGATCCATCTCTGCCTCCTCCTGAGGTCCCTAGCATCACAGATGTCAGTCTTCAGCCAATTCAATTCACTCCACGTAATATTAAGAAATGGCTGAGCGCACTGGGCACAGCAAACGAAATGGACCCCGATAATATCTCAGCTATAGTTCTGAAGACTTGTGCCCCGAGCCAAGCTTTTCCAGTACAGCCACAACACCGGCATGGCACTGGCATCTGGCTAGCAATGTGGAAAATTACCCAAGTATATCTCGTCCACAAAAAGCAGGACAAAACCAATACAGCCAATTCCTCCCCATCAGTTTACTCTCAATTATCAGCAAACTGATGGAAAGTGTCATAGACAGTGCTATCAGGTGCCACTTACTCAGCAATAACCTGGTCACTGATGCTCAGGTTGGTTTCCACCAGGACCACTCGGCCCCAGACCTCATTACAGCCTTGGTCCAAACATGGATAAAAAAGCTGAATTCCAAAGGTGAGGTGAGAGTGACAGTCCTTGACATCAAGGCAACATTTGATTGAGTGTAGCATCAAGGAACCCTAGCAATACTGAAGTCAATGAGAATCAGAAGGAAAACCCTTCACTGACAGGAGTCATATATAGGACAAGGGAAGACGGTTGTGGTTGTCAGAGGCCCTAGACATTGTTATATATGTTTTTTAGGTATTGCCCGTGGCCAACCATCTTCAGCTGTTTCACCAATGACTTTCCCTCCATCATAAGGTCAGACAGAAGTGGGGATGTTTGCCGATGATTGCTGCTCAGATACTGAAGCAGTCCACGCAACAAGACCTTGGACAACATTCAGGCTTGAGCTGATAAATGGCAAGTAACATTTGTGTCAGATGAGTGCCAGGCAATGACCATCTCCAACAAGTGAGAACCTAACCATCTCTTCTTGACATTCAACAGCATTACTATTGCTGAATACCCTGCCATCAAATCCTGGGGAGTCATCGTTAACCAGAAATTTAGCTGGACATAAATTCTGTGGCTACAAGGCAGGGAATTCTGTGGTGAGTAACTCACTTCCTCACTCCCCAATTAACATAAGAACATAAAAAATAGGAGCAGGATTAGACCAAATGGCCCATCGAGTCTGCCCCGCCATTCAATATGATCATGGCTGATCTTTGGCTTCAACTCCACTTTCCCGCCCGCTCCCCATATCCCTTGATTCCCTGAAAGACCAAAAATCTGTCTATCCCAGCCTTGAATATGTTCAATGATGATCAATCCACAACCCTCTGGGGTAGAGAATATTCCAAAGATTCACAACCTCTTTGATTGAAGAAATTTTTCCTCTCTTAGTCCTACATAATCAACAGCTGTCCACCATCTGCAAGGCACAAGTTAGAAGTGTGATGGAATACTCTGCACTTACTTGGATGAATGCCGCTCCAGCAACACTCACAAAGCTTGATAGCATCCAAGACAAAGCAACCTGCTCGATTAGCACTCCAGCAGCACACAGTGGCAGCAGTGCATACCATCTAACAAATACACTGCAGCAACTCACCAAGGCTTCTTTGATAGCACCTTCCAAACCAGCGACCTCAACCACCTAGAAGGACAGGGCAGCAGGTGTATGGGAACACCGTCACCTGCAGGTTCCCCTCCAAACCACACACTATCCTGACTTGGAAATATATTGTCGTTCCCTCACTGTCGCTGGGTCAAAAGCCTGGAACTCCCTTCCTAACAGCACTGTGAGTGTACTACCTTCTTTATTTATTTATAGATACAGCACTGAAGCAGGCCCTTCGGCCCACCGAGTCTGTGCCGACCATCAACCACCCATTTCTACACTAATCCCATACTCCTACCACATTCCAACCTTCCCTATATTCCCCTACCACCTACCTATACTAGGGGCAATTTATAATGGCCAATTTACCTATCAACCTGCAAGTCTGTGGGAGGAAACCGGAGCACCCGGCGAAAACCCACGCGGTCACAGGGAGAACTTGCAAACTCCACACAGGCAGTACCCAGAATTGAACCCGGGTCACTGGAGCTGTGAGGCTGCGGTGCTAACCACTGCGCCACTGTGCCGCCCTTAAGGGCATTTAGGATGGGCAATAAATGCTGGCCTTGCCAGCAATGCCCACATCCTGTGAAAGAATAAAAAAGCATTGTGGGTGGACAAAGAAGGAGTGGGAGCAGAAACTAAATGTAAAATCATGGAAGAACAGAGATCTAGAGGGTTGAATTTAATCTGGCTTGCCTGGCAGAAGCAGAACGGTAAATGGAGTTTAAATTGCTGTGCATCACTTATTTTCCGTCACCAGTCTGCCATGATATTGGGGTCTTCTACTGGGCAGCATTGCCTGAATTAGGGTGGAATCTCACTGATTGTACAAATCAAAGTCCAGTGATATACATAGGATCTTGATGCAATTTTGAGTGACACTGTGCAGTAAAGAGCAAAACGTGACCCAAAAATATAAGTTAATAATTATTAGTGCTTTGGTGCTCCTTTGGGCTCCACAAAAGTATCGTGGGCTGCTACCACCACCCTGCACCTCAAGCCTTCTGATCATTTGCTGCCCAGGAGCCATCGAGGTTCAGTGAGATGCCTATTCAGGGCGTGCAGCTTGCCAGTGGCATGGTAATGAGACCTGGCCCTCAAAGTGAACTGGGTCTCACTCAGTCAAGAACTCTGACCAAGGACCAAGAACTAAAAAGTGGGAATAAGCTAGATAACTCTTTTTTGGCAGTGATGAGGGCTGAATGACTTCCTGCTGTGACATAAATTTCTATGATCTGTGGAGACTGTACAACTTAGATCCACTGGCATGATAGCAGGGATACAAAACTATACTCATGAGGAGAGATCAGTTGATCACTTACAATGAAGCAGAGTAGGGTAAGAGCAAATTTAATAGAGGTTTTTGGTATTATGGGCTGAATTTTAAGGGAATGAAGTGGACGGGTACGGAGGCATTGGGGGACATAAAATCAGGACGAGACACGCGGACAGAAAGCCTGATGTTGTGACGTCCCTTCACAATTTTGTCCATGGCGGCAGTCATGATGGGCAGAGGTTCAACGGCAACACGGCGGGCAGGTAATTGAGATAGTTAATAGGCCAATTAAGAGCAATTTTATGCAGCAGATTCAATTTTATAAATGGCACACGGGTCTCACAGGGCTTCAGAGTCTCACCTCCTTCAAGGAGGCAACGTGAAGGCAGCAAATCATGGCTGGCTGGAAGGGGAGGCTATTGGCTATCGGAAGGGCAGGCATTGAGGGTTTAGAAGGGCTGAACTTAGCACATCAGGAGTGAAGGGAAGGTTGGCTGCACTGCAGGGGGAGCCAATACAAGGAAGGCAACAGGCAGGTGATACCTGGGCAAGGATCACGAGTGGGCACATCAATCAGGGGCCTCTGGCAGGGAAGGCCTGCCTTTTAGGGAGATGCCACTTATTATGGGCCTCATTCACCCGTTGAAGACGAGGTGTACCTGAGCAGGAGGGACGGCCAGGCACCTGTAGCAGCATTGCAATGGCCTATGAACCCACAGCAGAGTCCTCAGCAGCCTTTGGATGTGGCAGAAGGTTGGGGAGGGAACTGCCCTGCGCAGAAGGAGGTATCCTTCAGAGAGAGATGTACAAGTTAAAGCTCAACGACTTGCAGATGTCTGAGAGACAGTGCCAACGAAGTCTCCGCCTCTCCAGGGAGGCCATGACAGACCTGTGTGCCATGATGCAGAATGAACTGTGCCCCAGGGGACTTTGTGGGAATTCAATGGCAGAGGCCCTGAAGGTCACTGTGGCGCTGAACTTCTACAGCACTGAATCATTCCAGAGATCTAGAGGGGACAGGTGTGGAATGTGTCATGGTCCTGTAGTTTTCTTTTCCGGGGAATATTTGGTATGTCTTTAAGATAGCAAAGGATCAGTACTGCTTTAAGAACCAGCAAGCCTCAGGAGTTGGAGAAAATGCATTTTGGTTGCCGTTGGATACAGCCATTTGGAGACTGCGATTCAAAGGGTGCATTCTCATTACCTTGGATACAGCCATTTGGACTGAGCATCAAGCGATACATTTGTTACTATTCAATTTTGAACTGGCTTTTTAGTGGATGACAGTCTGTTCTAAGAGAACACAGACAGACAGCTGGTGTTAGCGCTTGAAAGAAGAACTCTCAGCCATTTAAACTGAAGGAAGAGAATTTAGTCTGTTTATTTATTATCTCTTAAAATCTAAAAATGTCAAGCCAAAAAAGAGATCTTTGATAATTTAAACTGAAGGAAGGGAAATTAGACAATCTTTTATCCCTCAAAAACTCTACAGTCAGATTGATTCCATTGAAAGTGTTTGCAAGTTGTTAATTGTTGAAATCCATCGCTAGAGAAGGAAAGCATCACTTACTGCTGGAATTAGACTACGGACTATTCTACTGTTGAAGAACCTTTCTTCCCCATCGGACGGCTGCGAAGACTTGAAGCAACGTTGGACTGTAAACTTGCAAGGACTTAATTTTTTCTATTTTAAATGTTGTTTATATCTTCATAGTGTTTAAGAATTTAGTTTTTTTAATTAAATAGTTAATTTGTTGATTTAAAGACACCTGGTTTGGTTAGCCTAATTTGGGAGTTAATAGATGGTACAATTTAGCTGGGGCTTTCTTTAATTTGGAAAGTTTAAAAATGATACGTTAGGCGATCTGTGGAGGGGCAGGATTGAATTAACAGTGTGCTTCTCCCAACCAAAATCCGAATCGTATATTTTGATTAGGGACTTTGACTGGAGCGGTCGGTTGTAACATATTAATTGGGTTTTTCGTCCGGGATTTGAATCATATATTAATTGGGAGCTCGTCCGCGATTTGGATGACGTATTAATTGGAGGCTCGCTCAAGATTTGAATCATATATTGGGTTTCAGGAATTGACTCATATCTTAATTGGGGGCTCGCTCGCAATTGAAACATATTTAATTCGGTGGCTCATGTCTGGGATCAGAATCAGATTAATTTTGAGGGCTTGCATATGGAATCATGGTAATTACTCATCTCTGGGATAACACATTTAAATTGGGGTCCTGCGTTTGTCATCATATTAATTGCTCTCAAGTCTGGGATCATATCAATTGGAAACTCGATTGTTGGGATCTAAAACCGACACCAGTTACAAAGAAATTAAAAGAACCAGGTTTCTTGTATAATAAGGTACAGTCTATACCACTGTAATGGCATTAGTGACTGTAGCAGAGTTTTTGGGAAAGCAGAATGTTTCCCTGAGTGACTTGATAACTTTAACTAAGAACAAATTAAAAGAATTGGCAGTGAAATTGGGGTTGGAGTTGAAATCAGGTCCCAAAAAAGCAGAGATAATTGACATAATAGCCGAACATCTGGAATTAGTAGAAGAAGAAGATGATGATGATGATACAGAAGGGCAATATGAGGAACAAGAAAGGGAATACGAGGGACATGAAGGTAGTAGGTCCGAGAGTGATGCAGTGGTATTGGCTAGGATTCAGTTAGAAACAAAAAACCATGAGGCAGAAAAAGAATTAAGAAAACTTGAATTGGAAAAAGAGGAAAGGGAGAAAGAGAGAGCATTTCGGAGAGAAAGTGAAAAAGAGGGAATTTAAGTTAAAACAGATGGAACTAAGACAGAAGGGCAGTCTTGAATCCAGGAAAAATTCGGGTCAGGAAGTATCTGAGTTTAGATCAGGACCCAGCGAGAAGTTGTTCAAATTTATACAGGCTCTTTCTAAGTTTGAGGAAAGGGACGTAGAGGCATTTTTTTTTAGGCAGAGCTCATGAAGCTTATGTCAAGCTTCCTGAAGAGGCTTCTGCAGACTATGCGATGGCAAAAAGGGCTATTCTCGCTGTGTATGAGTTAGTCCCTGAAGCTTACCATCAGAAGTTTAGGAACTTACGGAGATTGATTGGGCAGACATATTTAGAATTTGAGAGGGTGAAGCAAATGAATTTTGATTGTTGGATACGGGCATTAGAGATAGAAGCCACATATGAGAACCTTCGAGAATTGATTCTCTTAGAAGAGTTTAAAAACTCCATTCCTTCAGTAGTGAGAACTCATATAGATAACCTGAAAGTTTTGAAAGCTAGGCAAGCAGCAAAGATTGCTGATGATTTTGAGCTTGTTATTAAGCCAACCTATTTTGCAAGTTGTTAATTGTTGAAATCCATCGCCCGGAGAAGGAAAGCATCACTTACTGCTGGAATTAGACTACTGTTGCAGAACCTTTTTTCCCCATCGGACGGCTGTGAGGACTTCGAGCAACATTGGACTGTCAACTTGCAAGGACTCTAATTTTTTCTATTTTAAATGTTGTTTATATCTTCATAGTGTTTAAGAATTTAGTTTTTTTAATTAAATAGTTAATTTGTTGATTTAAAGACACCTGGTTTGGTTAGCCTAATTCGGGAGTTAATAGATGGTACAATTTGGCTGGGGCTTTCTTTAATTTGGAAAGTTTAAAAATGATACGTTAGGCGATCTGTGGAGGGGCGGGATTGAATTAACAGTGCATTTCTCCCACCACGATCGTAACAGATGTCACAGTCAGCGGCACATCAGCGCATCAAGGAGGTCACCAATGCCCTGTTTGGGAGGGCTAGAGGTTATGTGCGCTTCCGCATGGATCCCAATTCATGGGCTGAGAGAGCCATTGGTTTTGGGCCATCGCTGGATTGCCCCAGGTGCATGGGATCATTGACTGCACAAATGTGGCCATCAGGCTCCGGAACACCAGCCAGCAGCCTTCATCAACAGGAAAGGCTTCCATGCCCTTGATGTAAAACTGCTCTGTGACCACTGTAAATGGATCCTCCAGGGTCTGTGCATGCTTCCCGGGAAGTTGTCCCGATGCCTATATTTTTTAGTCATAGGTGCCAAAATCTTTCAGCCCTCCCTCCAGCCTTCAGGGATGGAACCTTGGAGACAAGGGCTACCCACTGAGTACATGGCTACTGATGCCTGTGAGGATCACACCCACAGATGCTGAGGACCGATACACTGCTAGCCATGGGACAATGCGAGCTACCGCAGAGCAGGCCATTGGTCTGCTGAAGATGAGATTCAGGTGCGTAGATTGGTTTGTTGGAGCCTTTCATTACGCCCCAGCAAGGGCCTCACATATGGTTGTGGTTTGCTGTGTGCTGCACAACCTGGCCTGCAGAGGGGAAGCCGATGAGCAATGAAGAATGTGAGGAGCAGACTGCCTGCTCGGATGATGAGGCTGTGGAGCAGGAAGATGGGCAAGATAGGCCAGAACCCCAGGAGCAACATGCGACTGGACATGAGAGACACACAAGGGAGGCTTACGCTGCCCTTATACATTTGTGTTTCATTTGATCGTTTATGACCCTTGTACCTTTATCAAAAAAGACTTTTCTTTATGCAGCCATCTTTCCATCTTTCTTCTTTAATGATGCATTGGCTTATTGAACATTCATGCAGAGCAGATCCGGTGAAGCTCCAGAGTTGACCCCTCTCATACCTTCGATTGCCTCCAGCTTCTTCATAGAGGTTGGGATACAGTGAAGGGCCAAGATCTTGATGGAGGAGAAAGGGAGGGAGTCCATGCCTAGCAGTAAAGGTTTATTTACATTCAGGATGGAGACTGCCAGTGTAATCATAAACAAACGCTCACCCATGAAAACCCAGTGATTCTAAGTGCACTTTTTAATTCTCTTGCGTGAACTCCTACACGGTGCTGTCCCTGCGCTGTTAGCTACAGTGGATGCTGGCTGTTGACCTTGGTGCCCCATGGCTATGGATGACCTTGGTGATCGCCCTCAGGATGCCTTGGGCCTGGAGAGCCCCGGCATGCTGAAGGTTTCCTGCACAAAAGCAGTACTGCCCTCTTTCGGCAGGAATGTTGGAGGAACTGGCGACATTGGTAGAGGGGCAGTGAAGCTGCTACCTGCACCAGGAACACCCTGAGAGGAGCCCCCTGCTGCGGGAGGCAGCTCCTGCTCCGCTCTAGAAAAGCAGACCTCTGTCTCCCTGCTGATCTGAAAGGACAGAGGACCTGGTGGTGACTCGAGGTCCCCTTTCCCCCTCTCGCCTCACCACTGCTTCCTTGCGCCATGGTCAGGATGAGGGGAGGGAAGTCTGCACGAATATCCAGCAAACACTGAGTGCTCTGCTGGATGTGGCTCTCCGTCAGATCCGCCAGCCTCTCAACGGAGGAGGCCTCTCGTGCACCAGTCAGAGACCATGTCAAGGACAAGGCTTGGATGGACTCCTCCATCGACCACGCTTGGGCATGCATAGCCTCTAGCATTTCTGCCAGATGTTGCTGCACATCTCGCTGCAGCTCCAGCATTTCCCTTGTTGCTGCCAAAACCAGAGGCACATCTAAGCCTGGGGCTCAGCATGGGCCTGGCCTCCCACCATCCTCTGACTGTCAGAGGCTTGGGCTGTCACCATCTCCGTCAACTGCTTGGGTGCGCTGTGCTCACCAGATTGTGTGCCCAGACCTAAACTCGTGCGCAAACTCACCAAGGCACATGTATCTGTGTAGGTGGAGGATGGAGGAGTATGAGGTGCCAGTGGGTCCTCTAAGGCTCCTTCCTCCCCCTCTGAGTTGGCAGGATCCACCATGGCTTTGACTGTTTGGTACAGCTTTGCCTGCATGACAGAACAAAGACATGTAAGGGTCAAGGGCTTGCCCTCCCTCCACAGCAGACACCCCTATGATGCAGACCCCTGTGGGCACCAGATACCTGATGAGCAACATGGCTCCATCGTTGCAGATGCAGCATTGTGCCCCATGGAGACCTTAGTTATTGTTTTGGAAAGGTGCCCCATCGCGCCATCTGCAACGCTCCGTCCATCCTACCATCTGGCCATCTGCATGGCCGCTTCCTCCATCGACATTAGCACATACAGCATGGGCAGCCCACCTCCGGCCTTGGCCCGCTCCCTACAATTATGTACTATCTTCCTGCAGACCCAGAGAAGGGAGATGTTGGACTCCTAGACCCATCAATCCCAACACATAGGCTACTGGCAGTGTGTTTGCCACTGATGGTGGTACACAGACGCCTCCTGCATGTGTTCCCTTCCCAAGGATCTCGCAAGATTCCACTATGACAGGGGCCTCCTTTCAGGGCCATTGTGACAAGCCGCTGAAAGTCATACTGCATCCCCTGTTCCTTTCCCCACACCTGGGGGGTGGATCTCTCACTTCCCAACGTTGTCATACTTTGCCAGATGTATGGCCCAAGAGGATGAAGAGATTAAATGATACTTGCTTTTGCTGCCCGGATGAGGTCATTGAGTCGCTTGTGACATTGTATCCATGTCCGTGGTGTTACCCCATGCTGCTGACCTTCTCCGCTATCGGGAGCCATGCCTGCTTGGTTTGGCTCCTGGGTCTTCTCCTCTCGTCCCTCCGGAACAAGGTGTGTCTCCTCTCCCTAGCAGCCTGTGGAGCACTGGGAGGGAGGCATCAGGAAAGCGAGGGGCCGCACAGCGTCTCCTGTCAGCCATTTTTAAACATGTACTATCATTTCCTCCTCTTCCTGGCCTTCTGAATACAAAGTGCACTGCAGGCCTGGCAGCCCTTTAAAAATGCCCCCATCAACTGCCGAGGTGTCACCTGACGCCAGGCTCCCTGTCTCCGGGCCCAACCCCGACCACGCAATTGGTTGGAGTTGACAGCTCATTGGGCTTAATAGCTGACCGCCGCTGAGTCACTTGTGGCCAGTTGCTCCTACCCCCAACATGCCTTGCGCCTGACTCTGGGCCCAATGACGGGACTGCCACCTCAAACATAAAATTCGATCCTATGAAGGGTTTTGACACAGTGGAGTGGATTTCGTTCTTCTCCCGATGTCGGGTTCCATGGTGGGGGTGGGGGAGGGGGCCGGAATATAGGAGCAGCAGCTGTGTACCTGTAAGGGGGTGGGAAGGGGTCAACTCTGCACTATGTACTGTACTGGGGGGAAGGGGTCAACTCCGCACTTTGTTGTGCTGTTTGCAGGGCTGGCAGCCTTTTAAAAATGGCACCAGCACCTGCTCCCTCAACAGGTGACACCATGAACGCCCACACCACATGATTGGGGCGGGTGGCCCCTCCCCCACTCTGTGACGGGACCCGAGTTTGCATATTTAAATTAATTTGCATTAATTAAAATGTAATCCGCAGCAATCTTACCTTCAGTTACCGGTCCTCAGCGCGAAATGCGGCACTCGCGCCTTCACTTTCCCTTCCAGGGAAACCTGGCGCCACTAAGGTGGCGAAGGGGTCAACTCTGCACTATGTACTGTATGGGGAGGGAAGGGGTCAACTCTGCCCTATGTACTGTATGGAGGGGAAGAAGTTAACTCTGCACTATGTACTGTATGGAGGGGAAGAAGTTAACTCTGCACTATGTACTGTATGGAGAGGGAAGGGGTCAACTCTGCACTATGTACTGTACGGAGAGGGAAGGGGTCAACTCTGCACTTTGTTGTGCTGTTTGCAGGGCTGGCAGCCTTTTAAAAATAGCACCAGTACCTGCTCCTTCATCAGATGACACTGTGAACGCTCCCACCACATGATTGGGGCGGGCTGCCGCCATTCATATGCAAAGTGCCTGCCAGATGCAAGATCGTGGCAGCCGCCGTTATTTGCACCCGCCGCCACTCCCATCGGCAGGAGAGCAAGATCCAGCCCAGTAAGTGGGGAAACACTCTTATCTTTGGGTGGGGCACAGTGTTGAGCATCATCACTGTAAAATTGTCAGGAAACTACAGGCCAATTAGCCCAATCTGTCATTGGGAAAATGCTAGAATCTATTATTAAGGAGGTTATTACAGGGTACTTAGAAACTCTTAATGCAATCAGGCGGGCTCAACATGGTTTTGTGAAAGGGAAATCATCTTTGACTAATTTATTAGAGTTCTTTGAGGAAATAAACAACATGGATAAAGGGGAACCAGTAGATATGGTGTACTTGGATTCACAAAAGGCTTTTGATCATGTACCACATCAAAGGTTATACATGAAATAAGGGCTCATGATGTAGTGGGTAACATATTAGTGTGGATAGAGGATTGGTTAGCTAATAGGAAGCATTAACAGAAGTTAACTCTCACTATATACTGTGCAGAGAGGGAAGGGGTCAACTCTGCACTTTGTTGTGCTGTTTGCAGGGCTGGCAGCCTTTTAAAAATGGCACCAGTACCTGCTCCTTCAACAGATGACGCTGTGAATGCCCCCACCACATGATTGGGGCAGGCAGCCGCCATTCATATGCAAAGTGCCTGCATATGGGTCATTTTCAGGTTGGTAAACTGTAATTAGTGGAGTGCCACAGGGCTAAGTGCTGGGGCCTCAACTATTTACAATCTATATCAATGACTTGGATGAAGGGACCAAAGGTATGGTTGCTAAATTTGCTGATGGCAAAGATAGGTAGGAGAGTAAGTTGTGAGGATGACATAAGGAACAAATGTATGAGTCACATGGGTGAAGAATTACTTGAGACTGTCGGATACAAAGAGGGCTTTGAGGGTTTATTGCGCTTTAATGCATTTGATTCTGTGCAGTCTACATTTTGCCACAGCCACAGGACACTGAGTAGGAAATTGAACTATGAATGATGTAGGCCACATTTTTAGGTGATGAGTGTGGCTACATGAGGGAAGAGATCCTGCTGGGCCAGTTGGGGAAGGGATGCTGGCAGGGCTGCATTCACTTTGCAGTGATTTTTGAGCTGTAAATGGTGGGATTTAGATAGGTTAAGTGACTGGGCAAAAATATGGCAGATGGAGTATAATGTGGGAAAATGTGAACTTGTCCACTTTGATAGAAAGAATAGAAAGGCAGTATATTACTTAAAGGGAGAGATATTGCAGAACTCTATGGTGAAGAGGGATCTGGTGTCCTGCTACATAAATCACAAAATGTTAGTATGCAGGTACAGCAAGTGATTAGGAAGGCAAACGGAATGTTGTCATTTATTGCAAGGGGAATGGAATATAAAATGAAGGAAGTTTTGCTACCATTGTACAAGGCATTGGTGAGACCACATCTAGAGTACTGTGTACAGTTTTGGTCTCCTTACTTAAGAAAGAATATAATTGTATTAGAAGCAGTTCAGAGAAGGTTCACTTGACTGACTCCTGGGATGAAGGGGTTATCTTATGAAGAAAGGTTGAGCAGGTTGGACCTGTATCCATTGGAGTTTAGAAGAATGATAGGTGATCTCATTGAAACATACAAGATCTTGAGGGGGCTTGACAGGGTGGATGCTGAGAAGATGTTTCCCTTTATGAGAGAGACTAGAACCAGGGGACACAGATTAAAAATAAGGTGTCTCCATTTAAAACTGAGATGAGAATTTTTTCTCTCACAGGGTCGTTAGGCTGTGGAATTCTCTTCCCCAGAGAGCAATGGAGGCTGGGTCATTGAAAATTTTTAAGGCTGAGTTAGATAGATTCTTGATTGACCAGGGAGTCAAAGGGTATAGGGGTAAACAGGAAAGTAGAGTTGAGGCCACAATCAGATCAGCCATGATGTTATCAAATGGCAGAACAGGTTTGAGGTGCCGAATGGCCTACTCCTGCTCCTAATTCGTATGTATGTATGTTCATTTGTTACTAAGTTAGGAGAGAATTGAGAATTTCCTTTATGCGTAATGAGTGTTGGACTGTGGGATGTATCATCACTAAGTAGTTATCGTAGAAATATTGCATCTTTTAAGGGTGAAGTAAATAAACATTTGATGCAGAGGGGGATTTCTGGCTTTGTGGAGAAAACTGGACCGTGGGATTAGTTTTGGATTGCTCCAGCATATAGCGAACATGGATCTGACTGGCTGTGCTGTAAACTCCTCTGGTTATCCGATACAATCTGAGATATCATAGGTCATTTCAAAGTTACTGGTATGCAGATACATGCAGGAAGCATAAAATTAGTGCGATGATTAAGAAACACTGGAGGGTAAAGGCCTGCTATCTGACGGGACCCGACGACTTGTGTCGGGTTTGGGTCGGGTCGAGCCACTCTTCCGGGTCTGGCTTTCGGGCTCGGGTCGGGTCGGGTCCGGGTCAGACACACACAGCAAGAATTGCAGGTAAGTGTTAAAAGTAAAAAAACTTACCTGAGCTGCGAGTCTGGGGCGTCAAAGAAGGAAACTCTGAGTTTGCGTGTGAGCGTGTGAGCGTCTCTATGATGTCATCATGCTCATTGCTGCAGCTTCCTGAAGATTGGGAGTTGGAAGGTAAATAAAGGGAACATTCTGGTGGTCGGATCGGGCTCTGGTCTGATGTGGTTCCGTCGGGTTCAGATCGGGGTTTATTTTTGTGACTTGAGCAGGCCTTTACTGGAGGGTGACATCACTTTCATGGTCTACCAAATGCCTTGTAAAAGAAGCCAATCTCTCTTGTTTTAACTCACAAAACAAATGTATGAGTCACATGGTGAAGAATTACTTGAGACTGTCGGAGTCAATAAGGGCTTTGAGGGTTTATTGCACTGAAATGCATTTGATTCTTTGTAGTCCGCATTTGGCCACAGTCACAGGTGCAGGACAATGAGTAGGGAATGGAACTATGAATGATGTAGGTGACATTTTTAGGTGGTGAGGGTGGGGTACATGAGGGAAGAGATCCTGCTAGGATTTGGGCCAGTTGGGGAAGGGATGCAGTCAGGGCTGCATTCACTTTTCAGTAATTTTTCATCTGTAAATGGTGGAAAGCACAGTGTGGAATTATCTGGGAAGAATTCTGGGAAGAATTGCAGCCGAGTTTGCAGGTTGAGGATGTAGGAATGGATCTGGTGAGAGCTTCATTAGGTTTTCGGTTGCAGGTAATGGGAGGGATCAGGTCAGGGTGTAGTGCAACACTGAGAATCAATGTGAAGAGGAATTGGTCTTAACCTTTTTGTTCAATATTTGCTTTCCTAGTTTCATTTTCATTACTACATCTGTTGCTGCTTGTATCCTCCACCCCCTTCTGATCCCCATATATCATCTCCTATCTTGCTCCAGTATTGGCTGAACTCATTTTCACTCTAGGCTCCATCACATCCCTTCAACCTGCTCTGCTACCCCCCCTAACCCCCACTCACCACCCCATTCCTCCCTCCCTTCTGGATTGCAGGAATGAGTTGGGGTTTGGGATGGGGAGGTTGTTGGTGGGAACAGGGAGACTCAACAGCATCACAGCTCGACCAGTGAAGGGGAGTCCTGCAACTTCATACTGCAGTCTCAAAGTATTTTGAGTGATTTATAGGCAGTATCACAGGTCAGTAAATAGATTAACTTTGGAAATCCTGTTAGAGTGCCACAAGGACACAATAGGTAAAGAGTAACAACTACCTGCAAATTTTTAACAAGAATATAGGAATGTTCACGTAGCATTTTTCATTAGAACACACAACTAGTTTAAAATGTGCATTTGTTACTTCATTTAAGTATACTGTTTGAAATACAATAATATAAACTAGATAATTATCTGAAGAGAAAACATTTGCAAGGCTAAAGGGAAAAGGTGAGGGAATGGGACTAGGTGAGTTGCTCTTGCAGAGAACTGGCATAGGCACGACAGGCTGAATGGCCACCTTCTGTGCTGTAACCATTCGATGATTCTATTTTCGAGCAAGTATGTGAAAACATATTGATTAGAAATGCTAAAACTTCTCTTATGACATGAATTCATACTTCTGTAAATCACAGTATTTTTTTCATGTAACAAAAGCTTTATGTTTAAGCATTTGTCTTACAGGAGGAAGAATTATACCCTTTGTTAAAAATGCTTGCTTAGCACAAATGTTTAAAACTCTACTACTGATTTAAAATGGGCTGAGTTTAGTCCATATCAGCACTTCATTCTTACTTTAGTTGCTGGCTGTTGAAGCTTGATGCCTGTAATCAGTTCACATTACCGAATGGGACTTTGTAGTAATAACACCCTCAGTTGGATGAAGGTGCCAAGACATGCACTAATGTGCTAATGCCCACTCAATGTTTTCTTTTTGATTCCCTTTCTGCCCCTTCCCCAACACACATACATGATATTACACTGAAAATTGCCACAACTGCAGGAGCAAAACAAAGATAGACAAACCTATGCAGAGCTATGGGGAAAAAGGGGAGTGGGACTAATTGGATCGCTATTTCAAAGAGCTGGAACAGGCATGAATGGCCAAATGGTCTTCTGTGCTGTGTGTTTCTATGAACCAACTGTGTTGCTAATTGGAGGAGAATGGATGCAAGGCTATTTCTGCCACTGATGAAAACTTTTGAGCTCAGATGGGAGATTAAGTGCTTCTGAACATGGAAGTAGGCAAAACTGGAGTGAGAATTCTTCAGGAATGTTCTTCTATGTTTTCTAGCAGCTGTTTTCCCAGCAGCAATTGATGAGGTCATGAAGCAGGTTGCCTGCTTTCATTCTCAGCCTGAGTTTATATGCTTTGGGCTGGAAAAGTCCAAGAAAAGGGAGGGAGAGAAAATATGTTTGTGGAAGGGCATCCACTCTCAAATCCATTGATGCAATTTGAATACAAGTCCTCCAAGTTTTGTCCTGAAAATCTATATTCTTTTGGGCACTATATTTCTTGAGCCATACTGCTGTCTTCTCTACATTTTCTTAGACTGGTACACAACAACACAATGGGCTGGATTTCAAGAGCGCTGTCGATCTCGGCGGTGAGCTCAAAAAATGGCAGCCCGCCCACAAGCTGCCACAATCTCCCGTACGATGGCTCATTTTAATGGTCGAGGTCCGTGGTGGGCCTCATCCAGAGCCATCTTCAGGCCCTCGCGCCACGGAATCCGGAGCCTGGGGGAGAATAAAATCTAGCCCAATATCTGGTTCTCGGTAGGCTGCATTTTACAAGCTTGCCACCAATCTTGGCAGTGAGCTTCAAAGATGGCGGCCCGTACGCCAGGCTTTACTCTGCGCAGCTGCTACAATATTAAACATGGCGGTTCATTTACAGGCTGGGGCAGACCGTCCCCCGACACCCTCACTCCCGCCCGGATAACGTGGAGTGGTCAGGCAGTCTGTCCCCGGCAATGGCATCAGGTGCCTCTGCGCAGGCGACGATGCCATTTTTAAAGGGCTTCCAACCCTTCAATTTAATTTAAATGTTTAAAGAAACATGAGTGTAAAAGATTAAATAAAGTTATCCCAACTCTCTACCACCTTCTCATGACCATCACATTTATTATTTGCCCTCTCCCCCCCAAAGAAAAACTTACCTTGTGCTCCTGATCTTCCCCCCACCCAAAATCTCAAAACTATGAACTTTACCCCTCCCCACCAGTCTTCCGCCTCGGATCTCTGAACGGAGATCTGAAGGCACGGGAGTGCTGACCAATATGGCACCGGGACCGACGTCGGGAGCGGGTAAGTGTTTAATTCATTACTTTAAGTACATTTACATATTTTGTTACAACCGAGGCGGGAGAAGTGCAGTCAATTCAGTCCCATCACTCCACAGGTTGCAGCATATTATTAAAATTTTCCCACCTAACCGGAAAACAGCCAAATTAAACACTTTATTAACGCCACCCCCCCCCCCCCAGAAAATAAAATACACCAAACCAGGTATCTTTAGACAAGAACAAATTAACTATTTATTAATGAACTAAATCTTAACACTATTAAGATAAGTTTATGTCAAAAGACCTTATAACTTCTTATTTAACCTAACCCCCATGCTCAAATATGTACAATCAAAAACTAACGGTTAACTGGTCTTTTAAAAAATTATGTTTTAAAAATTAGCTGTTTCTTAAGAATAAATAATTAACTGGGTTGTAAGTCTTTATGGGTTATGTTCCTGATGGGTGAGGTATCCTAGTGTAAAAGAAAATCAGATGCCACTCGAAGTCTCCACGGGAATTTGATGAACAATCTTTAGTATTGCTGAAAGTAGAGACATGATGTCAAAGCTTTTCGTCTTGCACTCATCAGGACAATACGCAAGAATAACCAATGTAAGGGAAAACAGCAACTTATACTGCATGAGAAGAGAGTGCTGGTTGGTTGGCAAGTGAATGCTGATTGGTAGAGGTGTTGCCATGGAGAATACACCAATTTATGGTGGCTGACAGTTAACTGCCAAGCTTTGTTTGAAATTTAAACCAGGCAGCTTGACTCTGATTGGTCAAGGCATTGCCCTGAGGAATGAATCAGCGAATGGCTGTCATTTATTTTGTTCAGCTGAAACAGGCGCAATGTGTATACATGTTCTTTCTGCCTGCAAAGAACAGGGCCCTGTGTATTAATATATGTAGCTTCCAGTATGCACAAATGCGCCACACCGTGTGCCCTACTGACAATCTTAAATTGGTTGTCAGCATAATTCTTAGCACACTGTGGATTATTTAGCAAATGTTGTCCAATCGCGGAATCACATCTAATGTTGGACACTGTATTTTGAGTTTTGCAAGCACGGGCTGGTTGGGTATGGCCTGTACCTTGCCCACTGTGAACAGCAGAAGGGACAGGTTGTTTGATACGATCTGCCAATCTTTGGGATGTATGATTTATATACGTAGCATCACACTGGCATTGAAATTCATATATCACATCACTCATTTGTGTGATAGGCAGGACGTCTTTTTGGCTTGACGGCAGCATCCTGAACGGTCTTTACTTAATAGACATTCAAAGCACGTCAGCTACAGCAGGCATAATACAATTCTTTGAACAAGGAGTATAGCAACGGGTCCACACGGATTTTAAAACTGGCAGTCTTTCAGTAGAAACTTTATTGAAAATTCCAGCAAACATAAACAGATGACAGAGAGGCACTCTTGAGGCAGAGAATTCTTAGAGTTTTGAAGTGAAAAGGATTTTATTACCTTCAATAACGCAAATGATCTTTTTCCAGGGTTTTTCTCTCTCTTTAGGCAAAAACAGCCTGTAACTCAATGTAGTTTTTCTGCTAAGAGAAATAGACAGCTTTTTCCTTCAGCATGCTTTGCTGAACTCTCTCCAGTTCAAACCAGTTGAAATTGGTTTTTACATAGAGTCAAA
The DNA here is from genome assembly GCF_036365525.1 of Heterodontus francisci. Taxonomy (NCBI): domain Eukaryota; kingdom Metazoa; phylum Chordata; class Chondrichthyes; order Heterodontiformes; family Heterodontidae; genus Heterodontus; species Heterodontus francisci. Next base: position 53,517,432 of record NC_090389.1, read on the forward strand.
AGTTACAATATACTACATGACCTCCTCACTCTCCTGCTGTTGCCTAGGGAACAGGCCTGCTGTGGCACTGTTCTCAAAGAATCTTATCACTCTGTCTTAAAGGTACACTGTTTTAAACAGAGGAGAAAAATAACAGTTCCGTGACAATTTAAATTTTGATGCCACCGCCAAGTGGCGTGGTGGCCACCACGAGGCTTTGCCGCAATTGGAAATATGGGGCTGGACCATCCTGGCGTCAAGGCCCGTGGCAGGCCTCTCCCGGAGGCACTTCCAGGCTCCCCCCCCCCGTAACAACACCTGTATCAGGGGAGTCGGTAAAATCTAGCGCAGTATCTTCTTCCTGTTCATTCGTTAAAATCTTTTACACTATCAAACATACCAACTCCAGCTCAATTCTTCTGTGATACATGTAATGAAAATAACACTAAAGTTATTCAAAGTTAAGCAGGCTTCTTTATAACAGTTCACATGATTGTAAGGGATTTGTTACTATTAATGCTTCTTGCATTCCTCTGAAACCCTGTTTGGCTCTGAAAGAAAGCTCAAGCCATTAATATTTCTATCCAATTTAGTAAACTTTGAAATCTCATTCTGTTAGTAATTCTGTGATGCAGTTGGTTATTTGTCAATTCTGGTGTACAGCACACGGAAATAGGGATGCAGAAGCTTTATTTTATAAATTTGAGTGCTGCTTTCCAATAGAAACAATTCTACTGCAAGTGATCATGAACTTTAGTCTAAATACATTAAAGTTATATTCACGCGCATGCATTGTAGCAGAGATCAGTGGGCTATGTGGTGAGCAGTAAAATTAAGCATTGTAATTCAGATTTGGAAATACATGTCCAGGAACTGAAACTGACAGAAAATGTTTTGTGCCAGACTTTGAGCATGACAGATTCTATATGAAATGTCAGGTGCACTTTTGAGAATGAAACTGCATAATTTTTTTTTATTTGGTAATACGTTGCTCTGAGAGGACACAAAATTGAAGTGCAAGAACAAGCAGGTTTGTCAAAGCTTTATGTTCATTCTGTATACAAATTGAATTTCTTCCCAAGTTACTGGACTAGTAAAATTCTGTATCAAGCATGGAGATGAATTAGCATGTAAAGTGGTTCCATTATACTTAGGCCCGTGGCCACCAAGTTTGAATATGGGAATGAAAACTCATTATTTATCTTGTAAAAGGGTTATTTTTAAATTCCATCTATGTTCTGCATGACCTGCATATAAATGATAGGGATATATGTGTGGTTCTCTTCAGAGAGATTTATAGGATTGACAAGAACCTTTTTATTTCATTCTTTTCAGGATTACTGATTTGGGAAATATCAAGCGACGACTGTATTTATCAACTATCCACAAGGAATTGTCTGCAACCCCATTGCATGCAAAAATACCACTGAGTATTATTAAACGTAAAATTGTACGTCATTGTTAAAATAATTATCAATAGCTGCAAAATTGTATAATCTTTCCAATTTAGAAGTAGTTTAACTCTTAATGATTCAGAATCTTTCCAGGTTTGAAATGAGTTGCATCAGTTTTCACATCTTTTTGGAAAATTTGTTCTTCTGTCTGATGTTTTGAACTAGGGACTATATTAAAAGAGAAATCCAGCTTGTAGTGCTCCATTTTTACCAACTAAAGAGAGCAATTGTACCTTCCTGCACAGAATGCCAACAGTGAAGCTTCATATACTACTTCCATTATACTTGGAACTCTACTAGATTTTTTGTTGCCTGGAACTCCATCCCATGTGTACAAAAGTACAATTGGAGAGTTAACCAATATTTAATAAATGCAGATTGCTACGTTAAGCTATGTGAGATACATGGTTTCCAAGTACAGTTGCCCATTGGTACCTTAGTACAGCTTCTTCAAGTTTTCTCTGTCATTGGCAAATGGGCAAATTTATCTGGCTTATTATCATTGTCTGTGGCTATACCATATTCTACCACCTAAAATACAAAAAGATATTCTGTTCAGAAGATAATGTAGCACCCTCAATAATTATGCTGTCAACTTTTCACAGATTTATGGCCCACAAAAATCAGTATCTCTTATTCATGATCTGGAATTGTGCAGAAAAAATATACAGCACAGAAATAGAGTATAAACTAACCTCAAGTTACCCTTCCTAGAACACAATGAAGGATGTTAAAATACAGAGTGTTCCGACTATCAAAATAATTGCAGTGCCCTAAGCTGAATTTCTGAAGAACAATAGCATAATTTGTACATTGGGAAGAGACTTTTCCACTGTGAATAAATAACAGCTTTTTTTTTAACCAAAACTGGAATTAGGTAGACCTCTCACCTGTGCTGCTGAAATAGCAATGTCATAGACAATAAATGTTACCTGAACCATTACATGTTCTTGCTTAAGGTAAATGAGAGATTAATAGTGTTAGACCAAATCTACAAATTTTAGTATTGTCCTCAGGTGTAAAAATTAGCTTTTATAAGGATGATTTGGATGTAAACAGTTACCAAACAAACATCAATTATGACATTTCCTACATTGATGGAACATTTCTGAAATGTAGATATTGAGACTATTTGTAAGCATCAGAACATTTTTCACATGAGCAGTTATGCAAATATAACCTATAAAGTTTTAAATTATCCATCTAATCTGCAATAATATCACAGAAGAGATCACTGCTCTCTTGTTACATTGGCGCACATGACTTTCAGTTGCTGGAGCTCTTATATAGTGGAGAAAAAAAACACTATGGTAGTTGTTAATTTAAAAAAGAGTGGAAAATGAAGTGTATAAAAACAGATACTGAGGGCAATAAACAGCAACATTGGAGAACTAGTACCAATCCAGAGACCAGTTACTAAAGAACTTGCTTCTGTGCTTTAAGTTCTATGGTGTCTTTTATTGTTTATGGATGGAAAAAAAACTTCCTTCCTTTCACATTCATTGCTTCCTTCCAACGATTATAGATTTGTTGCGCTTGAGTAGAAAGTATAAAAATTTATTGTAGTGAGAAATTTGATTAGCATTTTTACTTAAATGCAAATAAAGTTAATGAAAAGTAAGATTATTGATTAAAAACAGATATATGTTGAAAAAAAGTTTATTTTTTTTAAAGAAGCTTGAGATTCTATTCCAAAACTGAGAAAAGCTGGGTTTCTGTCCTATCTGTATTAAGTCTGTATACACTGTGCTGAATTTAGGAGATATATTTCATGTTTGTGCTGTCGTAATCGTGTAGAACTGTAGTTCCATAGTCCTTGGTTTGACTCAACTATTGTCCTGTTAAATGCCAAAAACAAAACTGTCCATTATATACACTGCCAATGCTTCCATCAAGGCTGTTGTAATCATCAATAACAGTGTTGACTGTTTTTAGAGTTGCATTTTGTACACCAGTTATGTCGAAAAGAGGCGTGATGTTATAATTAGAACATTCTATATTAATTATTAATGACCTGAATTGGGGGACACAGCGCATCATTTCAAAGTCCGCAGATGACACAAAACTCAGAAATGTATGAATTAATAAGCAGGATAGAGACAGATTTCAGGAAGACACAGACAGACTGATCAAATGGGCAGATGCATGGCAGATGAAATTTAATGCAGAGAAATGTAAAATTATACATTTTAGTCTGAAAAATAACTGTTCACCACTCCTCTCTGCTTTCTGTCCCTTAGCCAATTTTATATTCACACGTCCACTGCCCCTTTAATCCATGGGCTTCAATTTTGCTACCAAGTCTATTATGTGATTTACCCTTTTTATTTTACTGTAGGTGGTGCTTTCATATGATTTCTGGTATTAATCTGATTGTTGACATGCAATATCTTCCATATGATGCTGTTATTTTTTCCCTCGCAAAGTTACTCAAAATGTTTCCTGAAAAGAAAATTCCATCACCATTTTTACATTTGTTAGACTGTGGGCTGAATTTTACCAGCCCTCTGACGTCGGGGGTTGTGGCGAGCGGGCCCGAAAAATTCTTCTGGGCGAGGCCTGCCATGACCCCCGACGCCGGGAAGGCCCTGCCGCATTTTACCAGTGGCGGCAAGGCATCGGTGCAACCCCCCAACCACTTGGCAGTGGAGCCTTCATTTTAATATTAAAATCAATTTAAATAAATTCAAATTAACTCACCTTGACCAGCCAGCCGTCCCATGTCAATATTCCAGCCACAGGCTGGAACTCCGCGCCTTCGAACCTCTGTTCGGGAGCGGGGTGGGAGGGAGGGTGGGGGAGTGGGGAACACACTTTCTATTAGCTGAGGAGACGGGTGGGAAGGGGTTGAAGGGCAAAGGTAACAAGGTGGGGAGGGGGGAAGTTCGGGTTGGGAATAAAGTTTATTTTAGTGGGATATTTTAGTGGTGGTGGGAGAGGAATTCCACTTTTAGTTAGTTTCTTGGACACAATGTAAAATGAATGTCTCTTTAAAAATTCAAATGCTACTGAAGGGCTTGAAACCCTTTAAAAATGGTGCCGGCGCCTGCGTGGTGGCGCCGGTTGGCGTTGCCGGGGATGGAGTGGCCGCCTCCTCTCCATCATCGGGGATGTCTGTTCCACCCCTCCATTTAAATGAGCCGCCGCACGAAATATCGCGGCGGCCCAGCGGCGCTCAAGTCGCGCATGCGCCACGCCTTCTTCCGAGCCCGCCGCCGAGAACAACGGCAAGCTGATAACATTCAGCCCTGTATGTCTATATTGTATAGAATACTTTACTTGTGAAAAGTAAACAAGACTGAAAAAAAAAAATAATTTTAGAGTTGCATTTTGTACATCATTTATGTTGAAAAGAGGTGTGATGTTCTAATTAGAAGTTCATTTATATTAATTTATTTTACATTTATTTCCTCCTCCTTGAATCTCTGTTGCTATATATTTCCAAAGCTAAGGGGACTACTTTCAGATCTTTGTCAATATCAGTTTGAAACTGGCAGCTTCTTTCTATGCAGGAGTGTCCCCGCAAGCTCACGCGCTGAATTTGTCTGTTCATCCCTGCAATGTGGGACTTGGCCTCTGTTTGCTACGCTCCACAGTAACAGGATTGAGATTGACTATTTGACATTTAGAGAATTGTGGTAGGCACCTGTAACTCAGCACACATCATCTTGAAGATCCAGCATTCTGCACTATTACGCCAATTATAGGGCTGGATTCTATGAGCCCGGTAGCGAGCTCAAAAAATGGCGCCCTGCCCACGTGGGCTGCTGCCAAGTAACCGCCGCGATCTTTAGCGTGGTGGCTCATTTAAATAGTTGGGACGGCCTCACGTGGAGAGGGGGTGCGGGCTGTCCGGCCTCGGCAATGGCATCAGCTGCCTGTGTGCAGGCGCTGACACCATTTTTAAAGGGCAGTCAGCCCTGCTGGCCTATTTAAATATTTAAAGACCGAGTCAATAAAATTAAATAGACACATTTCTTTTGCCCCTCTCCCACCCCCAATAGCAATTACATTAACTATTTGCCCTCCCCCCCCCAAAGCACATACCTTTAACATCTGACCTTCCCCCCCACCCCCAACAAACTACACAAAGTTTAAAGTGCAAGTCTTCCCACCATCCCCTACACCCATGATGTTTATTGACCCCATCCCCCCCATCTCAACGTTGAGGGCTGCTTAAAATCCCGCCCAATGTCTACATTGTAGGGTCCGTAATGCTACAGACTGAATTGCAGGCGAAGAAATTCAAGAAAAACTAAATCATATTTCTTTACCTTGCAGTGGAGCAATATTTGCGTTGATATGCTGTCTTTTACCAATGCAGCATTTAAAGGAGCAGGTTTTCAGTCCTTAGACAGGATTGTTGTCTCAGCCAACTGTAAACTAAGGAAGATATTCACAATGAAACTACAGCCACAGGATACTACTTTTGAGAATGGTATGTAATTGGAAATGTGTAAGACCTATATTAAGTCGGGATGCTATTTACAAATATTCCTTAATTGGCACTAAAATGGCAATTGCAACATTGCAGAAACAAATCCACAGATAACTCAGCAGTGTCTTACGAACTTTTACAACTGCTGCATTTGTAATAAGATTTAAACAAACCACAAAGCTCCTAACCCTACATTGAGCTGCCATGTCAAGCATGTACGCCCATCAGAGTCGTTCATATATAACACATGATTAGTCGGTTCAATTGTTGCATATAGCTACCTCCAGTGTATAGATTAATTACATTTTAAAACATTGTTGTGATATTTCCAGAATTTTTGTCATGTGGCTAAGGATTTCTTCTTCTTCCCCAGATATGTGTTCTTTACAGAATTTCACTGATGGACCCACAGACGTGATTCCAAAGAGCTGTCAGCTAGGCATTGATGTAGATCAAGTTACCCAGCTCCTGAATGTGATAAAACTTAAACAGGGGGAATTAAGGCTTGGAAGTCAACCCTTCACTTCAACAGATTTGGGTACAGTGGCAAGATTTGCTCTAAATTATATTTAACTTAAGAGTTTCACTGTTGCTTACAATCTTTCATGTCAATTTGTATTGATGTAAAGCAGTTTGGCTAACACAATAAATACTAACTATATATATATATATTTACAGTGCAGCCTTTATGGTATATTATTTTGTCAATATCAATCTGAACCAGTTAATTGGTATGAAATCATATTGAAGATTCCGAGACCTCTCTGATCATTCTTTCAGATCTCTGAAAAACCCAACTGTTGAGTTGGTGTCCTTACATTCAGTAGTGTAATCTGTTAATCACTTCACTAAAATGTGTAACTCACTTTATTTTGACCTTCTTTGAATACTGTCAGCGCACTTGACAACTGCTGCCAGTAATTCAGTGTTAATTTTGAGGTGAATGATCACTTATTAGAATGTTTATCCAACTTGTACATCTGCTATTTGAATATCGCAACATTAAGGTGCAGGAAATTCTTAACACATTGCGTACAGTTCTGGTCACCACATTAGATGAAGGACATAATTGCTCTGGAGAGAGTACAGAGGAGTTTTACGAGAATGTTGCCAGGCTTGAAAGTAGCAGCTTTGAGGAAAGATTTGATCGGCTGTGGTTGTTTTCCTTAGAACAAAGGATGCTGAGGGGTGACTTAATTGAGATGTACAACATTATGAGGGGCCTAAATAGAGTAGACAGGAAGGACCTGTTTCTCCTAGTGGAGAAATCAATTACCAGGGTGCACAGATTTAAGGTGATTGGTAGAGGATTAAAAGGGACATGAGGAAAAGTTTTTTCACGTATAGGATGGTGGGTGTCTGGAATTCACTGCCCAGATCAGTTGTGGAGGCAGAAACTCACAACTCATTCAAAAAAGGTACCTGGACATACACCTGAAGTGCTGTAACCTGCAAGGATACGGACAAGGTGCTGGAAGGTAGGATTAGATTGGGTTGCTAGTTTTTTTTAGCCGGTGCAGACACAATGGGCTGAATGGCCTCCTTCTGTGACATAACTTTTCTATGGTTCTACACACATGAATTAAGTTTTGATCCGATGATTGGGTATTTCAGGCTTATTTGAAATTAAATGATCTAGGATTTTGTTGACAAGATTTTTGATTTGAATTTTCATTCATTATATTCTGCCTATCTGACGTTGAGAAGAAGTGGCAGGCATTCCGATCCGCCCCCCCCACCCCCCACCACCCCCAACAAAAAAAAACATTTTCCCATAGATTATTTGGGAGAACAGTGCAGTACTTGGAAAGCCCAAAGATTGGTTTGGTGCTTTCTCCACCGTGTTTCAATTGTACTGGCAATCCAATATTTAGCACCACAATAAAAGAGGTATGATCCTATACCAGAACTAATTTCTTCACAGAGAAGCTAATGCTGTAATTGTCTGTTCATTATGCTTTGTTGATAACCAACTTCTTTCTTCTTCTTTGGCCTCCTTGTCTCGAGAGACAATGGGTAAGCGCCTAGAGGTGGTCAGTGGTTTGTGGAGCAGCGCCTGGAGTGGCTATAAAGGCCAATTCTAGAGTGATAGACTCTTCCACAGGCACTGCAGATAAAATTGGTTGTGGGGGTTGTTACACAGTTGGCTCTCTCCTTGCACTTCTGTCTTTTTTCCTGCAACTCGCCACTCTTTAGCCCTGCCTTTATGGCTGTCCGCCAGTTCTGGTGATCACTGGCAACTGACTCCCACAATTTGTGATCAGTGTCACAGGGCTTCATGTCGCGTTTGCAGATGTCTTTAAAGTGGAGACATGGACGGCCGGTGGGTCTGCTCCCGTGACGAGCTCGCTGTAAATGCGGCCTTGGGGATCCTGCCATCTTCCATGCAGCACACGTGGCTAAGCCATCTCAAGCGCCGCTGGCTCAGTAGGGTGTATATGCTGGGGATGTTGGCCGCCTCGAGGATTTCTGCGTTGGAGATACAGTCCTGCCACCTGATGCCAAGGATTCTCTGGAGGCAACGAAGATGGAATGAGTTGAGTCGTTGCTCTTGGCTGACATACGTTGTCCAGGTCTCGCTGCTGTAGAGCAAGGTACTGAGGACAAAGGCTTGAAACACTTGGACTTTTGTGTTTCGCGTCAGTGTGCCATTTTCCCACACCCTCTTGGCCAGTCTGGACATAGCAACGGACGCCTTTCCCATGCGCTTGTTGATTTCTGCACCGAGGGACAGGTTACTGGTGATAGTTGAGCCTAGGTAAGTGAACTCTTGAACCACTTCCAGAGTGTGGTCACCAATATTGATGGATGGAGCATTTCTGGCGTCCTGTCCCATGATGTTCGTTTTCTTGAGGCTGACAGTTAGGCCAAATTCATTGCATGCAGCCGCAATCCTGTCGATGAATCTCTGCAGACACTCTTCTGTGTGGGATGTTAATGCAGCATCGTCAGCAAAGAGGAGTTCCCTGATGAGGACTTTCTGTACTTTGGTCTTCGCTCTAAGACAGGCAAGGTTGAACAGCCTGCCATCTGATCTTGTGTGGAGGAAAATTCCTTCTTCTGAAGACTTGAACACGTGTGAGAGCAGCAGTGAGAAGAAGATCCCAAACCGTGTAGGTGCGAGAACACAGCCCTGTTTCACGCCACTCAGGATGGGAAAGGGGTCTGATGAGGCACCGCTATGCTGAATTGTGCCTTTCATATTGTCATGGAATGAGATGATACTTAGTAGCTTTGGTGGACATCCGATCTTTTCTAGTAGTCTGAAGAGACCACGTCTGCTGACGAGGTCAAAGGCTTTGGTGAGATCTATGAAAGCAACGTAGAGGGGCATCTGTTGTTTGCGGCATTTCTCCTGTAGCTGGCGAAGCGAGAACAGCATGTCAATGCTGGATCTCTTTGCTCAAAAGCCGCACTGTGCCTCAGGGTAGACACACTCAGTCAGCTTCTGGAGTCTGTTTAAAACGACTCGAGCGAAGACCTTCCCCATTATGCTGAGCAGGGAGATTCCACGGTAGTTGTTGCAGTCACCACGGTCACCCTTGTTCTGATAGAGGGTGATGATATTAGCATCATGCATGTCCTGTGGTACTGCTCCCTCATCCCAGCACAAGCAAAGCAGTTCATGTAGTGCTGAGAGTATAGCAGGCTTGGCACTCTTGATTATTTCAGGGGTAATGCCGTCCTTTCCAAGGGCTTTTCCACTGGCTGGAGAATCAATGGCATCACTGAGTTCTGATTTCCGATTTTGTTGGCTGTTCGTCCAGCTCATCCATGACTGGCAGAGACTAGACTGCATTGAGGGCAGTATCAGTGACAACATTTTCCCTGGAGTACAGTTCTAGGGAGTGCTCCACCTAGCAGTCCATTTGCTTGCGTTGGCCAGTGATCATTTCCTCTGATTTAGACTTGAGGGGGGCGATCTTCTTGATGGTTGGCCCAAAAGCTCTCTTGTTGCCATCATACATTCCTCTGATGTTTCCAGTGTCAGAGGCCAGATGAATACACTGCATAGGTGTTGCCAGTAGTCATTTCCACAGCGCCTGGCTGTACTTTGTGAAGCGTTTCTGGCTACTTTAAGTGCTACAGGTGTTAACTCACTGGGGGCTTTCTTGTAGTTCAACAGTGCAGTGCGCTTAGTGGCTATGACAGGTTCCAGCTGTTCAAAGTAAGATTGAAACCAGTCTGCATTCTGCTTCTCACGTTTGCCAAAGGTGGTCATTGCTGAGTCATAGATGGCGTCTCTGATGTGGGCCCACTTGGTCTCTGCATCCCCTGCAGGAGTGTTTTGAAGAGCTTTTTCAAGTGAATTTAGAAACTTATGTAACAGCTGTGGATAAGAAATTCTGTTAGTGTTGATGCGTGGGCGGCCCTTCTGCTTGGAGTGATGTAGCTTCTTTGGTTTGAGTCTAACTTTGATGCATACCAGGGAGTGGTCGGTGTCGCAGTCCGCACTGTGGAAGCTGCGTGTTATTTGGACACTGTTTATAGAGGCTCGCTTTGTGACGATGAGGTCCAGCTGGTGCCAACGACGTGATCTTGGGTGTCACCATGAAACCTGGTGACAGGGCTTAGTATGAAAGAATGAATTGGTGATGCAGAGGTTGTGATAGGTGCACAACTCCAACAGTCTCTGTCCATTCTCATTCATTCTTCCAATGCCATAGCGCCCAAGGCAGGAGGGCCATGAGTCATGGTCGGCCCCAACCCTGGCGTCAAGGTCCCCCAGCAGGAACAAATGTTTGGTATTGGGAATGCTACTAATGATATTATGGAGTTCCTTGTAGAACTGGTCTTCAACTTCAGGTGGGGAGCACAGTGTTGGAGCATAGATGCTGAGTAAGTGTACTGGACCAGAGGTGGTGAGCAGTCGGATGGACAGTATGCGTTCTGAGCCATTTGAAGGTGGCTCTATCATGTTGAGCAAAGAGTTTCTGATGGCGAAGCTCACTCCATGCTGTCTTGGTTCTTCAGGATCCCTACCCTGCCAGTAAAAGGTGTAGTCTTGCTCTCTTAGAGATCCTTTCGCAGGGAGACGTGTCTCCTGAAGTGCTGCAATGTTCACATTGAGTCTACAGAGCTCGGGCGGTCTTCCGAGAGTCGTTGATTTGTGAACCAACACAATCATGCTAAAGCAATGTGCTGTCTGACTACAACAGCACAAAAGCTAAATTTTGCAGATGCTGGTGTTATGCTCATAAAAAGTGTGGCAATGAAAATACAGAATCAAACTGAAAAGTTATAAAAATTAGAACAATTTTAAAATATTGGTATACTGATTGTCAAGAAAATGGAAGACAAGTCACATGACTCGTACCACCTCCTCCACTGTAATCCACATCCATTGACTACTAAGACTGAAAACCAATCAACCCCGGCTACATGGAAATAAGACAGATAACCACACATGGATGTGAGCTGTGCTCAAACAAACTAGGACAAAGGCCTTCCTCAGATGTTTTGTCTCCAACTAACCTTCACCACAATGGAGTGTGAACAGCCCTCATAGCCCAATGGGGCCATCAAAAGGCCATTGTGCAGCCCAGCCAGAACTGAAACCTAAAGTCACATGGGCAAAACTAATACCTGTAAGTGCACCTGAAAAGGTAATTGTTTTAAGGAATAAAGGGGGTCTTGCCACTGCAAAACTTCAGACATCAAGATCAATCAGGTCTCTCAGTTACACAAAAGTGATCTAAAGCCATCTTGAATTCTAGCAAGACTGAGAGAGAGAGAGAGCGCCAGACAGAGATCAGTTCTAGTCAACACAGTTGAACCCTGCTGAGACAAGTTGGAAGCCAGCTACAACAGAGACAAGAGAGTGCCTTTGTAAAAACTACTCTTCTACCTGTGAGAATTGAACTAAGCCATCAGCACCATCTTCAACCTGAAGTGGACTGCCAGAAGGCTGCAACAGCCCAGCAATTTCAAGACAACCAACAACCAGATGTACAAGTGTAAAATTCACCTTCCGAGAGGATCTCACAGGTTTTCCCTGAAACAACAGATTTTTACACCTTGAACTCTTACCCTTTATCTTCTATCTGTCTTCTCTGATTATGCGGTGGGGGAGAAAGGTTGAAGATGAGAGGTTAAGGGATGGTTAGGGGAGGAGGGAGGAACAAGGAAGAGCAGAATGAAAGAGATACAAGAGAGAAAATAGTGGGAAGATGAAAGATGGAATAGAGGGAGAGAGGGGGAAAGGGGAGTGGGGAGGAGAAATTGGGAAATGAGAGAGGGAGAGGAGAGGGATTGTTAAGGGGAAGAGGGAAGGTGAGAAGAGGAAAGAGAATAGGAAAGATAGAAAGAAGGGGAAATTGTGAATAGGAGAGTGTGGGGACAGATCAAAAGTAAGCTAATCAGCTAACAAACTAACTGTGGAGTTGTGGAGCCAATTTATAAAAAATAACAAGCAGAAGCTAACAGGACAGCTGCAGATAACTTAATAGTAGCCTATTGTTTAATAATCAGCCTAACAGTTCAAGGAGGGGGGATGTGAAACTACTGAAATAAGATGCAAGAATAAAATGCTGGGACGAGTGAACCAATCATGCACTGATAATAGAAGTCTGCAAACCACTCAGAAACAAAGGGGTGGGGGGTGGTGTTACTAGTTTTGTTTGAATAACTATAAGAAAGGCTTGTTGTCGTGAGCACATGTTTTTTTGTTTTGTTCTTTTGTTTTGTTCTTTTGCATGTTCTTTTGTTTTGTTTTTTGTTCCTTTTGTATTCTTGCAATGTAACAACCATATACTGCAATAAAGTTTCTAAAAGTTACGGTCGGACTTTGTCTCTCTTTGTAACTGATGGGATCCAACAGAGAGGGAGGGACAGGGGATATAATGTGGACAGGGAGGATAAAGGGTGACAAGGACAGGAGGTTGGGGAAAGGGGAGGAGAGAAGGAGGAAATGGGAAGAAGAGGGGAGGAAAAATGGGGATGAGGGCAATGAGGAGAACTTGGGATGAGGGTGAAGAGGAGAAAAGAAAGAAAGTGAAAACTTGCATTTATAATGTGCCTTTCACAACATCCTCCTGTCTCAGAGTGATCTTTCAATTCAATGGTGGACTTACCTTCATGTGCACCCATCTGTTCCCCGGCCTGCTGTGTTGCTTGTTCCAATCTGATTGTCTCTCAGTGTATTCACTGATTTCTGGATGCCTGACCCAAGAACGGTAATTATTAGTTATTGTGTGGGATATGTGGGAGTGAGAGATGTGTGGGTGACCTCCACTTTTCACTTCTCAACTAACCGCAGATAATGTTTTTAAAAAGTGTTTTAGTTCCTGAGTGTTTTAAGGGTCAAATAAACAAACAAACAACAGGTTTTCTTGTTGATTAAAAAGAAAGATAACTATTTTGTCATGCAGGCCCCCACCTGCCAAGAATGAGGGACACATTATTTCGCCACATGAACATTAAAACTTAAAATTGCTGCTGGGAAGAAAAGAGGGCCTATCACAAGGAATTGCCAGGCCCTTCGCCAGAAAGGCCTTTTTTGCATATTAGGATGTAGTGTTGGAACAAAGGACCCAGTCCCTGCTTCCCCAATACACAGAAGACCTGGTCAGACCAGTTTAGTCACATGACTAACTGGCAGTTGGAGTTTTTGAATTTGAACTTGCCACAGAATTTTAAAACTGATAAAGCTGTTTGCTCCCGGACTGAAAAGATCTCTCTCCTGTCTACTCTCATCTCGCTCTCACCAGCTTTGGAAACCATTGAAGACATATGAACCCCAAGAGACAAAAGTCTCCTACAGTGAACAAGGTTTAAGAAGAATACTGGGCCCCAACAAAAATCAAGACTACCTATAATCAAGGACTACAGCGAGCTCGAAGCACAGTAACAAGAAACTCTCCTGATATTGCCTCAAGCCTCTACTTATTTTTTTCTTCTGCTCTGTTCTGTCTCTATTTGCATGTGTGTATCGTGTATGCATGTTAGCATGGGGTGCGGCATGTATTCGTAGGCGTTAACCAAATTAGAGTTTAAGTTTTAATAACATTTTACTTTTCTTCTTTAAACCTAAGAAAGCCTGTTTATGTTCATTTCTTTGCCTTATAACTGGAAAGTGGTGAGGATTAACCAAAGGGGAGTTCAAAACACAGTGTGTTTAAAACATAAACCCTGTTACAATAAGACCAGGTGAAGGCTAAAAGGGACCCCTAGACACCTTTCTCACCTGGTCGTAACAATTTATTTAACAATACCTGAAAATGTTCTCAACCTCACCCACTCACTCATGCCCACACATGAAATTAGTGAATAGCGTGCATTTAAGTCCGATTGTTGTAAAAGGAGTTCACTTTGAAACCTTCTTGGTGCTCTGGGAGGGATTTTTTTTTAAAATCAGAGTTGCAGACCTGATGTTCTTGTTCTTGTTTTATTGAAGTATTGCAGACTCCTTAGATCAAGACTCTGTCAAAGTCGGTGGACAGTCTTGCTAAAATTTCTCTGGGGAGCTTTCAAGATCACCTCTGCATTCTCTACTCGGTGGTTTAAAGATGTTGCAGGCAGGGTCCTCTTTTTGGCTGGAACGGAATCTCTCAGCTGCTGTCTCTCTCTCCCTCTCTGTGCTTCTCTAACTGTCAGAGAAATCTTTTTTTTAAAATTAAAACTCTTATCAGGTTGGGGTTTTGGTCAGGTGACCATGGATGGTCTCCCCTGAGTGTTTTCATACAATATCTTTGAATACGTGGCCGTGGTTTCACAATGGGGTTTGAGTGTGGCTTATTTTGATAAAGTGGTGTTATTTCTCACCTATTATCTTGGCTTTGCATCTGGAGTCACCCTATCTATGAAGGTCTTTGTTAGTTCAGTTCCTGAAGATCGGAGCCATTTAGCATTGATTGGCCTGTTTAACATTTTAACCTGTCATCCTCAGAGCTAGTCCTGATGTGTCTTAGTCTCCAACAGTCACGATATATATTTGCAGTACAGGAGGGGTTCCCGACCTCTTACTCCAGCTTGTCTACAGCAAAAATATGTCCATTATCTGGAGTTTAATTCACCAGTTCATTTTTATAATTCGGGATTACTCCAGTTCACTATAGTTTATAACTGATTCTTGCATGAGCGTGACAATATGCATAAGAGCTAAGATAACTGTGATGCTTTTGCGAGCTGCTGTATTTTGTGGGACATTATGTAACAAATCTATTTCTTTTACCTGGCCAGTAAGCTTGTTGGTGGTCATAGCATTGTTTTTCTGGCACTTTCGAGTCCATTTATGGGATGGTTCTGGAACTTTCAGATGAATGATTTATAACATTTCAGCTTCAGAGCTGCTGTTAGATTTGTACTTGACCTTTTCTTGCTGTGGTAGTATCTTATTCTCAAGTACCAGAACTGTATTTCCCCTTTTCACTGGCTGAGCTGCTGATGGGGCTTATCTGACTGGCAAGCACCAAATTCTCATGTTGCAATTTTTTTCAGCAGTGCTTTACTCTGCATTGGAACTGTTCAGACTTGAGTAGAATTAATTGCTGCCAGTAACTGTTTTTCAGTTGCAGAATATTTATTCTCCTTGTTTGTCAGAATTTGGTTGTAAGTGCCATTGTGACTTCTTTTCCGATGTATTGTCATTGAACAACAGCTGTTCCTAGACCCAAATCTATTAATCATCAATATGTAACTTCAAACTTGAGTGTGCAATAGAAAGGCTTTGTATACTTGTAGAAAACAGGATTCTTGTCAGGAAGGCAATGGCATCAGTGGTTCTGCAATAAAATTCCTCAGTAATTCTTCCAATCTCCTGCATTTCATGGAAAATAACAGATGCCCTCCTGCATGACTCTCTGTTTCTAGGAGCTTCTGAGCAGAACTTTTACCCTCTTCCTACAAGGTAAATGCCATAAGGCAGGGTTGGGGGTGTGGGTGAAGTGGTGGTGGTGAAGTTAGGGGTGGGAACTCTCTATGCCAGAAGTTTCCGCTCCACTGACTCAGTTGTGACCTGAGGGCCAGTAAGCTGAGTGAGTTAAGGGTACAAACCTCAAGATGAACCATCAATTCCAACCCCCCAAAAAAGTGACGATCTTCCTTCCCCTTGCTCAAGAACTCAGGAAGATATGACCAGAGTTGGGTGCAGAGGCCTGGGAATTCCCCCAGACCCAACTGTGGAAGAGGGATGTTGGAGTTTATGTCTGCCTGTAGCACGTAGGGAATTCCTGAGTAATAGGGTCACATAGCTACTAACAAAAAAAAATCATGTTGTATCCTGCCATCTTGAGAAATTTTCTGGCATTCAGCACTGTATTAGTGATTGAAATGTATACACAGCTGCTTCCTTTCCAGCTTAGTGCCCTGAGGAGAAATAGAATTTCTTGGAAGGTTTCTAGGAACCTTCACGTAAGAGTAGAATTGTGTTTTTTTCCTTATAAAATACATGCGCAATTCATTTATGCAAATGTTACGCCGAAACACCACTATGCTAGAATGTTCCCAATCATTTGTTTCGCTTCTGAGAAAAGTCTTCTGAAACCCTCTGGCGCTCACATACATAGCTCCACATCCCATGAAACAAATCACCTTGTGCAAGTTTCTTAGATTCACACCAGTAATGCGATGGCATATATTTACACTGAAAAATGTAAGCATTGTACAGCCGAAAGTCAGCTGATGGTGACTTATCTAAGGTTTCTGACGTTTGATAGCAATTTTCTTGTGACGTTTTTGGAATTTACTAAGAACTGTACTTCACTTAAACAAAGCGCTGTCGGTCTCTATCGAATCATTTTTTTAAACATACTTTGTGCAGTAATATGCAGAAAATAGAAAACATTTCTCCCCATATGTTTGGCACTCTTGCTCATTTTGTTACGACCTCCTGATCTGTTTTTCCTTTTTATCTTCCCTACACTCCTTAGTCCATTGCTGTCCTTCCTACGTCCTCACCTATTTTTTTCCTTTCCTTCTATCTATTAGTTTTAACTTCCGCAGCACTAATTACTCTATAATTAAATTTTATTGACATTCTCTTTCTTTTTATATTCTTACAAAAAATGGTAGTATTTGGCTAACTAACAGCGAATGTTTCAGACTGAATTAACTCAAGATTGCTGAAAGCCTTGTTCTTGTACGAAAGCCTCTGACTGATTCAAAGATTTTAAAAGAAGCAAGCTGATAATGGTAACTGGAGCCAAGCAGAATTTGTGCAACTTTCTGTTCCATTCGAGAAGCTGCACATTATACACACATCTGAAGAAATCACACAGAATGTTTGTTGTTAGATTGCATGGTTTGGCTCCTCCTTCAAGCAAAGTGCTCAGCAAAAAACAATAAAACTTTGAATACATTTTATTGAGTTGGCTTGGAAAATGATTTCTGTAAACTGCAGCTGTTTGTTAACTCCTTATGTACATGATTGAATTAAAGATCCAATACTGAACTAAAGATGGGACTTTTCACTACAGCAGAGGATGCCAGTTGGAGATATAAAAGAATTTCTTTAAAATTATGAAAGGTTTAGACAGGAAGATTTGAAGCAGAAGGATTTGGAGCTTTGGGAAGAGAGCAGGCCAGTGGGATTACTGCTGGCAAAAAACTGGCACAGACAAATGAGTTGATTGGTTTTCTGCACTGTAAACATCTATGATTGCATTAACAAAACTACTTCCTTTTTTATCAGTTTCTATGCCCAACATCCCAAATCTGCTATAAACTTGATGCACTTGTAATACCTGTTATTTAATCTACAGACTTCATTACAGAGTTGATGTGAGTCTTCCAGAGGTTATCATGAAGCATACAAATGTGAAGAGTTGGGTGAAACATTGGGCTCTGTAGTGCTCAGTTTTTAGCCACTTTACAACCTCCAAATACATGAAAATAGTGTCTGAGATGCACGTGCATATGCCAACGTGAATTGTGCTGGACGCCATCTTGGTAAAGGAGTTTGCAAATGCACACCTAACAACCACCTACAACTTGCAGGGCAGCAAGCTGATGATGTCATTCAGTGTGCAACACTAATTTGACGCCAGTGCTGCCATGTTTAAATGCCATGCTCCAGCCTATACCCTGTCCTAATCCTGCACAGCAGAACACAACTTTAAACAGCACGAGGGATGCCCCACCGTGCTTCTCCCCGCCCCCCCCACCCCCGGCAACACCAGCTCTACTTAAAGATATCATGAATTACTTACAGGTTAGTTGCTGGATTATTCTTTTTGGCTACTGATGCAATTCTGTGCTCTTTTGAAGCTTTCCAAAAGTTTCAGTGGTCTACAGGAATTATTCATGCTGGTAGGTTTTTGTTGATTTAAAAGCTTGTGCTGAAGCAAGTTGCTTTCAGACATGGGTGGCCTGGTAGGCCTTCCTTTAGGAATTGAACAAGACTGGGAAATTGAAGAGAGACCGCGCAGAGCAAGACACGCTGCTAAGAGGGGAGAAAGGCCCTTAGCAGGAGGTCATATCTGCCAAGGTCTCTAGGGACCAATCCTCTTATCTCAACTTCATCAATGTTTGAGGCATCCTTGCTTCACTAAGGAGGTCGTGACTGAAGTCTGCTAACTGTAGCAGCCAAAAATGCAACCACAAAACAGGCAAGGACAACATTGTGGCTATCAAAGTTACTGTCTCTTCACATTTATGTATCAGGCTCCTTTCAGGCTGCCACTTGAGATAGAACATAGGAGCAGGAGTAGGCCATTCAGTCCATCGAGACTGCTCCACCATTCAACACAATCTGGCTGATCATCCACTTCAATCCCTTTTTCCCACACTATCCTCATATCCCCTTATGTCATTTGTATTTAGAAATCTGTCATTCTCTGCTTTAAACATACTCAATGGCTGAGCTTCCACAGCCCTCTGGGGTAGAGAATTCCAAAGATTCACTACCCTCTGAGTAAAGAAATTTCTCCTCATCTCTTTCCTAAGTGGCTTCCCTCTTATTTTGACATTGTGTCCCCAGGTTCTAGACTCCCCAACCAGGGGAAACATCTTACCTGCATCTACCCTGTCTTTCCCTTTAAGTATTTTGTCAGTTTCAATGACATCACCTTTCATTTCTCAAAACTCCAGAGAATACAGGCCCAGTTGCTCCAATCTCTCTTCATAGGACAGTCCTGCCTTCTCGGAAACAAGTCTGGTGAAGATTCATTGCACTTCCTCTATGGCAATAATATCCTTCCTAAGGTAAGGGGACCAAAACTGCACACAGTACTCTAGGTGTGGTCTAACCAAGGTTCTATACAATTGAAGCAAGACGTCACTACCCCTGTACCCAAATCCTCTTGCAATAAAGGCTAACATACCATTAG
Source organism: Heterodontus francisci (assembly GCF_036365525.1). Lineage (NCBI taxonomy): Eukaryota > Metazoa > Chordata > Chondrichthyes > Heterodontiformes > Heterodontidae > Heterodontus > Heterodontus francisci. The sequence continues at coordinate 53,536,568 of NC_090389.1, forward strand.
CCTTCTTAATTGCTTGCTGCACCTGCATGTTAGCTTTCAGTGACTTATTGACAAGGACACCCAGATCCCTTTGTACATCTACACTTTCTAATCTCTTACCATTTAAGAAATACTCTGTACATCTGTTCCTCCTACCAAAGTTGATAACTTCACATTTTTCCACATTATATTCCATCTGCCACGCTCTTGCCTACTCACTAAGTCTGTCCAAATCCCCTTGAAGCTGCTTTGCATCTTCCTCCCAACGCCTAGTTTTGTGTCATCCGCGAACTTGGAAATACTACATTTGGTCCCCACATCCAAATCATTGATACATATTGTGAACAACTGGGGCCCAAGCACTGATCCCTGCGGTACCCCACTAGTCACAGCCTGCCTACGCGAGAATGACCCGTTTATTCCGACTGTCTGTTTTCAGCCTGTTAATCAATCCTTAATCCATGCCAGTGTATTATCTCCTCTCCCATGTGATTTAATTTTGCTAACCAACCTCCTGTGGGGGACTTTATCAAAAGCCTTCTGAAAATCCAAGTATACTACCTCCACCAACTCCCTTTTATCAATTCTGTTAGTAACATCCTCAAAAAAACTCCAACAGGTTCGTCAAACATGATTTCCCATTCATAAATCCATGTTGACTATGCCCAATCATATCATTATTATCTAAGTGTCTATTTATCACATCCTTGACTGCCTTTACTTTTGGGGGTTTTGTGCCTTGAAGGAATGTATAATTGCTGTAAACTATGTAATATTTCTTTAAAGACGATCCATTGCCTATGTACTGTCATACTTTTTCATGTATTTTCCCAATGTACCTCAGCCAATTTGCCCCTCATACCTTCATAATTTCTTTTGTTCAAATTTAACACCCTGGCTTCAGATTAAACGACCTCACTTTCAAATATTATGTAAAATTCTATCATATTATGGTCACTAATCCCTATAGGTTCTTTTACAACAAAGATTATTAATTATCCCTTTCTCATTACATAATATTCGATCTAAAATAGCCTGTTCGCTAGTCGGTTCCTCAACATACGGCTCTAGAAACCATCCCTAACACACTCCAGAAACTCGCCCTCCACAGCATTAGTGCTCATTAGGTTTGCCCAGTCTATATGCAGATTGAAGTCACCAATGATTACTGTATTACTCATGCTACATGCTTCTCTAATCCCCTGATTAATGCCGCGCCCCACACTACCACTACTGTTTGGTGGCCTATAAACTACTTCTATTAATGTTTGCTGCTCCTTGCTGTTCCTTAAATCCAACCAAACGGATTCCACATTTTGTGCTTCTGATCTGAGATCCTCCCTTACTAATGTACTGATCCCATCCCTTATTATCAGTGCAACACCACCTTCTTTTCCTTTTTGCCTGTCTTTCTTAAATGTCGAATATCCTTGAATATTCAGTTCCCAGTCTTGGTCACCCTGTAGCCACGTTTCTGTTTTGACAATTAGATCATGCCCATTTACCTCTATTTGGGCCTTTAAATCATCTACCTTGTTGCTAATGCTGTGTGCATTCAGATAGAGTGCCCTTAACCTTGTTGTCTTGAAATTCTGCATTCTAAGCCTAGTTGATGCTCACCTTTGTTTCGCCTGCCTTCTCACGTCACTTGCTATTTTTCTCCTTCCTGTTACCAGCTTTACTTCCTTCCAATTTGAGCTACCCCTCAGGTTCCCATCCCCCTGACAAGCTAGTTTAAACCCACCCCAACAGCACTAGAAAATCTCCCTGCGAGGATGTTAGTGCCGGTCCTGTTAAGGTACAACCCGTCCACCTTGTACAGGTCCCACCTGCCCCAGAACCGGTGCCAATGCCTCAGAAATCTGATGCCCTCCCTCCTACACCAATTCTCCAACCAAGTGTTCAATTGATCAGTACTCTTATTCCTATGCTCACTAGCACGTGGCACTGGGAGTAATCCTGAGATTACTACTTTGGAGGTCCTGCTTTTTAATTTCATTCCTAACTCCCTAAAATCTGCCTCATCCCTCTTCCTACCTATGTCGTTGGTAACAATTTGGACCACGACCTCTGGCTGTTCACCCTCCCCCAGGAGGATATCCTGCAACCGCTCCATGACATCCTTGACCCTGGCACCAGGGAGGCAACACACCATCCTGGAGTCACACTTACTGCTGCAGAAACACCTGTCTGATCCCATGACTATTGAATCCCTTAACACTATTGCTCTTTCACTCTTCTTCCCCCCCTCCTGTGCATCTGAGCCACCCATGGTGCCATGGACTTTGCTCTGGCTGCACTTCCCTGAGGAACTATCACTCTCACCAGTATCCAAAATGGAAAACAAATTAGCAAGCAAGATAGACTCAGGGGACTCCTGCACTGCCTGCCTGGTTCTCTTAAACTGCCTGGTGGTCACCCATTCCCTCTCTGCTTGCATGCTCTTAACCTGCGGTGTGACCACCTGCCTAAATTTGCTATCCACATAGTCCTTTGCCTCACGGATGCACAACAGTGACTCCAGCCACCGCTCGAGTTCTGAAACCTGGAGCTTGAGCTTCTGCAGCCGGTGACACTTCCTGCACTGAAAACAGGCACTAGAGGAGTATAGAAAGTGTAGGAGGGTATTTTAAAAAGTAATTAGGAGAGTGAAGAGGGGACATGAAAAAATACTGGCGGGCAAGATAAAGGAAAATCCTAAGGCGTTTTATAAGTATATTAAGGGCAGGAGGATAACCAGAGAAAGAGTAGGGCCCATTAAGGACCAAAATGGCAATCTGTGTGTGGAGCCGGAGGACATAGGTGAGGCTTTAAATGATTACTTTTCATCTGTGTTCACTATGGAGAAGGATGATGTAGGTGTAGAGATCAGGGAGGGGGATTGTGTGAGACTTCACCATATTAGCATTGAAAGGAAGGAAGTATGAGTGGTTTTAGTGGGCTTAAAAGTGGATAAATCCCCAGGCCCAGATGAGATGTATCCCAGGCTGTTATGTGAGGCAAGGGAGGAGATAGCAGGGGCTCTGATACAAATCTTCAAATCCTCTCTGGCCACAGGAGAGGTACCAGAGGACTGGAGGACAGCGAATGTGGTACCATTATTCAAGAAGGGTAGCAGGGATAAACCAGGTAATTACAGGCCAGTGAGTCAAGCATCAGTGGTTAGGAAACTATTGGGAAAAATTCTGATGGACAGGATTAATCTCCACTTGGAGAGGCAGGGATTAATCAGGGATAGTCAGCATGGCTTTGTCAGGGGGAGATTGTGTCGAACTAACTTGATTGAATTTTTTGAGGCGGTGACTAGATGTGTAGATGAGGGTAAAGCAGTTGATGTAGTCTAAATGGACTTCAGTAAGGCTTTTGATAAGGTCCCGCATGGGAGATTGGTGAAGAAGGTAAGAGCCCATGGGATCCAGGGCCGTTTGGCTAATTGGATCCAAAATTGGCTCAGTGGCAGAAGGCAGAGAATGATGGTCAAAGGTTGTTTTTGCGAATGGAAGCCTGTGACCAGTGGTATCCAACAGGGATTGGTGCTGGGACCCTTGCTGTTTGTAGTCTACATTAATGATTTAGACGTGAATATAGAAGATATGATAAGTAAGTTTGCAGATGACACGACGATTACAGGACGATATAGATGGGCTGGTAAGATGGGCGGAGCAGTGGCAAATGGAATTTATTCCTGAGAAGTGTGAGGTAATGCATTTTAGAGGACGAACAAGGCAAGGGAATATACAATGGATGGTAGGACCCTAGGAAGTACAGAGGGACCTTGGTGTACTTGTCCATAGATCACTGAAGGCAGCAGCGCAGGTAGATAAGGTGGTAAGGAAGGCATATGGGATAATTGCCTTTATTAGCTGAGGCATAGAATATATGAGCAGGGGGGTTATGATAGAGCTGTATAAAATGCTAGTTAGGCCATAGCTGGAGTACTGTGTACAGTTCTGGTCACCACACTATAGGAAGGATGTGATTGCACTGGAAAGGGTGCAGAGGAGATTCACCAGGATGTTGCCTGAACTGGAGCACTTCAGCTCTGAAGAGAGACTGAAAAGGCTAGGGTTGTTTTCCTTGGAGCAGAGAAGGCTGAGGGGAGACCAGATTGTGGTATACAAAATTATGAGGGGCATTGATAGGTTAGATAGGAAGAAACTTTTTCCCTTAGCGGAGGGGTCAGTAACCAGGGGGCATAGATTTAAGGTAAGGGGCAAGAGGTTTAGAGGGGATTTGAGGAAAACATTTTTCACCCAGAGGGTGGTTTGGAATCTGGAACGCATTGCCTGAAGTGGTGGTAGAGGCAGGAACCCTCACAACATGTAAGAAGTATTTAGATGAGCACTTGAAATGCCATAGCATACAAGGCTACAAGCCAAGTGCTGGAAAATGTGATCAGAATAGTTAGATGCTTGATGGCCGGTGTGGACACGATGGGCCGAAGGGCCTGTTTCTGTGCTGTATGACTCTTTGACTCTATGATCCTCACACCCATTTTTGGGGTCTAGCCAATTTCTCCCCCAGTGAGTCCTCCTTTGATTATTTAGCCATGATTTCCTGTGGAATAAGGTTGTGCCTGTCTGGGGGTAAGAATTCTTATTTAAACAGTTTGGAGAATTCTTTCCTTATACTAATTTCTCTTTGGTGAGCTCTGAAATAAAAAACAAGTCCCCTTCAAGATACTATGGGATTTGGAAAATTATCCAAGTGTTAGAATCTTTTCCTACTCCTTTCTTAACTGATGGCATTGATTCAGCTGGTCAGTCAGATACTGTGTTCCATTGTTATTAAATGTCAAAGGTTTCTTATCCTTTTCTTATTTCTAATACAGCAAAAATTACCACAATTGGAATTGTTGTTCCAGACCCCTTCTAATTATTCCTCAGCACAATTTATATTTCTTTCCTGCATTCGGACATAGTGAATGACCGCAGGTATCCTCAAGTTTGGCTTGATTATTTTATTTTTGTATGGGTCATGGAATTGGAAGTTTATTCAACCATACTGTTTTAATGGGAGGTTGGGATGGGGCGGGGGAGCGGGAGGGGTGGGATGATGTCACTTATAGAGTTACAGACAAGCAGCTCAGGAAAGAGATCAGGGTAACACAGTACACTGTTCAGGGAAGGCAACTGCAGAATCTTTAACCAAATTTCATAAGGTTTATGGCTCCCTAGTCCTGAAGAGATTCAGAGAGCTAACACACTTTTGGATGGAGGGGTTGCTGGATGAACTCTAAGTGCTGCAAGTGTTGAGAAAGCAACACGCCAAATGGTTCTAGGGGTTTTACAATCCGGAGAGGCCTTGAAGTACAGTGAGCAGCATTGGAGGAAGCACTGCTAGCTATCCATGCATTAGAAAAAGACAAACAGAAAGCTCATCCCTCACTTCACAGACTGAATTGAGAAAGATATTATATCCTGGTAGCTTGTGTTCAGTCACACAAGAAGACATGGGGTGTTTAGGACGCAAGTTAGCATTACACCTCATGCAAGAGGAAATGGCTTTGTGCATCTTATTTGCTCAAGGGGAAGGTATTTGCAGCCATGTATATGCCACCTGACAAGTTCAGAGTGAGCTATTCATTGAGTCTCTCTACTTCTTCTCGGTGTTGGTTGGGTTGTCCTAGATTGTCCATGGCTACATCCAGAAGCAGCCACTACGCTGACATGATGCTTGGTGTACCTTGCCTTGCAATATGTGGTAGCACAAGGTGTGAGAAGCACAAGGGTTGCATATCTCTTGGGCAAGTTTCCACACAACTGTGGTCTCCTGAGGCAATTGGATTGGCTGTATTGGTGGCATACTTACTGAGGAGCATATAGATAGCAAACTGGCTGCAAAACAGAAAACAAAGAGTAGAGGTTAAAGTTATTTTATGTGGGTTGTATGTTATGTGGTTCCAAATGAAATTGCTATATTCTCACTGGACTCATTAAAAGGCAATGAGAGCGCTGAAGGTGGAATTTATTTTTTAAGGCATTTAGGTGCATTTAGTATTCATCTGCCATTATTGCTAATAGTTTTTCCTAGCCAATGTTACTATTTTGAACTTGTCAAAAACATTTTTTCTAATCATTATATACTGCAATCTTTAAAAGAGCAAAGTACATGGGCGGCACAGTGGCGCAGTGGTTAGCACCGCAGCCTCACAGCTCCAGCGACCCGGGTTCAATTCTGGGTACTGCCTGTGTGGAGTTTGCAAGTTCTCCCTGTGTCTGCGTGGGTTTTCGCCGGGTACTCCGGTTTCCTCCCACCACCAAAGACTTGCAGGTTGATAGGTAAATTGGCCATTATAAATTGCCCCTAGTATAGGTAGGTGGTAGGGGAATATAGGGATAGGTGGGGATGTGGTAGGAATATGGGATTAGTGTAGGATTAGTATAAATGGGTGGTTGATGGTCGGCACAGACTCGGTGGGCCGAAGGGCCTGTTTCAGTGCTGTATCTCTAAATAAAATAAAAATAAATATACATAAGAATATTGTTTGCAGCAACCGAAGTGGGAAGCTGAATTTTGTGCTCTCATATACGCCTGACTGATTTGCTTGCAGGAGGTGGCATATGTTATACTCTTGATTTTCAATGTCATCCCCTATTTCTCTCCATAAATTAAGTTTTTAAAAACAATTTAGTTCCTTATTTGTTATATACAAATCCTTTGGAGGGAAATACTAAATTTAAACCTAAATTAAATCATATTTTGGTGGCTAGGATGCTGGCTGCTGTTTCGACTAAGTCCAGAGGGAGGAAGTTGGGAGGGTGACAGCAGTGGCTGGTAACAGTCCACAGTTTTAAGCACTCTGCTCCTCCTGGCTCTATATTCAGGAAAGTAGAAAAACTTTCAACTTACAATTTGGATGGCAGCCACCAGCTGTCCCTTTAAGGATCACTGGTTTGGCTATCGTGCTCTGAAGAAAACAGACCTCAGCATACACAGAAGGTACTCAAAGTAAGTCATAATTTAATATTTCAAAGAGGCGTGGAACAGGCAATAGGCCCTGATTTGCATAAATGGGCCTAACGTCACTTTCAGGCATGTTCCTTGAATGACTTCAGTGCCCTAACCAAAGTGGGATGCGGTGCACTTCTCGAGTGCGATGGGGTTGTGCGCTCCTGCCATATTTGTCCTCTTGATGTAAAACGAGAGCAGTATGATCAAATTCCTAGGCTAATGTCTTCCCCAGTCCCTAGTTGTGTCTTCCAATTAATCTAGATGGGTTGACAACTTCCAAATTCCAGTGAAATAAACTTTCTTCTTGTGAACCATTGGTCCTGACTTGAAAAACTGTCTGTCAGCTGTTTCTTATGTATGATGAAGAAGAATTTCCTGATATCAGACCAAAATTGATCATTTATAGTTTAATCTATTTCTCCTGAACTACAGTTGTAAATTAGTTTGGAATAATTGTTTGGATTTACTTTTTCTAAACAATATACCTACCTCAGCAAAATCAACTCTTTGATATCTATATTCATATGTGAAAGCGCAAGTTTCTCTAGTGTTTCCTCATAACTCAGACTTCTAACACTCGAGATCAATTTCATGGCTCTTCTTTGCATTGCCACTATTGCTTAATGGCTCCCAGTGTCTCCGTGACCAGAAGTAGACACAGGTGTGATCTGATCAGAGCACCATGCAGTTTGGGCAAAATTCTTTTCTGACTGATACTTTATTTTGGTTATATAGTTTAGCATTCTATTTACTTTGCTTAGTGCCCGTCTTCAATGGTTGAACATGTAGTAAGTCAAGCCGACTAAGGTTTCTCAGTGTTTTTCAACATGTTAAGTTCCTTCAACACCATTCATGGATCATGATTGTCACCCATTTTTCTGTCCTATGTTCAGTACGGAACACCTGACCACATTAAATTTTACCTGCCATTAGCCAGTTCACTTAAGTATTTTCTCCAACATATCTGTAATTTCTGAACTGCTTTCTTCGATTCACTGCCTCCCTGCACTCCCCACCCCCAACCACCATTTTTAACCATCTTTAAATTTGACCAATTTTCATTGCTTTTCAGAATCTAAGGTCAGAATTTTACGGGGCCTTTGGGGACTGTTTGGAAGTGGGAAGGCTGGCAAAATGGCATGGGAAGGCGTCGGGTGGCATTTCTTATCCTCCCCCTCACCTGCCTGGAGCTCAATTGAGCCACTTAAATGGCCAGTTTAATTAAAGGCCTCTTCCCACCTCTCTATACAACAAGACACAACAACTCTTACTACTTTGGGATAAATAATCAGGTATGTCTGAGATTAATCTGTTTTGAGCTCTTTCTGTCTGCTCCAGCCTTCCTCCTCATTTTTATTGGAATCATTAATTCTGACTAGTTTATCTCTGCTTGTGGATCAAGAGTTCACCTACCTAGGCTCAACTATCACCAGTAACCTGTCTCTCGATGCAGAATTCAACAAGCGCATGGGAAAGGCTTCCTCTGCTATGTCCAGATGGCCAAGAGAGTGTGGGAAAATGGTGCACTGACACAGAACACAAAAGTCCAAGTGTATCAAGCCTGTGTCCTCAGTACCTTGCTCTATGGCAGCAAGGCCTGGACAACGTATGTCAGCCAAGAGCGATGTCTCAATTCATTCCATCTTCGCTGCCTCCGGAGAATCCTTGGCATCAGGTGGCAGGACCGTATTTCCAACACAGAAGTCCTCGAGGCGGCCAACATCCCCAGCATATACACCCTACTAAGCCAGAGGCGCCTGAGATGGCTTGGCCATGTGAGCCGCATGGAAGATGGCAGGATCCCCAAGGACACATTGTACAGCAAGCTCGCCACTGGTATCAGACCCATCGGCCGTCCTTGTCTCCGCTTTAAAGACGTCTGCAAACGCGACATGAAGTCCTGTGACATTGATCACAAGTTGTGGGAGTCAGTTGCCAGCGATCGCCAGAGCTGGCGGGCAACCATAAAGGCGGGGCTAAAGCGTGGCGAGTCGAAGAGACTTAGCAGTTGGCAGGAAAAAAGACAGAAGCGGAAGGAGAGAGCCAACTGTGTAACAGCCCCGACAACCAATTTTATCTGCAGCACCTGTGGAAAAGTCTGTCACTCTAGAATTGGCCTTTATAGCCACTCCAGGCGCTGCTTCACAAACCACTGACCACCTCCAGGCGCTTACCCATTGTCTCTCGAGACAAGGAGGCCAAAGAAGGAAAGTGTGTTGCTCACTTCTGCCCTTGTGAATTCTTAGAGGTAATCTTTCAAAGTATTAATTTGTGTTACATAAAAAAATCTCTGATCTCCTCCAGCGCCACCAGTCTCCCAAGATATCTGCGATCCTCTAATTCTGACTTCTTGATCATTCTCAGTTTTAACTGCTTCACCATTGGTGGCCATGCCTTCAGTTACCTAAATCCTAAGCTCTAGAATTCCTACACCTAATCCCTGCACCTCTCTGTCTTTCTACCTCACTTTCCTCCTTTAAGACACTCCATGAAACCTACCTCTTTGACCAAGCCTTTGGTTATGTGACCTATGTGGCTCAGTGTTATAGTTTGCTTTATAATGCTCCTGTGAAGCGCCCTGCGATATTTTATTCCGTTAAAAGCACTATATAAGTTGTTGTTGTATTCAACCTCTGTTTTAAACTCATTTGCATCCTTTATGGGTCTCACTTCAGTTTTGCCACTTGTGTAACACCATAAATTAATAAAGTTAGTTTGTTTCTCTAGTCCTGCATGCCTAATGGAACTGCGAACAGTTATATGCTGACATCTAAGAGACTGCTGAATTGTCATGACTTATACAAAACAAAATTACTTTTCTCTCTTACTTTAGACCAGCAGACTAACCGTGGGACAGCCAGTGCACGTAGTGCTAGAAGTCAAGATATATCTCACATTGCATTTGGATCAAAAGTACTTGGACCACCTCCAACTAGTGGCAGAAAAATTGGGACAATTGGATCTAAAGATGTGAGTAGCTGTTAAATGATGTTTGGTTACAGAATCTCAATACTTCAAATGGTATTTCAAATATTACATTGCTGTTCTAAAATACTGCCATTTTGATGGTACATTTATTCTGTGGTCATATGGAATGGAGCATAAATTGTAAAGAATAAAGGCTGTATTCTGAAAAAATGTTCTACGAAGGAACTGATGCAACTTCGATTGGTAATGCCATGAATGTCTTTGTATAAAAGTTCTCAGTATTAAGAATCTTGTTTTTATGCAAATCTATATGTGTGTGATGTAATGTACTTTCAACTGAGTCACTGGTTCTGGTCTGAAGCCTGTTACAAGAGTTTCCATATATTTTTGTTAAAACTTGGAATCTATATTTTTTAACTGAAGAGGCTGACCTTTGGGTGTTTTTTTTGAAAGGGAGTTCAACAAAAGTTAGCCAGTAAGCAAGTTTTACTGCAAACCATGTGATTTCAAGTAAATATCACAGGGGGTTTGAGTTAAGAGCTATTCTTTGTTGTGACAAGACAACATTTATGATTACCATGGGACTGAACCTGGGAACTGTTTTGGTTTCACTTTGAACTGTTAAAAAGCCAGCGTCTTTTTTGGATGACAGGGAGTTGTTGGAGATCAGAAGAACATCCAGCACACTGTTACCTCTCTTTACCTGCTCTTGAAAAGCAAAAGCTTGTATGAAGTTGTACTGTTGCCTCCTGTATTTTTGAAGACATCCTGAATGCTTGCAGAAACCTTGCCTGTTTAAAAAAAACTTTGCATTGAATGTGTGTGAGAACTGAAACTTTGTTGCTGCACACCTGCTGTAAGACCTAGGTGAAGTCTTGTGCAGTTGAATTTCTTTGAACACCTACCGAAACAGTCTGTTCATCAACCTTGCCTGGAAAGATTCCTAGTGGCAGCCAACTATTTGACTTTGGGACACCTCGCCAAAACAAAGGACTTCCATCTCTTCTCTTTAGTATAAGTTTTTTTTATTCCTTCTACTTTTTTGTAACAGCTGTAAACAAAAATCCCTTTTTTTTCCGGTTAACCGGTTTTTAGATGTATGTGCATGTGTGAGGGCTCGGATGAAAATATGGGGTTTTAATATCATAATTTGAGTATATATTTACCTCATTATTGGTTAAGATTTAGTTCATAATCGGATAATTTTGTTGGTGTGCTTTATTCTGGGGACAAATAGAGTATTTAATTGGCTATTTCGGTAAGTGGGAAAACTTATTGATATGTTGTGACCTATGGAGCAATGGGACTCAATTAACAGTGCACTCCTCCTGCCTCAGTGGTAACAAGCCCCACTCCAGGGACTTGAATACACAACCTTAGCTGATACATCAGTGTTGTACTGCGGGAATGCTATTCTGTCAGAGGTGCCAGCTTTCAGATGAGATGTAAAACTGTATGCTGTCTTGGTATGGATGTAAGCAATCCCAGGGAACCCTTCAAAAAAGAGCAGTGCTACTCCCCTCATGTCCTGGCATGGTTTTTTCCTCTCACCCAACATTACTAGAACAGCTTATCTGGTAATTTATCTCATTTCTGTTTGTGGGATCTTGCTGTACACAAATTGATTGCCCCACTTGCACACATTACATTTCAAAATTACTTAATTGTGTCTGAAGCACTTTGGGAAGTTTGAAGGATGTAATAGGAACTGTATAAATTCAAATTTCTTCATTCTTCGGATAGACCATTTTTGACACTGAAGAAATTGCACTCCCTCTACTGGGTGTTCTTTGGCTGTACCTACACCCAGGCAGGCAGGAAGGCATCCTGGCCTGCTGCTTGGTACCCACCTCCAGGTAGTTGATATGCCCCCCATTGCATCAGGTAACTGGAGGCCAACTGGAAAATCCCAGTTTAATGAGTCTAATTGCCTGACTTCCTCATGGGGTGGGCGACCTTTTCCGGGCCCCAAACTCGCGTCCCTCAAAATGGCCAGTGCCGGGATCGGCGTCCTGCAACTGACAGGCTGGCTGGCACCAGTATTTTTGGGACCCCCCCTGCCTTCGTTCCCACCTTCAGGGTGCCCCAAAAATTCAGCCCTTTGATTCGGCATTAGTTGTCACTTCTTTCACATTTGTTGTGTCAATTACTTTCGATTATAAATTCCTGTGTCCAGATTTATAATAAGTTTTGCCTATGTAAACTTGTCATACTGCAGTTCCACAATCTGACCTCTGAATTAGATTTTTTTTCAGAATTTGTTTCTATTCAGTTCAGTTCACTTTGTTGTTAACTTTAAATCTTTTAGGGTTATTTTTGTTGATTTTAACCTTGCATCTTCCTTTCCTCTAGCTTTCAATCTTCCTCAACCCGCTCATAAATGTAAATACTGGTTACAATCAACCTACCAGTTCCCCACTGTTTCAGGATAGTATTGTCAGTCAGAATCTGGGGTCTGATCTTCCCAAGCTGTTTCATACTAATATCACAGTCTCCCTCTTCCGTCCTGCTTGTTACACAGAGTTTCTTCCCACCCTTGGTCTTGTGGCTCACTATCCTACTTGTTCCTAGGCTGCTTCCTGGTTCATACTCCTATGTAGCACCTGCCTGCATTCATTCGGAGAAGTATTGTTACATTCTTATTGTTGGCTTTTTATATCTTCACATTGTGTGGTAATATTTTTATATAAACAAAAAGCAAAAAATTGCAGATGTTGGAAAACAAAAACAGACAATGATGTAAACACTCAGCAGGTTAGTCATCAGCTGTGGAGAAAACAGATGAATCATAGAATCTTACAGCACAGAACGAGGTCAATCTGTCTATTTTTTCTTTTCAAGTGTATATTCAATTCGAAGACTGAACAGGCTAGATTTTTTTGTCCAGAAAGACTGAATAGGCCAGGGCTGTTTTCTCCAGAAAAGAGAAAGCAGTGGGGTCATCTGATAGCCTTTAAAATTATTAAGAGGATGATAGGATAAACATAGAGGCGAGAAATGTCTTAATCCGCAGAGTAGTTAGAACGTAGAGCATGCTATCACATGGAGTAGTTGAGATGAAAAGCATAGATGGATTTAAGAGGAATCTAGGTAAGTACATGAGGGAAAAAGGAATAGAAGGATATGCTGGAGATGAAGTAGGGTGGAAGGAAGCTCGTGTGGAAAATATACATCAGCATAGATCAGTTAGACTGAATGGCCTGTTTCTTTGATGTAAAAACTATTTAATTCCAAATTGAATTAACATTTTTGGTGTGGATCCTTCACCACAGTACTGAGGGAGTGCTGCACTGTCAGAGGTGCTATCTTTTGGATGAGACATTAAACCCTTCTGCTATCTCAGGTGAAATTAAAAGATCTCATGGCACTATTTCGAAGAAGAGCAGGGGAGTTATCCCCAGTGTCCTGGCTAATATTTATCCATCAATCAATACTACAAAAAAACAAATTTTCTGGTCATTTTCAATTTGCTGTCTGTAGGAGTTTGCTGTGCCCAAATTAGCTGCCGCATTTCATATATTACAACAGTGACTGCTTCCAAAGTACTTTGTTGACTGTAAAGCACCTTGGGACATGCAGTGGTCATGAAAGGCGCTATATAAATGCAAGTGTTTCTTTTTATGAGCAGTCACTTAATTCAGTCAGTACTAGTTGTCTTTTAACAATACAAAATAAGAAACATAGGGCTGGATTTTACCAGGGAGGGAAGTCCGATGTCTTTGTGTCACAACCGGATATTCCAAAGGGCGGCCAGGCTGGCAGGAGAGCATCTCACTGAAATGCGGCGGGTAGGTAATTAAGCCTGTTTACCAGACAATTAACTGTTATTTTACCAGGGATTTTGCATTTAATGAAGCGTGCACAAGAATAATGGGCCTTCTCAGCCTCGCCAAGTATAAGGGGGCAGTGGATTAGTGGGAGGTAAGTGCTGTCTCCAGACAGCAGCCATTGTAAATGGTAGCATGCCTTGGCAGGGAGGATGGAACAGCGCTGGCAGTGGCCGTCAGGAGCAGGGAATGGGGGGGCATACCGCTTGAGTGCCATTTTGGAAGTGGCAGTTGTGTGAACAGAACAGGGGTATTAGAGGCCATGAAAACTGAGTGCAGCTATCTACCATGGGCCTCATTCACTCAGGCTTCAAGACTTCCAGTAAGGAGGAGCATCAAAGAGGGATAGAGCTGCAGCAACAGGCAGTGGGCCAGCAGCAACATGAGAGCTGCCAGGAGCTTCAGCCTCAGAGGGAGAACGAAGGTGGAGGATATAGATGACACGCAACCAGTTTCTTGGGCGCAGAAGAGGTTACCCACCTGAGAGGGTCTACCGTCAGAGGCACAGCTTCCTGCAAATGTTGGAGCAGCATTGTTGCCAAAGACTGTGCCTCCCCACGGAGGTGGTCATGGAGCTGTGTGCCATGATAGAGAATGAGCTGAGCCTAGTGGTGGCCACCCAATGCCTGTGGCACCGAAGGTCACAGTGGTGTTGAATTTCTATGCCTCAGGATCATTCCAGGGATCTTCTGCAGATCTGAGGAGGATCTCCCAGTATGCAGCTCATCGCTGCATCAAGATGGTCACCGATGCCATCTTTAAGAGGACCAGCCAATACTTGCACTTTCATACCGACCCAGAAAGTCAAGCTGAGAAAGCCATAGGGTTCAGGATATCGCTGGGTTCCCCCAGGTGCAGGGTGTCATCGACTGCACACACGTGGATATTAAGCCTCCCATGGAACAGGCAGCAGCCTTTATCAACAGGAAGGATACCACTCATTCAATGTACATACAACTGGTCTGCGATCACCGCCTGCGTTTTCCACAGGTGTGTGCACGGTTCCCTTGAAGCAGCTACAACGCTTAAATACTCAGGCAGTCCCAGGTACTAGAACCTTTTCAGGACATCGCCCCCCTCGAACATCTTCAAAGATGGATACTGGGTGACCAGGGTGACCCACTGAAGATGTGGCTACTGACACCTGTGCAGGACCCAAAGCACTGATGCAGAAGAGAGGTATAATATCTGCCATGGAACAGCTCAAGCAACCATTGAGTAGGCCACAGGGCTTCTGAAGATGTGATTCAGATGCCCTGATAGATCTGGTAGAGCCCTTCAAAATGCCCCAGCAAGGGTCTTGCATATAATAGCGATGTGCTGTACTCTGCACAACTTGATGCTACAGAAGGGAGAGGCTTTAAACAACGAGGACATCCTAGTGCGTGGTGCTTTCTCCAAGGATGAGGATATGGAGGGAGATGCTGACCAGTCGCCCAATAATGAAGAACCCAAGGGACTGCAGGCAAGGCACAATGAGATACACGCAAGTGATGTGCTAATACAGACACGTTTCAGATGAGCCTTACTGGTAGATCCATGAAATCCAATAAAGTTATCACCTTCTGCAGACCTATTGCCCTTCCTGTTTACCTTCACCCATTAATACATTAGACAGTGGCATGGGGAATGCATTGTCCTCACACAGTGTGATACTTTCATCACATCCTTTGAGGGAGCCAGGGTACTGATAAAGGCCCAGCAGCCTGCAAAAAATAGAAAGATTCTTCTTGCCTTCCAACATTGCACATTTATTGGAAAACACAAAGATTGCAAAAAAACAAACCCGTGAATCCCATGAAACGATAATTCAGGACAAAATTAACAGTCACTTGGACAAATGTGAATTAATTAAGGAAAGTGTCACGCTCACGAGCAGTGCAGCAATGAAAATGCAGAAAATAAACTGAAGAGTTAAAAAATTAGAACAATTTTAAAAGGACTGGTACATTTGCTGTCAACAAAATGGAGGACACAGTCACATGACAAATACCACCGCCTGCACTAAAATACACATCCATGTCTACTAGAACTAAAACTAATTAACCCCATCTACATGGAAATGAGACCACTTATCATGGATGTAAGCTTTACAGAAAATGAGCTTAAATGAGATGCTATGTCTCCAGCTACACTTCAGCACAATAGTGTGAATAGGACTCATATTATCAAAAGCTATTATACAGCTCATCAGGAACTGAAACCTAAAGTCACATGGGCAAAACTAACACTTAGTGAGTTTAACTTTAAAGGTAATCATTTTGAAGAACAAAGGGAATATTTTCCAGTTCAGAACATCAGTCATCAACACCAGTCTGGTTTCGCCAACCACACAATCAGCATCGAAAAGTGTCTTGAATTTCAGCACAAGGCTGAGAGAAAGAGGCCAGTTCCAGCTAGCATTTGATCCCTGCTGAGGCAAGTTGAAAGTGAACTGCAGCAGAGAAAAGAAAGTGCCTTTGAAACAACTCCTTCACCTGTGAAAACTGAACTAGCAAATCAGCAGTGTCTTCAAACTGGAGTGAACCGCCAGAAGTCTTCAGCAACCCAGCAAATGCAAGACAACCAGCAAACAGGCCTGTAACTTTAAAACTTGCCTTCCAAGAGGATCTTTCCTGAAACAGCAGACTTTTACACCTTGAGCTCGTAACACCTCTTACCCTTTACCTTCTATCTCTTGAGTGTACTTGTACTTGTACTGACCACCTCCAGGCGCGTATCCATTGTCTCTCGAGATAAGGAGGCCCAAAAGAACTTGTAAGAGTGAATTTGTGCGTGGGTGGGGTTGCGATCATTTTGGGTGATGAATATTGTTCAATAAATATTTAATCTTCTGTTTTAACCCTATGAATAAATCCGTCACTGTCTGTTTATTTGACAAATAAAACACAGGGGCTGAAACACTAATTTAAAAAAAAACACTGCCTGTGGTCAGTTGAAAGGTGAACAGTGGAAACCAGCAATGCCATCACCCATTGTCCATAACAAAAGCTAGCACAGATTTAAGGGAAAATTGTGTTTAACCAACTTGAGTTTTTTTGATGAGGTAACAGAGAGGGTTGATGAGAGTTATGTGGTTGAAGTGGTATACATGGACTTCCAAAAGGCTTTTGATAAAATGCCACATAACAGGCTTGTCAGCAAAATTAAAGCCCATGGAATAAAAGGGACAGTGGCAACATGGTACAAAGTTGGCTGAGTGATGGGAAACAAAGTGGTGGTGAACATCTTTTTTGGACTGGAGGAAGATATATAGTGGGGTTCCCCAGAGGTCGGTGTTTGGACCACTGCTTTTCTTGATCTAGAGAAATGACTTATACTTCGGTATATAGGGCACAATTACAACATTTGCGGATGACTGTGACTGTGAGGAGGGTAGTGATAAACTTGGAGAATTTAGACAGCCTAGTGGAATGGCGGACAAGTGGCAGCTGAATTTTAATGCAGGGAAGTGTGAAGTAATTCATGTTAGTTAGAATATAAAATAAAGGGTACAATTCTAAAGGGGGTGCAGTAGCAGAGGGACCTGGGGGTATATGTGCATAAATCTTTGATGGTGGCAGGGCAGGTTAAGAAAGCGGTTAATAAAACACACAGGTCCCTGGGCTCTATTTCAATAAGGGCATAGAGTACAAAAGCAAGGAAGTTATGATGAACCTATATAAAACCCTGGTTTAGCCTCAACTGAAGTATTGTGTCCAATTCTAGGCACCACACTTTAGGAAGGATGTGAAGGCATTAGAGAGGGCTCAGAAAGGATTCATGAGAATGGTTCTAGGGATGAGGAGCTTCAGTTATGTTGATAGATTAGAGAA
Source organism: Heterodontus francisci (assembly GCF_036365525.1). NCBI lineage: Eukaryota > Metazoa > Chordata > Chondrichthyes > Heterodontiformes > Heterodontidae > Heterodontus > Heterodontus francisci. Next base: position 53,554,071 of record NC_090389.1, read on the forward strand.
ACTGGGGCTGTTCTCCTTGCAGAAGAGATTTGATAAGTTTTTCAAAATCATGAGGGGTCTGGACAGAGCAGATTCCTGTTGGCGGAAGGGTTGAGAACTAGAGGACACGGATTTAAGGTGATTGACAAGAAAAGCAATGACGACATGAGGAAAAACCTTTTTACACAGTGGCGTTTAGGATCTGGAATGCACTGCCTGAGAGTGTGGTGGATGCAGGTTCAATCAAGGCCTTCAAAAGAGAATTGTATAATTACCTGATGCAAAAAGATTTGCAGGGTTACGAGGAAAAGGTGGGGGAGTGGGACTAGGTGAGTTGTTCTTCCAGGCAGCCGGCATGGACACCACGGGTTGACTGGCCTCATTCTGTGCTGTAACCGTGCTATTATTCTATGAACCTATAAGTGCAGTTAGGTGCTCTTCTTAAATCTCTTACACGTGCTTCTATGTGGTCCTCCTCATCTGCTGTCAGCTGAGGTGGAGGCAGGCTGTTGACCTTGGTGCCCATGGCTTTCATTACTGTGGTGATTGTCTTCTGGCTGCTTGAGACCTGAAGGGCCCTGGCAGATTGAAAGTCTCCTGCATAAGTGCAAGAGCCACCTCTGTCATCATGGCTATGTGAGGCACTGGTGTTACTGACAGAGGGGCTGAGGAGCCACTGTCCACACCAGGAATGCCCCGAGAGGAGTCCCTAGGTGCATCAGGCAGCCACTCCTATACCCTTTCAGGGCACATATGTCACTCCCTGCTCACCTGAGGAGTCGAAGGACCTGGTGTTGAGTCCAGGCACCTCACGACCCACTCACCCAGCCATTGCTCCATAGAGCTCAAGGAGATGGCAGTGGCATGCAGGTGTACTAGATATGGCTCTCCAAGAGGGTTGTCACTCTCTCCATGGAGGAAGTCAAGTGCATACACACCAGAGATACTCATGGCCTGGATGGACTCCTCCATCATCCGGGCTTGGGTGCACATAGCCTCTGGAATCTCTGACAGATGTTCCCTTACCACACGTTGCAGGTCCAGCATCTGCTGCCCTGTTGACGACTCCATTTAGTACCCAAAACTGAATATAGTACTTTAGCTGGGGTCTGACCAAGATGGGTTCTGTACAACTGAAACATCGCTGCCTCACTTTTGAATTCCAACCACCTTGAGGTAAAAGCCAATGTTCCATTTGCATTTTGATTACTTTTTGTATCTGTAAGCTAACTTTTCCTTTACTCCCTTTGCTCTGTCACAGCTACTAATCTCTCACCATTAAGAAAATATTTCAATTTGCCTTCTTCAGATCCAAAGTAGATCTCTGTTCCCTACAATGAATTCCATATACCATAGTTTTGCAAACTCACTTAGTCTAACTCTGTACCCTTGCAACATCCTGATTCTATCCACAGGACTCCCTGCGCCTCCTAACTTAAAGTAATCTGCAAACTTTGATAGATAACTCTGTAGTCCTTCATCAGTCATTAATGTTTATAGTTAAAAACTGAGGCGCCAGTATAGATCCCTGGGAAGCATCACTTGTCACACCCCACCAATTGGAGTACAAACCCTGTAACCCTACTGTCTCCCCATTCTAACCAACTAATGGCCCATGACATAAGGTTAGCTCCAATTGCATGTGCTGTCATTTTTGCTAATAATCTCTTATCAAAGTTCTCTGGAAGACCATTCAACAACATCCAGAGACACACCCTTATCCACCATGTGATGTGAAGAATGAATGTTTAATAGACTAAGCAGGTTCTCATAGCCATCTTCTGAGACCCAAGAGTTGTTAAATCCTCTGTTTTACATTTCCAGGACCAGTCTGACCCAACTTACACAATTACACCCCAGCTCAATCTCTCCTCAAATTATACCCACTCACCAGCTACTTGGTCCTCCTTCAGTCTTAGCTCCTTGACCTTCCTTCCTTCGGACTTGAACTCAATCGTCCCTGAAAGATTGTCTAGCTGGATGGGACTACACTCGCCTGGTTCCGTTCTTATCCATCCATGCATAGCCAAAGAATCACCTTCAGTGGCTTCTCTTCCCACTCCCGCACCGTTACCTCCAGTGTCCCCTAAGGATCTATTCTTGGCTGCCTCCTATTGCTCATCTACATGTTGCCCCTTTGAATATTTTTATGCATGAATAACACCACATTCATTCATTTTAATTAAAATATGTCGAATTAACATTCTTTTGATAGCATCTTTTGAAACTGATCATCTGAAAACGGAACTTCAGTTTCCCCATCAACGCTGATGACACCCAGCTGTGCCTCAACACCACCAGTCTGGACCACTCCACTGTTTCTAAATTGTCACATTGCTTGCCTGGCATCCAGTCGTGGATGAGCAGAAATGTCCTCCAACTAATTATTAAGCAGACAGAAGCTGCAAAATCCATTCCATAGCCACTGACATCATCCCTTTCCCTGTCAACTGTCTGAGGCTGAATCAGGCTATTTGCAACCTTGGTGTTATATTTGACCCCCGAGATCAGCATCTGACTGCATATCCATGCCATCACTAAGACTGCCTATTTTCACTGCTACAGTTGAGGTGGGAGGAATGCTCTGTTTATTCTAGTCCCACTTCTCCACAGGCCACAACATATATTTTTTAATTTTCCCATTTACCAATACGATCAATCATACACTCTATTTTTAACCCAGAGTAAAATTCACCAACCAGGTTGCTTTAATGAACAACAAAATTATCAGTTTATTATAAACCAGTAATGAAGTAAAGCATAAACAGACAGATTGAAATTTTAAAGTCCCATTTTTACCTTTTTACCCACACACACACACACATACACCGGTTAACCGGAAAAGTAAAAAGGATTTTTTAAGTTCACATCTCTGTTACAGACAAAAGAAAACACTTGGGCTGAATACTTGCTCATCCCTGAAGAAAACAGCAGATGAAATATATTGTGTTCCAAAACTGGCATACAGTCCAACTTCCGAGTACACGTAGACGGGTCACTGAGATCTTTTAGAACAGTTCTTTTCAGGCGGAGTTGAGAAGTAATTTAGCAGGCTTTTCTTCAAAGACAGGAGACGAGATGAATTGACACAGTGGACTTCTCGGGGTCTTTTAGAGAGTTGCTGGAAAGCAAGCTGGGTTGTGGTCTTCTCTCCTTCCTTGACACTTCTTCAGCAGACTTGACTTTTATCTCATTCCAGAAGGTAATACACACTAACACAAAAGCTTGCAAGTTTTCTGCCCACTCAGGTGCGTGCTGCTGCTCCCGGGCTTGTCCTATTAAGGGGCATCTGTCACTGCCCACATCTTCCCCTGTTATCAGGGTTTCTATTCTATTTTTAACTTGAGTCATGTGACAACCAGTAAACATTGTTGCCAAACCAGTTCTTTCAGTGCCTCCTTGATGACTGTCTTGAAAAAAAACTGCTCCAGCATTTCTTCAGTTTGACTATGTATTCCTCAAAAAAAGATTTTAACAAAAAAAACAGAAGCAGCTTCATAACACCACCTTGCCCTGACTCCACCCCTGCCTCAGCTCATCTGTTGCTGAAATGCTCATCAATGCCTTTGTTGCCTCTAGACTTGACTACTCCAATGCACTCCTGTCTGGCCTCTCATTTTCTACCCTCTGTAAACTTGTGTTCATGCAAAATTCTGCTGCCTAATGTCCCATTCACACATCACCCCTGTGCTTGCTAACCTACATTGGCTCCCAGTTAAGTGATGCCTTGATTTGAAAATTATCCTTATTGTTTTCAAATCCCTCCATGGCCAGCCCTCCCTATCTCTGTGATCTCTTCCAGCCCTATAACTCTCCGAGTTTTCTGTGCTGCTTCAATTCTGGCTTCTTAAGCATCCTCAGTTTTAATCACTCCACCATTGCAGCCACAACTTCAGCTGCAAAGGTCCTAAACTCTGGAATTCCCTCCCTAAACCTCTCTGTCTTTTTAACTTCCTTTCCTCCTTTAAGGCATTCATTAAAACCGACCTTGTTGACCAAGCTTTTGGCCATCTGCCCTAATATCTATTTATAGAGCTCAATGTCAAATTTTGTTTGATATCCCTCCTGTGAAGCACCTTGGGAACATTTACTACTTTAATGGTGCTCTATAAATATAAGTTGTTATTGTTGATCTCAAGAAGAACAAAGTGGGAATAACGGGGGGAAATAGCATTTTAATGCAGGAGCTTGAAAAAGAGTTCAAAGAAAGGAAAAACACAAAAGCATAGAGAGGGCAAAGAGAAGAACAGAATCAAAATAAAGATAGCATAGAGAAGGGATGAAAGGAGATGGGGAGGAAAGAAAGCCACAAAAGAAAAGCCATCTTACTGGACTGTGGACTGGTAGCTTTTCCCCGTGACTCTTTTTCTGACTTCGGTATTGTTATGTAAGTCCCTCTTTCTCTGCTTATGTACGTCCCAATTTATTTTTGAATATTTTTATCCATGAATAATAGCATATTCACTAGCTTTAATTAAAATCTGTTGAATTAATATTCTTTTAACTAATCGCATCTTTTTTAAACTGATACAAGATAAAGTTAGAATTTATTCTCCTTTTTAATGCTTTAGTTATCAGTCTTGTTGGATAACAAAACAACCAGATCTTCCTACCAGCCTCGTTGTAGTAAGGAAGACATCTCAGAAAGATTGACTAGCATGTCAGAAGGACAGGCTTCAAGTCAACCAGAACCAGCTAACCACATAAACCAAGAAAGCATTTGCTTTACAAAGCAAACATCAGAGGCTGTTACTTTGGGTAAGAAACAATAAATAGTACAAATTTTTATTCAGTATCAACCTATCAAACCTAGCTAATGTAGGTGACTACATTAAGTGTGTCCATTATATGAGCTTTTCCCTTGTCAGTTTTTGATTTTTTGATGACGTAAATGCTCTTCGATTTTCACCCGAAACACTTTTTTCCCCCTCTTTACCATTATCCTATGTGATTTCCATGTTTACAGATCTTTCCTCTACTGTAACCTAGTTAAATTAGAAGATGAATTTGGACTACAGAATCATTGTTCATCTTAAATCTTTTCAGAGATTATGCCACATCTTTGGCATACTTCTTAAGTTAAGTTTATTTTCTTTTTACCATTACCTTTGATTTTCAAAGGCCACACTGTCTTCCCCTTCACACAACTTCAACTTGTTTTGAACTCTGTGGCATGTGTCCTATTTATGGTGAAAATAGTCTTGCACATTCATTACCCAATTCCTCCAATGATAGCCTCTTGCACTTCCCTGTCTTTAATCACTCCAGTATTGGTAGCTGTGTACTTTAGCTGCCTGGGCTCTAAGCTCTGGAATTTCATCACTGAACCTCTCTGCCTCTCTAACTCTCTTTCCTTCTTTAAGACATTCCGTAAAAACTACATCTCTAACCAAGTTTTTGGTCACCTGACGTAACATTTCTTTATAGGATATGGTGTCCAATTTCATTTGATAATCTTCCTGTGAATCGCCTTGGGATGGTTACTACGTTAAATGCACAATATAAGTGCAAGTTGTTGTTGTTACCCCTATCTTTGCTAAAGTTCACTGCCTCATGGTAAACACCAAGGAAAATTAACTTGAAAATCAAGTCCTGGTTTTCAAATCCCTTGTGATTTTTACCTACCTTCCTTCATTGAACTTCTCTAGTTCTTTGCCCCTGTACACACCCTGCCTTCTCACAACCTTGTAGAATGCTACAATCAAGTAGTCTTTTTCCTTTAAATGATAGTTTTGCATTGTTATGCATGAAAAGGATTATGCTAATTTTATTTAATTTGCTGTCATTCTGCATGCCTGAACGCGATTGATATATTTTTAGATTCATAATTAATTATCCCCTTAATTTGAGATAGCTGCACCAAGTCAGAATCTGGTACTCCATTTTCCTACATTTTCTCAAAAAAAGTAATGGTTAAACGACGACAATGGCAACTTGCATTTATATAGTCTCTTTAATGTAGTAAAACGTTCCAAGGTGTTTTATAAGAGTGTTACCAAAGGACCTGTTTCAGTGCTGTATCTCTAAAAAAAAAAAATTTGTACCGAATCACTTAAGGAGATATCAGGATAGATGACCAAAAGCTTGATCAAAGAATTAGATTTTAGGGAGCATCTCAAAGGAGGAAAGAGAGTGGGAGGTGGAGAAGTTTAGGGAAGGTGTTCCAGACCTTAAAGTCTCGGCAACTGAAGACATGGCTGCCAATGGTGGAGCGATTAAAATGGGGGATGCGCCAAAGGCCAGAATTGGGTCACTCCAGTAGATTTTTTTAATATTGTGCATCAATTAGGGCAGTGGGTAAACTCACCTGCGCTGGATTTTCTGATCTCTATGAAGGGTAAATATTAAAAATACTTGAAGATACCCTTAATTCTCTTCTCTACCCATAATACTGTTCGAGTCATTTTCGTTTTAAATGCTCTGGATCTGAACCTTAGGTCGGCAGGACTTCATTTGGATCAAATATGGCATGAGAGGATATTTCTCATTTTTGTTTTGAGCAAGTATTCTGGCCATGTGTTGTTGCTGGCCCTTCCAGCTATTTTGTGCTGATAGCATATATTTTATTCCATGAAGTTCTTTACTAAATACAAAGTGATAGGTCCAAGTGTTTACATGGGACCTTGAGGTATTCAAATACATAGAGACAATGAAGAGCTGGAAACTAATTCAACCCTGACAGTGGAATTTACCATCTCTATTTTGTGGGTTCACATTTCCTTGAAAGAGTCAATCTCCTGTAAAATATTTCACTTTTCAGTAATGAGCCAAGAGGCTGACTTAGTAAAGAAACAGAGAGTTCATAGTAATTTGCTATCATTTTTACCTTAAAAAGATGCATGCTGACATTGGGGATTTAAATAAGTTGTTTATATTGGCCAAAGGAATAAGAAACATCTGAGAAACATTTACAGTACGTGGAGAAACTGATGAATAATTTGTGAATAAAAACAAATAATTTTACTATCAGCAATTAATTTAGCTTCAATGTTAATGCCTTGGTAGTAATTGCATCATATAAACCAGGGAAATGCAGCTAGAAAACAATTAACCATATTGTTTATCTGATCCTTCTCTTAGTTAAACCTAAAGATGAGAATGAAGTTTTCTCAGAAGGACATCAAATCGAACAGCCTCAGCCCCCACGGGAACCATCTACTGACAGGAATAATCGTAGAAAATTACGTTTACGGATTAACGGCAAGGAAAAGAATGGCTCAATCAGTGGTAATACTATTCTTTCTTCTAGATTTGTTGTAGCTTTTCTATTTTATACCTAGAAATGTAAAATTAAATATTCCAGTGCATTTTGTACAAATGATGTACATTGATGCATAAGCATTGATGCTAAAAAATTAGATGCGCACCAAACATTTTGTAGCTAGCTTTCTGATTTCAAGAGCTCTCTGTACACCAAAACGCTGTGTTCTTAAAAACAAAACTGTACACACATTAATGGTGTCTGTGCTTTGTTTCTGAGTGAGGAAAAATTCAGCTACCACTTGTTGAGTTTATGTATTTTGGAATACTTTTCTGTGTTAACATTCAAATCATAAGCAATATTTGTTCAAGGTCTGTGAAATATAATGAAAACAATTTCAGGTTTAAGCTTCAACGAAGGAATGGTTCTTCATTCATTATCCTCCACAAATATTGCCAAAGTAGGCATTTGATCTAAGTAAGTGTAAGGGACACTAGTCTCGAAAGACATTTTCTCTTGCATCATATCAGAGTATTTCATGAGGTCATAATCCTTGGCTGTTTTTAGCCCGTTATGGTATTGATGACATTCACTTAGAAAGTATTCTGAAATTATTATTAGAAGTCAAATTCAACACTACAATAATAAAAATGTCTGGGTTTAAAATATATATCAACTATGAGACAGGGTGGCATAGTTGGTTAACACAGTGTCCTTACTTCTGGACTTGAATAGGAATTCAGTACTGCCTGAAAAGTGTTTTCCCTCTCTTGCAGCTTTAAGTCACCTAAATGAACTGCCTTTGAGGACTTTCAGTTCAGTTTCTAAATTTCGCAACACAAAACTGTTCTCATTTCAGTTGCCTTGTCTGGGAACATTGAGTTTGTGACACAGAATCCAAAACGTGGTAAACTATTTAATTATTCAACATGAGCATCCCTTAATGAGCATAAAAAAGTTGTCAAGCAAGAATTCTGCCAGTAGCTCTATGGGATATCTGCGCCTTGCAAAACTGATGCATATCAAGGTGGTCAGTTAGTATGTTCCTTCATGACCAAGAACTGTGATAAGTTAGGCACAAATCTCACTTTTACTTTGACTACATCCACGAGATTTGTGATTTGGAGCTGAGAATGTTAACAAGAGATTTAAGAGGCTTTTAAAATCATGAAGGGTTGTAATGTGAGCAAAGAAAGCCTATTTATTCTTGTAGGAGAATCATGACAAGGCATTATTAATTTAAAATTGTCCCCAAAAGAATAAGGAGGGAAACCAGGAGAATTGTTGGAGCTGTGCCATAGACAGTAGTTGAGGTCAAGACCATTGTACCTTTTAAAAGAGAAATAGATAAGTAGTATACATATTTGAAGCAGATAATCGGGCTGAATTTTACCAGCCCCCCTCAACGTCAGGGGTCGTAGCGGTGGGGTCCAGAAAATACGTACTGGAGAGGCCCGCCATGGGCCTCGACTCCGGGAAGGCCCCGCCCCATTTTACTGGCGGCAGCGAGGCCTTGGGGCTGCTCAGTGGCAGAGCCGCCTTTTAAATATTTAAATAAATTTAAATCAATGCATAAACACTTACCTTGTCCTGACAACCGTTTTACATTGATATTCCGGCCGGTGGCTGAAACTCTCGCATTCGGCGATCCGAGGTGTGACACTGGTGAGGAGGGGAGAGAAATGAATTTTTCAGGGTGGAGGGGAGCGGCAAAAATTAATGCAATTGATTAAGGAGGTGGTGGGAAGGGGTTGAAGGTTAAAGAAAAGAAAGTTCGGGGGGAAGGTCGTGATCGAAAATTTACTTTTTTTGGGGGGATAGGACAAACAATAAACTGAATATTCATTGGGGGGGGGGAGTGGGAGAGGGGATTGGAAGTAAGAATAAGATTTTATTTTAATCTTTTGACACACCTGTTGCTTGAAACAGTTAAATAGCCCTGAAGGGCTTGAAACCCTGTAAAAATGGCGGTGGAGTCGGACGCCTTTGCCGGGGATGGTGCGCCAGCCCCCCTCTTGGCACCAGATGCCTAATGAGCAGCATGGCTTCATTGCTGCAGATGCACCCTTGTGCGCCATGACGACCTTACTCTTGGAAAGGTGCCCCACTCTCTCCATATGCAATACTACTTCCATCCTGTGACCCAGCCAGTTCCATGGCCTCCTCCTCCATCGGGCTCAGGAAATGGAGAATCGGCAGCCCACAGCCAGTCCTGGACTGCTCTCTGCAATTGTGTGCAATCTTCTCCACAGACACGAGGATGAATGCTGTTGGTCTCCCAGCGGGAACAAGTCCAAAACATATCCTAGTGTTTGTCCATCTTTTAGGGAGGGGACACACAGTTGCGTCCTGCATCCGGCTCCTTTCCAGGAACCTCGTGAGGGTCTCCAACAACAAGCAGTCACCTTTCAGGGCCATTTCGCCATGCCTCAGGCAGTTTGTTTGCAGCCTCTGACCCTTTGTCCATGAGTGAGTGGGAACCCCCTCTCCACTCCACACCCTCCTCCTCTGACAAATGCAAGGCTCAAGAGCTGAAGGCTTTAAGAGGTACTCACTTTTGCTGCCCGGATGAGATCATTGAGCCACTTGTAGCACTGAATCCATGCCCTTGGTGTGACTCCACAGCTGCTGACCACCTCGGTAATCTGCAGCCAGGCTTGCTTGGCCAGTCTCCCAGCTCTCCTCCTCCCACCCTTAGGGAAGAGAATCTTTCGCATTTCCCTAGCAGCTTGTAAAAAGAGCACCTGGAGGGAGGCATCACTAAATGTGGGGCCATCCGGGGTCTACTGTCCGCCATTACTCTGCAACTTTTCAGCACTCTGCAAATCCTATCACTGCACACAGCAACATTGAATGCAGTAAATAAAAACAGAAAGTGCTAGAAATACTCAGCAAGTGTGGGAGCATCTGTGGAGAGAGAAACAGAGTTAACATTTCAGGTCTATGACCTTACATCAGAACTGTCAAAGGTTAGAAATGTAGTTAGCTTTAAGTAAGTGGCGGGGGAGGGGGGGAGAAGAACAAAAGGGAAGGTGTTTGATAGGGCAGAAGGTAGGAGAGATTTAATGACAGAGATGTCATGGAACAAAAGGCATAGGGAGTGGTAATAATTGTAGTAAAAGACAAAGCTAGTCCAGAGAGGGCATTAATGGCAAAATAATGAACAGCTCTGTCCAAAAGCAAAAACATGTAAAACAGAAATAAAAACAGAAAGTACTGGAAATACACAGCAGGTCAGGCAGCATCTGTGGAGAGAGAAGCAGAGTTAACATTTCAGGTCTGTGACCTTTCATCAGAACTGCAGGTATTGCATCTCCTGCATTTGCATGGGAAGCTGCCGTGGGAAGGGGATGAGGAGTCAGCGGTGATAGAAGTGTGGACCAGGGTGTCATGGAGGGAACGATCCCTTCGGAATGCTGACAGTGGAGGGGAGGTGAAATGACAGAAGAAGATCCTTTGGATGTGGATGCTGGTGGGGTGGAAAGTGAGGACAAGGGAAACTCTGTCATGGTTTTGGGAGGGAGGGGAAGGGATGAGGGCAGAAGTGGGGGAACATTGAATGAAGGTCAATGGGCCCAATGTAAAGCACATACGCTTCCGGTTCCAACGACGGGATTACCGGCTTCAAAACAAAATTTGGCCTAATGTTTCAGGTTGGTGCTGAAAGGTCATTGACCTGAAATATTGGGCTGAATTTTCTCAACCCTTTTGGGATGGGCAGGGAGACAGGACACCCATAAAATAGCAAGACAAAGCAGGGGATGGAGTGCCTGTCGCCTTCCAAACACCATTGAATTTTGTCAGTCAGGGAAGGCTGAGGACTGCCTTCCTTCCCAGAGGCCTCTTTCCGTCCCTGCTGGTGTTTTGCAAGTGGCTGGCGGGAATCTCACCACGTCGGGAGGCTGCCCAGTAAAACCAGGCAGCTTCTTTGTGGGCTGGGATTTAGGGGGCCCCCTTGCTTTTGCAGTCTCTGCCTGCCTGCCCCCAGCGAGCTTGCCTCACTTACATCTGCTTGGCTGGCAGCTCTTAGAGGTGGGATCCCCATCCTTAAAGGGATGGGACCCTGGTGCTGGGCAATTAACTGCCTGAGTACTGTAAAATGCAGCTGGGGAACCCCCAAACAGCCGAAGCTGTCTCAACGTCCGGAAAAAACAACGCCGAGAGCCCTGTGTTGCCTCTTCTGTGCAAGGCTCACTGAATCTAGTGCCAATTAATTAGGCACAGAAGTGGACAGTAGCAGGCCTTCCACAGGATCAAGGACCCTGGTGACAGAAGTTCCACTCTTGGAGAGCTGCCGGCCAATCAGAGGCTGGCAACTGTTCCACTGAGCAGTGCCACTACACAGGCAGTGGCTGCTGCCAGTGGAATACCTACCCAAGGCCCAGGAGCATCGCTGGACCCAGGCCACAGTTGTAGTCACAGGGCAGGAGGGTTCTTACAGGGTGGAGGTCGCAGGGGAAGGGAGTGCAGGAGGATCGGCAGCAAGGGCATGGCTCTCAGCGGGCTCTTTCCCCCCCCTCCCCCCCCGACGCAGGTACCTCGTTCAGGCACTAAGTGCCTTTTAACGAGGGACCCCCCCCTCCCCCCCAGACCCCCTCCCACCACCACCCCCACCTTAGAGCCGGAAAGTCGTTTTTTCATGGCTTGTTTCCCTTGTGGCAACAGGGCCACCCGCACAGCTAATTGTGGTGGCGGTGGGATGAGGCCCTTAATTGGTCATTAATTGCCTAGTTAAGGGCCACAATTGGTGGCGGGATGAGAAGGCCTTCCCACCCCAGATATAAATGCCCCCCATAATGAGAAAGAATACTGCAAAAAAAGAAGCAAAATGAAATAAAAACATGGTAAAAAAACAAAAGTATATTAAAAATGAAAACCTATAAAAATTTTCTTGAAAGAAATTGAAGAGAGAAATCAACATCAAAAAAAGCAAGAATAAGAAAGAAGTAGAGAACTGAACCAGGACCATCAAAAAGAAAAACCAAAGCAGATAGATATTTTAAAGAGCATCATTTTTTCTTGTTTCAGATTTAAATACTTTTGAAAGTATATAATAAAGTAGAAAACAGTTGCTGGTCACAGTAAAATATTGAACTCACCATGCAATATTTACAAAACACAGATTCCTCATTGGATACCTGATTTAAGTGTTCCCTATCTTTTTTTTGTTTGCAGCCTGAGTCTAGGTAGCCACTTAAAGTTACAGAATGGGTTCAACAGCAGTTAATTACTTTCAGCTTTTTATTTAAGCGTTTATTTCTAAGATTTGGTAAGTAGCAGCACTCTGAATTCTGAATAATGTGCTATTGAGCCTTGGCTTAAAGGTTTTACTTCTGTGTATCCTCACCAATTGAGTCAGATTTTAAAAAAAATTTGCAGATCATCAATTTGCTGAAGAATTCTGGGAATTTTAAAAATCCTAGATCTTTAACATACACTAGTGCACACGTAGGGCTGTATTTAGTGTGGCTGTTTGGAACGGGAATAGTGGCATGGGGGGGTTTCCAGAGAATCACAACGGATGTGTCATGATATCAGTTCTGGATTTAGTCAGCGGTGGGAAAGCACCAAGGTGGCATTGCTGCCCTGATGCGACGGGAATACAATTTAAATTGTTGAACATATAGTTTTAATACATGAGCATCAAACTCAACGTGATTCAATGGGGTGCTTGGAATTAAGTAGACGACGGGCGGCCCTCACGTGCCTTTGGATTCCCAGCTGTTGTGCCTAATCTGCACTTACTCTTAAAGAATTTACAAAAGCGGACTGGTGAAAGGTATATCAATGTTTTATTCACACATTAAAACATCAAGTACAAGCTCTCACTACTTGCACAGTATACTACCCATCAAGACACTAGGTGATCAGTCTCGGACTTGTGGCTGCTCTTCTGTTCTCTCAGCCCTTGACTCAGGGTACCTTCTCGAGCGTTCTTCCTCAGGGTTCTCATGCCTTCCATAGTTTCAGTCAGGGGTTAAATCTTGTTTCCAAGACCCACCCCTCTTACTCATAGGGGTCTGGTATAATGACATAACGATAATTCCTTATTTGGTTCAGTGAGAACATGGTCAGCACTTCTTGTTTCTTTACACTCTCCCATTGTCTACTGTGGGTCTAATCATATCTCGTATCCATAAAACTCCTTTATCTGGTTTGTGCAAGGACACTGTCTGGTAGCATCTCTCTTGTTTCAACCTGTTTTCTGTACTGTCAACAATTCCTTGGTCATCTGTGTGCTGTGCCCCCTTTCTACCCAACCCCACTATGTTTCAACACACTGTGTATTGTTATGTGACTAACCTTGTGTCTCAACTAAGTTCTGATGTGTTTTTACTGTGTCTACAGTCCCGCCTTTGATCCTGCAGGGCTATGACCAAGGGATCACTCTCTCATATCTCTTAGGTAGTATACTTGTGCAATTACAATTTCATTTCCAAGGCATGAGCATAAGCAGTGTAATGTTCAAGAAAGCACAATTTAAGCATTATTATTTACATAATCAATCACTTGTGTGAATATAATAGTCGCAATTTCATTTTCAGAGTACATTGATCATTCATTAATTCATTTTAAGTATCTACCAATAGGTTATACAATTATCCTTGTGTTACATAATTAATCATCTGTCTTTTTATAGAGCAAGTTCGAGTACTGATTGCCTTTAAGGTCCAACCTATGTTCATACATCTTCTCACATTCGTTAATCAATTTCTTACAGTTCCAAATTAAGTATGTCACATATAACGCCATGGTAACCAAAACCACTATCAGGACATGGGAGATAATTCTAAACCAGGGGTGTATCTGCACATTTGACCCCCAGTTCCATAAGTCCTCCCACCAAGTACAATCATTTATCTCGTCAATCTCATCTTGTAGCTTCTTCGACTGTTGTTCCAGATTGTAGTACACTACAGCAATGGCTTCTAATTGCTGTCTCTCTTTACCCAAAAATGTGTGGGCAATGGCTGAATAGTTTATTCATTCCCGGAGGTAATTTATCAAGTCCTCCTTAATATTTTCTGTTACAGTTAGCATTTCCGTCTTTCGTTTATGTTTGTCTACCAACTCCATCTTTCCTACTTTGATTGGTATTTGTGGGTTGAAACAGAACATACAGTTGCTCACTGGACAAGTCCGGTTATGTCTGTACTGGTCTTCCTTTGCCGTGGTTGTTAAACAATATCTCCCCTTTCCCATCTAGGCCACATGGGTTAGCCCTGACAGTGCTTTCCTAGTCTCATGGTTCAATTTACAGTGGCATTAAATCCACATTTTGACTTTGCTGTTTTATATATAGGATGAAGACATATGACCACCTGGTTTTCCAGACTACACTTAGACAAGGTTGCCCCAATTATTTCCTTTCCGATTTCCACAACATAGGGCAATATCAGAGTATTTTATGTAATCTTTTCCCCTTATTACCCCTATATTTTCTACTTCATATAATTGCATCCCTAACTTATCTCTCGGAATTACAGGTATTCCCAATACTACTCCAATACTCATAGATCTCGTATTTACACACTCCTGACCTTTCCATACCTTAACAAGTTTTCTGAGTTGGCACCTGGTAATTTACTCATTTGTGTGACTAGCTAAGTCCTCCAACTGGGTGTCATTTATCCAAACTGGCACCTGTCTCGCATCAGTTTGCCTCAAATTTTTGCCAAGTTAGTTCCAACATCCACGTACCTTGTGTACTACAAACACCTTCATTATTTGAAATATCGTGGACCGCCTTTACCCTTTCTATTATATCATTAATAGTATGAGCATGACCTTCCAGTCCTATCACTGCGTTCATCAAACCCTGTCCTACTTTAGCTACACCACTCTGTCCCTTTTGCTCCTTTTTCAAAATATCCTTTACTAGCTGGTTGAGAGTTCTAACCTTCTGGTCCACGCTTTACAAATCAATTGTATTGACAATTGAAGTTTTTTTTATTTTATTTTTTATTTAGAGATACAGCACTGAAACAGGCCCTTCGGCCCACCGAGTCTGTGCCGACCAAGAACCACCCATTTATACTAACCCTACAGTAATCCCATATTCCCTACTACCTACAGTTCCTGTATTAAAGACCATAACCACGTCATTCACTAAACTACGTTAACGTCTCTTTCCCTTCATTATTCCCTCGTCACCGAACTCTTGTCCCAACAGTTGTTGCAGTAGTACCTTGTACAACTGTCGGGTCTTCTCAGGGCACCAGTCAGGTAGCTGGATATCTGATATATTCAATATTACCGGTACCAACTCATGCTGTATATTATCATATACGATTTTATTAGTTTTTATCATTGCAAGTCTATTTTCTGGTCCTGCAGTTAAGGCAGGGTAAGGGAGATCAGTCACTTGTGGCTGCTGGGTTGTAACCTTACTCGTTGGTAATTCGGATGTGGGGGTAACCATGGGGGTTGGTGCTTCTTGCCTGAAAGCCCATGATCTGTAATAGTGTCCTTTTTTATTTTTTCCATAACATTCAAGCTCATACTGTTGGGTAATTTCACGCACATTGATCGGTTTCTACAGTCTTTATCATCGCGCTGCCATATGGGGAACTCGGCTTGGGACCTTGGAGTGACCCTAATGATGGTGGTCTCTTTTGGGCATTCGATACATACCCATTGTCCGCTAGTGACGTTTACATTGATCGTCATGAGCCTGTTCATCTTTCCGTAGTTCCAGGTAGTTGCTGTGTATTTCCACCAGTCGGGCAATGTCATCCAGATCTCCTCCCCTGAACCAGTTTCCATTACAGCACTTGGTGTTATACGGTTTGTCATCCTCCTTCACTGCATTGACGGCCACAGCTGCAGCAATTGTCACAAGTGATAGATGTCAGAGTTTCATCCCGTTACCTGTAAGATCAAGATAACACCTGGTCTTATTTACAGTTCTGATTAATGTACCCCAGCTGGGTCAAACTCATCATCATTTATGCAGACTAATTGACCTACCCCTTGTCCTACCTTCTGTAGCTTTCACCCCTTGGTGTCCTTGCACATCATGACACTGATAAATTATTTGATTCCTATTCCTGTATTGGCACCATATATTTTCCTTCCTTCATTACTACACCTGTCTCCGTCTGTATCTTTGACTTCCATCTAGAATACTCTTCTGGCCATTTCTCTCCCTTCTGTATCTGTTTTAGCATGGGATCTTGGCTTTGCGCCTCTACCAGATCTTTAATCTTAAACTGGGAGACTATCACCACACTTATGGGGTAGGTGTCATCTCCCCTTGGATCCCAATATTTACCCCCTTTTGCCCCCATTTTTGCCAACTCATTGGCCCTCCTATTTCCTCCGGGGGTTTCCTTGCTATGAGCCTTTACTTTGATGATCCCATACTGAGCTTCCCCTTTCCTCGCTGCGTGTACTATCCTCTGCAGTAATGGGGCAGGTAGCAAAGGCTTTCCATTGTGATCCTGTACATGTAATCCACACCCTGTCTGTCTAATCCCATCCTCCACTGTAGAAGAACCATCAACAAAAATTTTGATTGCTGCTTTGATTGCTGGCTCCTTCCCTTGTACACCCGCCCCCCTTTATTTTGACACAAAAGATCCCTTGTGGGCCTTTGCTGTCAAAACCTGACACTCATGGGTTTCGCCCTGGTAGATTAAATTGTCCACCAGACACGTAGTAGTTCTTTTTCAGGAGACCATCAGGCAGATCCATCAATAATGTTCCTGCAATACTCAACGAGGTCCAAAAATGATCTCAGAGCCTTAATATCTTGCGGTAGGGGGAGTTTGAGGATTGTCTGTACTCGCATCTGCTCTATCTCGTGCTTTCCCTGTGTTGTTATTATTCCCAAATAGGAAACCTTTTCCTTCATTATCTGTGCCTTTTTAGGCTTAACTTTCACTCTGACCTTCTGGAGGAGTCGAAGGACCTCCTCAAGTAGTTCTAAGTGTTCTTCCTTACTCTCCGCTGGGAGCAGTAGGTCATCCACATATTGGATCAAACATTTTGATCAGGACAAAGGACTTAACCCCTGTGCCAACTGCTGGTGGAATATCGACGGACTATTATGAAATCCCTGGGAGAGACACTTCCAGGTGTACTGTTGTCTCTGGAATGTAAACGCAAATTTATATTGACACTCTTGTGCCAGCGGTATGGACCACTAATGTCCAACACAAGTTGATAATGTTGATAATGTAAACCAGTTAGACTGTTTTTGTTTTTTTTTGTTTTCGAAAACTTTGATTGTCCTCTTAAATGTCAGATAATTTTCCCTTTGAGAGCTTTAAATAACCACTCATATCAATTAAATTTTGTTTATCGATTCCAATCTCTTATGCCCAGACTTGGCATTGCATTTTTTTACATGAAAGACAGAAGTGCTTGCAACTATCTCTCCTTCTCAAGCACTTTGTCTCATTGATAACAGATGCTGTGACATCAGAATCCATTATGGCTCTGCCCCAAAGCCCAATGGGTTAATTTTACTCTCAGCAATGCAAAAATTGTGTGGTGGATTAATTGGAAAAACAATAGCTGCAGCAGAGTTAATTTCTTTACTTGTCTCCAAGGGGGTGGAGCAATACCTTCTCAGCTGCATCACTTTACGTAACCTTTTTTTATGATCCAAAAGAACTGCACTCCATTTTAAAGTTTTTTTTTCAATTCTTTTGGTATCCTTAGGGTTTGGAAACAACTAAATCATTAGTAACATTATTAACTTCAAAGGAAAGCATCTCCATCAGGAAAGACAGCATTTTAGATTAAACTCCAATTGTTTCCAAACTTTAAGCATCTTTTATAAGAGGTTTCTAATCCATGGATTTTTTTTTACAAAAAAGATGATTCCAAATTCCAATTCACGGCAATAAACATTTAAAAATTAAAACTGCCAATGTTATATGAGTGAGTCTTATGTCAGGAATTAAAGACTCCCTCAAAACTTGACACAATAAACTTGAAAGTTCATTGTGGCCACAAATGAAGTTTCCAGTTTTCTCAACTTAACAGGTCAGGTAACCTTAATAGTATAAACTTAATTCAGAATTATTAACTTATAATGCTTATTAACTACACACAGAACAGAATAGCACGTGCTTTTTTTTCAAGATAGGTAAATTACATCATTTTTCTTCTTTCTTCAGGCACCATTTCAAATGACTGTAATAAAACCAAAAACTAATGAAAAAGTTATTTAACATTCTTATAAGAAAAGATTCAACACCAGCTTCTTAAACAAACTTTAAATAGACAGAATCTTTTCCAGATCTCCTTTGTATATCCTTCTCTCCCATAAAAAAAATCCAATTCCTGACATTTGCTACTTAAGACAGTCAGTAAAACACGTCTTTAATTTAAACTGCAAAAAATCAAGAACAGATCTTAAACTGGAACTCCAATTAAAACAGTGTTTTAAACTTCAAATTGGATTTCTGCAAGACATCTTCAGACCTTCAAGGCTGAAGCATTTCTCTTAGAAAATTGTTCATTGTCTTTTCACAGTTGCAAAACCAACTTTTAAACTAAAAATAAAACTTTAACTTAAAATATAATTCCTGGGTGCACAATCTTAAATTGAAATGAATACACTCAACAATCACTTTTCACACTCATTTAATTCCAAACAACTTAGAAAATTGATTCCTGTAATGGGTTATGAATTCAAAATACCAAAATTTGTGTCAAATTCCCTGTCCTGATGCCAAGGAACACACAGGTTCAACTAGTTCACAACCAAAACATGACTCAAGGTTCCCACAAAATATACACGTGTGAAAAAAAATAGAACAACTAACAGACTCATGCTTTCATCATTAAGGCCAGGCAACAAAGAGGTAACGACTGTCAGTTCTACAGAACATAAGCTGCACATCCCAAGGACATTCATTTCATTTGTGGAAGCTTCCAACATTCACACATTCGAATCAAAAGACGCAGTAACTTGTTTTTACTCACTTGAAATTTCACTAAAACATAGTCTTTTTATGTTACTCTGCCATAAACTTAGTCATTGAGCCCTCTGGCCCCATCTGTTTGATTAGTTATCAATGGTGCCATAGGTAAGGCCAGGGTGGGGACCAAAGGCTTGATTGGGGGTTCAGGGGTGGTCATCCCAAGGACTGTAACAATCATCACGGTACTTACTGGCCTTATCTGCCAAGTCGGCCCGATTAAAGTCCCCATTGTCATCATCCTCCCGATCCGCAAACGTGCATATTATACCCCTTTGCGCTGAGAGTTGAGACTACAGTTTACTTATCTCCTGCTGACATTTTGTATGATCTGCTGACTGGTACACCCGTTCCTTCTGTGAGTGGTGCAGAACCGTCAATGCGGTCTGTAATTCAGAGCATTTCTGTTCTGCTCTTGTGAGCTGTTCCTTCGCTCTCTCCGCCCCCCTCTCAGCCTGACTGAGACTGCGTTAAGCCTTTTCAGCCTGAGTCTGGAATTGGCTTAAATGCACCACCTATGCTGCACTAACTGTTTCTGCCTTCAGGGCCCTTTCATGCCATTCATTCTTTTCTTTTTCTTACTTTTGCAACTCTTGTTTCAATCTTTTAACTTCACTCTCTTTTTCATCTAATTCCCTGATACAAGACGCTATAGCAGTTGGTTTCACTAACTTAGGCGCCCGTTTGACTTGGTGGGCACTCGCATCCTCCCATTGCTGTACCCCAATGGACCCCTGGCCCGTGTACTGCTTAACTACAAAATCTATCCATGAGGGCCACTTGCCCTTCAAATATTTTCGGAGTTCCAGCTCCCACTCTGGCCTGGCCAGGGCCATAATTACTCAACCGTTGTCCTGTCTTGTCTACTCAATTACTCAACCATTCACCAGTCCATTGAACTCTTAACTTAGTTTTTAAATTAATTTGAACTCGGCGAGACTATTCAAAATAACTTTAAATAGCACTACAACCGAGCTCACCCAGGGGCGCCAATTATGTTGTGCCTAATCTGCACTTACTCTTAAAGAATTCACAAAAGCAGACTGGTGAAAGGTATATCAATGATTTATTCACACATTAAAACATCAAGTACAAGCTCTCACTACTTGCACAGTATACTACCCATCAAGACACGAGGCAATCAGTCTTGGACTTGCGGCTGCTCTTCTGTTCTCTGAGCCCTTGACTCAGGGTACCTTCTTGAGTGTTCTTCCCCGGGGTTCTTGTGCCATCCCCAGTTTCAGTCAGGGGTTAAATCTTGTTTCCAAGACCCACGCCTCTTACTTATAGGGGTCTGGTATAATGACATAATGATAATTCCTTATTTGGTTCTGTGAGAACCTGTTGAACACTTCTTGTTTCTTTACACTCTATTGTCTTCTGTGGGTCTAATCATATCTCGTATCCATAAAACTCCTTTATCTGGTTTGTGCAAGGACACTGTCTGGTAGCATCTCTCTTGTTTCAGCCTGTTTTTATGTACTGTCTACAGTTCCTTGGTGATCTGTGTGCTGTGGCCCCTTTCTACCCAACCCTACTATGTTTCAACACACTGTGTATTGTTATGTGACTAACCCTGTGTCTCAACTAAGTTCTTATGTGTTTTTACTGGGTCTACACAGCTGTTGAAAGCTGACGGTACTGAGGTGAGGCAGCCATGACCAGCACTGAATACGGGAAGGGGGGGGAGCAGAGGCCATTGTCAGCCTACAGTGTTGTGCGCTCTGCAAGTGGTTTGGGGGGGTGGCGGCGCTTGGTCTCAGGTGATCTGTAAGGGAAGGGTCATGGTCTTGGGTGGTCTGCAAAGGGGTCTTGGTCTTGGGTGGGAATACCAGCTGAGCAGGGTCTCAGGTGGGAGTACCGGCAGAATAGGGTCTTGGATGGGAGTACTGGCTGAGCAGGGTCTTAGATGGAAGTGCTGGTGGAGCAGGGTCTTGGGTGGGAGTACCGGCGGAGCAGGGTCTTGAGTGGGACTACTGGCGGAGCAGGGTCTTGGGTGGGAATACCGGATGAACATGGTCTGGGGTGGAAGTACCAGCTGAGCATGGTCTGGGGTGGGAGTACTGGCTCACCAGGGTCTTGGGTGGGAGTCCCGGTTGAGCAGGGTTTCAGGTGGGAGTACCAGCTGAGCAGGGTCTTAGGTGATCTGCAAGGGGGCAGCTTGCTTTTGGGTGGCTGTATCGGGTGTCCAAACTGCTGGGAGAGAGGGTTGGGAGCCCATAGTGATGGATGAGAGGATTGGCTGTCAGCAAGGGTGGGCACTGAGGGCCATCGTGGAGTCTGCCAGGAGAAATAGCAAAGGCACAACTGCCAAGGCGGGGTCGTTTCTCCATCGATAGTGCTCTGGAGACCCACTGATCATGTGGCATAGGTCTTTTACATCCTGTCTTTTTTAACCCCTGTGGTGTGATGCAGCGCATCTGATGGAGGGAGGGCCAGGAGGCAGCTGTGCCTGCCTATGAAGCTCCACGATGAGAGCAGCAGCAGCAGCCAGTCATGCCATGAAGGGCCCACCTGTGCCAGAGAGTGTCCTGCCAGAGAATTATCCACCTCCAAATGTCCGAGCAGCATTGTCAGCGAAGACTACGGTTCTCCAGGGGGCCATTGCCAACTTATGCACGGTGATGCATTATGAGTTGCAACATATGGGATTTGGGGTCATGCTATGCCAGTGGCCCTGAAGATCACAGTGGCACTAAATGTTTACACGTCTGGATCATTCCAAGGATCCAACGGGGAGCTGCCCATCGCTGCAACATGGAGGTGACCAATGCCCTGTTCAAGAGGACCGGTGACTATGTGTGCTACTGGACTGACCCTGACAGTCAGGCTGAGAGGACCATTCCATGTGGTGGCATTGCTGGATTCTTCCGGGTGCAAGGTGTGATAGAGTGTACACATGTGACCATCAAGACTCGAACAGACTAGCCAGCTGCTTTCATCAACAGGAAGGGCTTCCAATCCATCGATGCTCATTTGATCGGCGAAACCGTTTCTTGTAGGTGTGTGCCGCTTCCCGAGAAGCAGCCATGACACCTACGTACTTCGACAGTCCCAGGTGCCACAACTTTTCAGGCCCCCTGCTCGCCTTCAGGGATGGATTCTCGGGGACAAAGGCTACCCATTGAAGACATGGCTACTGACACCTCTGAGAAACCCTCACAATGCAGCAGAGGAAAGGTACAACACTTCATGCAAGTGACCAATGAGCAAGCCATTGGGCTGCTGAAGATGAGATTCCATTGTCCATATAGATCCAGTGGAGCCTTGCACTATACCCCAGCGAGGGCTTCATGTA
Source organism: Heterodontus francisci (assembly GCF_036365525.1). Taxonomy (NCBI): domain Eukaryota; kingdom Metazoa; phylum Chordata; class Chondrichthyes; order Heterodontiformes; family Heterodontidae; genus Heterodontus; species Heterodontus francisci. The sequence continues at coordinate 53,576,485 of NC_090389.1, forward strand.
TTGTTGTGGTCTGCTGTGCACTGCACAATCTAGCACTTCAAAGCAGGGAGGCCTTGCATGACAAGGACATGATTGAATGACACTCCCCCACCAATGAGGAGGATGCAGAGGAGGGAGATGAGCAGGCAGCACTGGATGTTGAGGCCCTTGCACTAGAGGCCAGGCAGATTGAGCGATTGGCAAAGGAGGCAAGAGACGATCTCATATGTACCCACTTCTAGCACCATAATGGTCACTCAGAGTAAAAACAATAAAGACTCACCTCAGTGCATGCAGTCTGTCGTCTCCTTTCTATTTGCCTTCAGTGCCTAGCGCCCATCTGAACCATGCTCTATGGCCCGTGGGAGAGCCTATTCAAATGAGGGCTGTGCCTACATTTACATCCATGAAGGGGGAAAGGTGAAGTCAGCAGCTTACAATTAATGTATAATAGAATAATCACTTTTACACAATGAAGGTTAATTTCATAAACAAAAGAACTTGATATTATTACGACCAAGGCTGTTTATTCTGGTCCCACTTCTCCACAGGTCACAACATATATTTAAATTTGCCCACTTACCCATACGGTCAATCATATACTCTATTTTCCCAGAATAAATTGCACCAACCAGGTTTCTTTAATAAACAACAAAATCATCTGTTTATTATAAAACAAGTCTTAACCAGTAATGAAGTGAAGCATAAACACACAGATTGAAGTATGAAAGTTCCCTTTTTACCTTAGCCACTCCCTCTCACAGACACACACACACACACATACATACACACATACACCAGTTAAAATTAAAAGGGAATTTTGCTTTAGAGCTCTGTAACAAAAAAACCCACTTAGGCTGAATACTTGCTCATTCTTGAAGAAAAGAAAGATATGGAAAGATGTCCTTTGCTTTGGTTTGGCGTCCCAAATGTGTATAAATGGCTCTCACTGGGATCTTCCTAGAACAGTTCTTTCCAAGCGATGTTGAAGAACAGTTTGGGTAGGCTTTCCAAGAAATGCTGCAACAGAGGTTTCAGATAGGCCTGACAGCAGAAATGCGGCAACAGGGGTTTCAGTTCCCACACATTCGATACTGAGGGTTTCTTCAAATATAGGAGGAGAGAGGAGACTGACACACTGGATATGCAGGGTTTCTTTCGAAGAAAGCAAAAGAGATGAGCTGGGTTTCCTTGGCAGGCAAAAACCAACTGTCTTCCAAGCAATTTACATTCCAACTCGCTGTCCATGCAAAACCAAAACTATGTCACAAGAAACAAGCCTCTTGACCCCAATAAATCTTGACCGTCACTTCGCCGTAAACATCTTCTCCAAGTCAAAACAACAAGCTGGGTAATTATCTGCAAATAGGTGCCTTCCAGTAAGGGCTTGTTTACAAGCCAAGTCCAGGAACCTTTTGGTGACCTCTTTCAAAAAGAACACAAAGTTCAGCATCTCTTCAAGCACCCAGATGAATCAATGTCCACAATTCAACTATAAGTCCTTAAAAGCATATTTTACAAAAAATAGAAGCACTCTCATAACAATATGAAGTACATGTCAAATTTAAAACACCCATGAAACCACAAGTGTCTCTTGGTGGTTTTCTTTATACATTTACAAGTGCTTCTACAAGGTGTGACCCCAGCGCAAGCAGCTGAGCTGGAGGCAGGCTTCTGATTAGGCTGCCCCTTGGCCTGTGATGACTTCGGCGGCTGTCCTCTGGCTGCCTGAGGCCTGGAGGGCCCTGGCTGCCTGAGGATTTCCTGCACATGTGCAGGACTCTCCTCAGGTGTCACGGTTACTGGAGCTGGGGTCACTGGTGGAGGGAATGAGGAGCCAGTGTCCGCACTTGGAGCGCCCTGAGGAGAGCCCCCAATAGCGGAGGTAAGCCTCTGCTCCTCCCTTTCAAGGCTTACCTGAACCTCCCTGCTCACCAGAGAAGGACGAGGAACTGGAGAAGTCTCCAGGCACCTCGTTCTTCTCTCACCTTACCACTGCTGTGTCGAGTTCATGGCAAAGGCAATGATGTGCAGTTTTGCGTGCATTTGTGGGATCTGGCTCTCCATGAGGGTCACTAACCTCTTGATGGAGGAAACCATGTGCTCACATGCATGAGACAATGCAGCACTCATGGCATAGATCGACTCCTTCATCGTCCGCTCATGGCTGAGCATTGCCTCTGGCATCTCCACCATTTGTTGCCTTACCTCTCTCTGCAACTCCAGCATGTCTTGTGCTGTCGACACTTGAGGCTTGTCATCAGCATGGGCCTGGCCACCCATAGTCCTCTGACTGTCAGAGGCCTCGGTTATCTCAGCCTCAGCTGGTTGCTTGGGTGTGTGTGTGGTGCTCTCACCAGCTTGTGACCCTGATTCTACAGCTGAGTGGAAACCCACTGAGACAAAAGTATCCGCACTGGTGAAAGGTGCAGAGGAATCATGGGACTGTGCAAGCCCTAAATGCGGTTCCTCCTCAAATGCTGACGGTTGTACCCCTTCTGCTGGAGTCACTTGCGAATGCCAACTTGCAAGAGAGAACACAAACACGTTAGGCTGTGCAGATCTCTTCATGCCAACAATGCGTGATATGGGTCTACAGAAGTGAACTGTATGTCGATGGAAGACAGTCCTCACTCTCTTGCCCGGAGACTCCTGTCTCTCCATCAGATATGGAGTGGCTGCCCTGAGTCCCCACTAAATCTGGAGCCTCCTCCTCAGCTGTCGAGAGAGGTCGAAGATCTGGAATGTCTCTGCCAGTCTGGGATGTCTCCCTCCAGTTATGGGCCCTCTTGTCCTGCAAGTGCAAAGAGGAAGATAGTCATACTTTGCAGAGAGATCAAAATGATAATTCTGCTAGTGGCAGCCCCTTGTCCCCTACTGAGGTATCACAGATAGCTCATGCTCCCATGAAGCTGAGTTGTGTAAGAAGGTGGCCTGTGGCTGAGATGCAGCCATGCAACTGTCAGGAGGAGGTAATGCCTAACCCTCTCTGCCAGCGCTGTTACAATGCCTCCCTCCCCATGTCCCACTTCTTCCAGCGTAGCCACTTGCAATCTCTAAAAAGGAGAGAGGTATGGAGCAGTCGCCTTGGCAGAACAAAGAAAGTTGTTGACCCTCTTGCAGCACTGGACCCCGCAGCAGCTGCCCTCCTCAGCTATCTCTATCTAGGCTTGTTTGGTCAGGCGAGAGGACTTCTTCTTGCCATCACTGGGTAAGAGGACCTGTCTGGCTGGTCTGTCTGTCTGGTCTGTCTGGCTTCTGGAAAGTTCCTGGCCTCTTGAGGCCTTGGTCAGCAGCAGAGGGTCTCCTAGCAAGGGGTCAGCAGCACAGCTGCAAAGGCAAAGCTGCATTAAAGGCAAAGCAGCAGCAAAGTCAGTAAGTTAAGCAGTGCTGGCAGCACTTTAAAAATGGCGCCAGCACCTCCAATTCTCCATTGACAATTCCATCGACACCTCGCTGCTCACCCCCTCACATTATTGGATAGGCCCCACGCCTCCATTATGATAATTGGCTACCCGCCGCACGATCGCAGTCAGCCAGCCACACACGTGATGAGCGGCGAAGGCGCCCACTTCCAGATCCGCTTCCGAATTGACTAAATTCATCCATTACAAAGCCTAGATATTCTATTCTAATGTTTATTGCACACTGTTCTTTGAACTTCTGCATTTTTCTCATTGTGTAGATACATTGAGTTGCATTGGGGATAATCCAGACAGTCAAATTATTTTGCTGTTTATTCTTGTCTTTATCTATGAAATCTAGGTACATTGTCACCAAATCATGTAGAGAATGGAGTAAAGCCCTCTGATATATCTAATATTTCACCAGATCAAAGGATCAACAGTGAATGTGCAATAAACAGTTCCACACTCTACCAGAGTATGAAGGAACCAGAGGATCACATTAAAGGTTTGAATTTTCAATACTTGATTGAATTTTAGTCTGCAGCAAGTTTTAAGTTTTACATAATTACATACATCATTTTACATAATATCTACTTACTAGGAATTCACTTAAACTGAGTTAATTGTGCTGGAAATGTTTAAATTATGCGGAGATTTAAATATGCTTTAATTTTGTAAGTTCAAAAATACAGTGACAATTAATTTTCAGTAAGAAGTATATTTTTAAGCTAAAAGTTTAATAATTAATAAATTAAAATCCTACAAATATGTTGGTAATTTTGTAGTCATGAAATCTAAATCCCCTGAAATCAAAGTTTTACTGCAGTAATTTTGTCTGCCATCCATTCAATCAAGCATTGAGAATAATCATCTCATTTCTTTGCCAGACAGATTGAGTACAGTTGAAGATATTTCATCTCTCTGTACTTTCTGAACACTCTGTCCCTGTAAATAGCATGTTCTTACATTAGAATATGCAGATTAATGTCCTGTAATCACCCCACACTTCAAAAAGATCAGAGTTTCTTGTTGATCTTTGACGCTTGTGGCTCTGTAATACAGGTACCAAGCAAAGACCTAACCTGAGCCTCCTAAATGTCTAAATTCCCACTGAAACCTCTTATTGTATATGTTGTATATTGCAAAAATGCATAGAAATGTACAAGACAATTATGTGTATTTAGCCAAGATTCCTTTACTGTTTGCATCAAGTATCTTTTTTGTTTTTTATTACAGTTTTTAGCTTTAGTAGTTAACTGACTGTTATCAGCATGTGTAATCAGTCCTCACAGTATTTTTCATAAGATTAACACCCTGGCAATTTTTTGTTGGGCATGGAAGGCAAATGGATGAACATTGGTGAGAATATGTCAGCTTTATTTATTCATTTTTGAAATCTTCATTAAAACGTTACTACACAATTAGAAGTTAAGACATAAATCTGTTTCGAAAGATTACATAGGTATACGATTACTCTTGCATTCATCGCGTTTGTTGCAATGCCACAGTTATCAGGTGATTTGCATATATTTTCTTATCAGGCAGTCTGATCTTTTCATTGCCATGGGTAAAGCAGTATCAGATGGAATATAGCAATAAAACATTACTTCTTTTCACTTTTGTATGAGAAGAATTTTGAGAAAATCAGCTACAACTTAGCCCTTTGAGGCTGTATTTTTCTATTAGTATTAAAAATAATATGACACTTCAAATTGTTTTCATTTTAATCTTCCACTTCCATTAATGTCAAATTATTTGCTACATTGTAGATTGAAAAGGAATTGAAGCCATAGTTTTTGCCAAAGGACTGGAGGATTGCAAATGTTACAGCCTTGTTCAAAAAGGGAAGGATAAAACTGGCAGTTATAGGCCAGTCAGTTTAACGTTGGTGGTGGGGTAGCTTTTAGAAGTGAGAATCCAGGGGAAGATTAACAGGCACGTGGACAAGCATGGACAAATAAAGGAGAACCAGCACAGATTTGTTAAGGGAAAATCATGTTTGACTAACCAGATTTGAGTTTTTCATGAGGTAACAGAGAAGATGGATGAGGGCAGTGCATTTGTTATTTTGTATATGAACCTTCAAAATAAGTTTGATAAAGTACCACATATTAAGCTTGCTAGCAAAATTGAAGCCCATGGTATAAAAGGGGCAGTAGCAGCATATATCCAAAATTGGCTAAGTGAGAGAAAACAGAGTTGTGTTGAGTGGGTGTTTTTTTAGACTGGAAGGAAATAGATAGTGGAGGTCCCCAAAGTTCAGAACTCAGATCATTGTTGTTTTTGATGTACATTAATGACCTGGACTTGGGGGTACAGGGCACAATTTCGAAATTTGCAGATGACAAAACTTAGAAGTGGTAGTAAAGACTGAGGAAGATTATAATAGACTTCAGGATGATGTAGACAGGCTGGTGGTATGGGCAAACACATAGCAGCTGAAATTCAATTCAGTAAAGTGTGAGGTGATAGATTTTGGTAGGAAGAATGAGGAGAGACAATACATGTTAAATGGTGCAATTTTAAAGGGGGTGCAAGAAGAGGGAGGCCTTGGGATGCTTGGCCACAAATCTTTGAAGGTTACAAAGTAGTTAATAAAGCATATGGAATCCTGGGCTTTATAAATAGTGGTCCAGAGTGCAAAATCCAGGAAGTTATGCTTAAACCTATCTAAAACACTAGTTTGGTGTCAGCTGGCGTATTATGTTCAATTCTGCATGCCCCACTTTAGGAAAGGCGTGAATGCTTTGGAGAAAGGTCCCAGGGATGAGGGATTATAGTTACATGGAGAGACTGGAAAAGCTGGGGCTGTTGTCCTCAGAGCAGAGAAGGCAAGAGGGGATTTAATAGAAGTCTTTAAAATCATGAAGGGTTTTAGATAAAGTAAATAAAGAGAAACTGTTTCCAGTGACTGAAGAGTCAATGACCAAGCGGGCACAGATTTAAGGTAACTGACAAGACGAACCGCAGGCAACGTGAGGAAGCAGCAGTCATTAGGATTTCGAATGCACTCACAGATAGGGCAGTGGATACAGATTCAAAAGGGAATTGGAGAAATACTTGAAGGAGAACAAAGTTGCTGGAGTATGGGGAAAGAGTGAGGGAGTGGGATTAACTGAGCAGGCAAACAGGGCTGCAGACAGGGCTTTAGTTTAACTTGTCAAAAGGAAATACTTAAACGAGAAAAAATTGCAAGATATGAGGAAAGACCAGGAAAGTGAAACTAACTGAATTGCTCTCCCAAAAAGCCAGAGCTGTACCATTCTTTGATACTTGGTTTATCTACTTGAGAGTCACCTTTCTGTATGTGGAGTGGTATAAAAAGGCCGTAGACGTTCATAAAGCAAATTTAAGTGTCAATTGTGAACGTCAGCTTGGCCCAATGGTAGCACATTTGCTTCTGAATCAGAAGTTTATACTCCAAGTCCTACTCCATACTTGAACACATCATCTCGGCTAAGACTTTCAATATTGAGGGAGTTCTGCATTGTTGGAGGTGCTGCTTCCAGCCAAGAGAAAAATGAATTACACTCTGCCTCTCAAGTGCACAAAAATAGAAGAGTAAAGCACATAAGTAGGCTATTTGGCCCATCGGGTCTGCACCGACTCATTTGAAGAGCAGTTAGTTCCACCCACCTGCTCTTTCCCCATTTCTCTGAAACTTTTGCTTTTACAAATATTTGCCCAATTTCCTTTTGACAAGTTAAACTAAGGCCCTATCTGCCTGCTCAAGTGGCACAGACACGATGGGCCGAATGGCCACCTTGTGTGATGTAGATCTTTCTGTATTTCTATAAAAGATACTATGGAACTATTGGAAGATATTGGGGAAGTTCTCCTGATGTCCAGCCCAATATTTATTATATAACCAACACCACAAAAGCAGATTTTTGATGACCTTTTACTTCATGGAAAGGATTTTGAGATTGAGTTATGTTTAAGTGTAGTGTCTTAAAGTAAATTCACACAGAGTTTTTAAAAAGCCACAGGCTATCAGCATTGAAGGTATGTATTAAAGCCAAACATGCTAGTTTGTGGAATGTTTCAGCTGATACAATGAGGATAAATTGTTTTATCCCAGGTATTAACCAGGCTGCCCACATTCACTTTGAGAATGGCAATAGGTATTTTCCTTAGAATGGGAGGATAGTTAACCGATTTTTATTATTTGTCCTACTGTTGAATCATTAATAGAGAGGAAGTTAGAGTCACAGCACACCCCAAGACTGAAATACTTGGGCCTAAGTGTTGCAACTGGAAGTTTTAATTGCACAAGATTAGAGAGAAAGGTAATGGCAAAACAAGTAAGTTAGCCCATGAAAGGCAGAGGGCCTATGTTTCATTATTTATTCACATTTTCAGGGAGCAAAGTGAGGTTGAGTGAAGTAGAATCTGACTTGATTTTTATGCTGTTTGTTGAATAAGGCAGCTTAACAATTCATATCTGTCTTACCAAGTGTTTGAGTCCACCTTCAGAGAGATTGGAGATGTGCATGTAAGTGGACATGTGAAAAACCTGATATCCAGTTATTCTATACTATATTAGTAATGATTTAAAAAATCACCATGCAGTGCTCGTGCCTGTAACAGGCATATGCAAATAAGGCACCTAACACCTTTTGGAGGCCCCCGCACTGTAGAATTGGTGAAGGAATCTGAAGGAGCATTGATGATGGCATGGCTGGAGGCAGTACTCATCAGGGCGTCTGCCTTTTCAAGCAGACATACATCTGCATTATGGGAATGATACCCTCTTCTATTGAGAAATGACTTAGGCTTATGTGCCACTGCCCTTATAGCCATAAAGGTAGTCAATTGCTCCGTGCTCATGCTGAAACCCAGCAACTGATGCAAACCCCTTGTTCATTTATTGGAACAAAGGCAAACAATGTGTTAATGGTGTGTTGAAAGACAAAGCATTAGTACAGATAGGGTGTTAACAGACTGAAAATTGAACAGCCGCAAGTACAAACATGAAAAAAAAACAGTGGGTAAGCAAACTGAACAAAATAATTTGAAATAAAATAAAATGAACACAAAAAAAAGGGAAAAGGAAAAAATAACTAAAAATAAAGGTAAATGGGGGGGCCCGTCATACTCTGAAATTATTGAACTCAATGTTCAGTCCGGCAGGCTGTAGTTTGCCTAATCGGTAAATGAGATGCTGTTCCTCGAGCTTGCTTTGATGTTCACTGGAACGCTGCAGCAATCCCAGGACAGAGTTGTGAGCATGAGAGCAGGGGGGATTGTTGAAATGACAAGCAACCGGAAGCTCGGGGTCCTGCTTGCGGACTGAGCGGAGGTGTTCCGCAAAGCGGTCACCCAGTCTGCGTTTGGTCTCGCCAATGTAGAGGAGACCACATTGTGAGCAGCGAATACAGTATACTACATTGAAAGATAAAAGGGATTTTTATAAATTGAGAGGTCTGTTGCAGACAGAAAAAAAAACCCGGGCAGATTACTTGCTCAGTTTTTGAAGAAAACAGCAGATGAGATATGTTGTTCCAATGCTGGCATACAGTCTAACTTCTAAGTCCACGTAGATAGGTCACTGAGATCCTTCAGAACAGTTCTTTACAGGTGACACTGAGAATTAATTTTAGCCGGCTTTCTTCAAAGACAGGAAATGAGATGAAGTGACACAGTGGACTTCTCAGGGTCTTTTATGGAATTACTGGAAATCGAACTGAGTTGTGGTCTTCTGTCCTTCCTTGACAGTTCAGCAGGAGACTTGACTTTATCTCACTTCAGAAGGTACAACACACACTGACACACAGCCAGAAAGCTTGTGAGTTTACTGCCCTTCCAGGTGTGCTCTGCTGCTACTGTGCTTGTCCAATCAAAGGGGTACTTGTCACTTCTTTGCCCCTCTTACCAAGGTGTCTGTTCTATCTTTAACTTGAGTCATGTGACAACCAGTAACATTGTTGCCAATCCGGTTCCTTCAGTGCCCTTTTGATGGCTCTCTTTTTAAAAAGCTGGTCCAACATTTATGCAGTTTAACTATAAATTCCTTTAAAAATATTTTAATAAAAAAAATCTCTTTAATAACACTGGGTGGGTCCATCTATCAAAGATACTTCCTCTTTTCCTTCCAAAAACAACATTGGGATCCTTTTATGTAATAGGATCCCGATTTAAGGAACTAAATAAGCTTAATATCTGCTTCAGGCAGCCAACCGGAATCAGAAAAATGATGGTAGCCACAGTGTCAGTGAGGATGGGGCAGTGAGCTCTTTTTCGGGGCTCTCCCTTAGTGTAACTAGAAAACCTCATCGATAAGTTTTTAGTACAAGATGTAACCCAAATGAAGGCGGCCATGACGGCTCACTTGATCTGTCTTAAGTTATGAGATCTTCTCTTGTGTAATAAATTTTGTATTTCATAGTTATCAATTGAATATCCTTTATTTGTGCTATTAAAATGGCTTATCTCTTGCTTGTCTTTATAATCTCTATGCATTGAATCACAGAATAATACATTCTTTCCCATTACTGAGCAAATATATTATATTTCATGGAGTTCAGAATCAATCATCACCCTTACTTTTGGCCCACTTCATATTATCACGCCAGCTTGCTTTGTTGAATGATAATTTTCTTTAATCCACTGACTGAAGATCTGAATTTATATTTTTTGAAGAAATTTAAGAGAGAACAGATAAAGGATAACATTGCTGGCAGCTTAAGATGGCCAGCTAATTTGCAACACTGTATCCAACATTGCAAGGCCTGTGAGATGGAAATGAAATGGCTGTTCATCACAGCAAGATCCACGAGAGAAGCACTGCTATCATGTTTGAATCACTGGATGACTGTCATGTGACAAGCCCCTCCCCCATCTGTGGTTTTAAGCTTGTGTTTCTCTGCAGCAGCAAGGAGAAGCTTCTGGACTCTGACACATGCAGACCCAAATGGGGGTCCCTCTCTCTCTCCCTCTCTCTCCATTTCAACTTACAAGCTTTGAACTCTGCCAGTTGACTGACCACCTTTGCATACTCTGGCTACAATCAGAAATCCCGTTACAAGAAATCATCTGCATTGCTGTCTCCAAGACACCCACTGAACCAGTCATCTACCTCTTCAAACTAAAATCCTCAGGACCACCAAATTCAGCTAGAAGCCAGCCAAATCACCAAATACCACAGACTGTATACCCCTTTTTTCTATAAACTCTAACTCAACCAATCTACCTTTCCCCAATCTGTAATCTATTTGTGTGTGTGTAAACATCTAGTGTGTGTGTGAGTGAAAGTAGGCACATAGTTTATTCTTCTTATTAGTTCGGTTTTGGTACAATAAAGTTAACCTCCTTCTTTGTTAACCTCAAGAAAACCTGTCCAGTTGGTTCTTGTTATGATCATAGCAAGTAAGTAATCAAACACCTACTGTAGTGGCCAGTACATCCACTTTAAAAAATAATTAAACCTGTTGTGGTCAAACAGGGAGAGGAGAAAAAGGGAAGTCCTTCAACTCCTCCTCACCTGACCGTAACAACATGAAACGCACGTCTTGTCTTTCTAGTTAGCTTTTATTGATTGAACTGCATCAGTTATATTAATTGAATAGTAATACTGACATTTTGTCATGTGTGAAGAAAATCATTGTGCTTAGTGGGATTAGACGTTTGAAAGCTTTCAACATAGAATGCCCCAAATTAATTTGTGTGAATTTAGTGCATTTGTTGTAATAGTAAAACAATGAAAAGCCAATAACAAATTGTGTAATTTACAAGAGTAGTTCAGAACAATATCCCAGTAGGTGTAATTATCCAAGTTCTAAAACAACTTGATTAAATTTTTCAGATGAATGGTATTTTCCTGATCATTCAGAGAACAGTTTGCAGTTCATTTCCCCTCAACATACCACACCCTGCCTGGAACATTCCAGAAACAATTCACATTTACAACTAAATGCGAGCAAGAGAGAAAATGAAAGTGGTTCAGCATCTTTAAGTGAAGATGAGGAAAAAGATGATGAATTAAAATTGAAGGACATATTTACATATTCATCGCAACCGAGGTCAGCTCCTCATGGAAAGGTACAGAAAACCTCATTGGACGGCTTCATGTGGATAGTGGACATGAAGGATGATGGAGAACCGGAAAATGCAGATAAGAGAGGAGCTCAACTGGAGGACGATTTCCATGGAAATTATAGCAGCGAGGAGGTAAGCTCTCTCTGAAGCGTAAGCTCTGTCTACTGCATTTTGCTCTAGCACACAAATATTTAGTAATGTATGGTTAAAATAAAGGGATGGGGGTGATGTACATGATGATAGATGCCCAAGTATGTACAAAAACATAGAATATCAAAAAAAGCTCTTATAATTTGTTATGAGGACAAATCTTGAGCAGCTTATTCATGTCATCTGAACAACGAGGTGCCTTAAACTGTGATCCTAAGGATATTCCCAGCTATGTTAATTATTGTAATGACAATACTTGAAAATTGGAGATAGCGGAATTGCCTTGTAAGTTTCTCAGCAAAATGGACAAAATAAGCCCATAAACATAGTGGGCTGGATTTTAAGAGCCTGCCATCGCTCTCGTGCACAGGCACTGGTGCCATTCTTAAAGCGCAGCCAGCCCTGCCAGAAAATTTGAATTTTTAAAGTGAACCCCCCCCCTAAAATTGTATGCCCCTTTCCAACCTCACAATAAAAATTATAGTAAGTTTTTGCCCTCCCCCACCCCGAAACACTTACACCCCTTCTCACCAGCCCCTACACTGATGATGTTATTTGATCCCGTTCCCACCTGCAGTAAAAATCTTGGCTCCTCCTCCCTCCCCCCCAGTGCCACGCCTGCTTTTCCCAGACGGAGAATTGAACAAGCAGGCGTGCCGGTCGCCACGCCGACAATCACTCTGGGTCCGGAAGATTCAAGGTGAGTTGAGTTAAATTTATTCATTTCATTAATTTAAATGTTTAAATCCAGGTCCCGTCACCCAGCGGTTGTGGGGAGGTTGGGCGGGGGGGGGGTTGCGCGCCGTCTTGGAGCCTCGCCGCCAGCGGGCGAAGCAGGCCGGGCATTCCCGGCGTCGGCCTCCATGGCGGGCCTCTGCCGCCACCATCTTCCGGCTCCCCTCACCATGGAACCTGATGTCGTGGGCTTGGTAAAATTCAGCCTAGTATATGTATGCGAATATCTCAAAGGTGAATTGCTATTGCTCACACTGCAGTTTCTTTGGATGATAAGAGAAATAATATGCCATTTATATATTGTGAGATAGTTACACAAAGAACAATTGAGACTAGAGTCTTAGAGTCAGTACAGCACAGAAGGAGACCATTCGGCCCTTCAAGTCCATGGTTGCTCTCTGTAAAGCAATCCAGTCAGTCCCATTCACCGATGTATCCCCGTAGCCCTGCAAGTTTATTTCCCTCAAGTGCCCATCCAATTTCCTTTTGAAATCATCTCTGCTTTCACCACCCTTGTTGGGAGCGAGTTTCATTTCATTACCACTTGCTGCGTTAAAAAGTTCTTCTTATATGAATAAAAGGCTTTGGGATTTTCCTTAACCCTGTTTGCTAAAGATATTTCATGACCCCTTTTAGCCCTCTTAATTCCTCGTTTCAGATTGGTCCTACATTCCCGATATTCTTCCAAAGCTTCGTCTTTCTTCAGCCGCCTAGACCTTATGTATGCTTCCTTTTTCCTCTTAGCTAGTCTCACAATTTCACCTGTCATCCATGGTTCCCTAATCTTGCCATTTCTATCCCTCATTTTCACAGGAACATGTCTCTCCTGTACGCTAATCAACCTCTCTTTAATAGCCTCCCACATATCAAATGTGGATTTACCTTCAAACAGCTGCTCCCAATCTACATTCCCCAGCTCCTGTCGAATTTTGGTATAGTTGGCCTTCCCCCAATTTAGCACTCTTCCTTTAGGATCACTCTCGTCTTTGTCCATGAGTATTCTAAAACTTACGGAATTGTGATCACTATTCCCAAAGTAGTCCCCTACTGAAACTTCAACCACCTGGCTGGGCTCATTCCCCAACACCAGGTCCAGTATGGCCCCTTCCCGAGTTGGACTATTTACATACTGCTCTAGAAAACCCTCCTGGATGCTCCTTTCAAATTCTGCTCCATCTAGACCTCTAACACTAAGTGAATCCCAGTCAATGTTGGGAAAATTAAAATCTCCTATCACCACCACCCTGTTGCTCCTACATCTTTCCATAATCTGTTTACATATTTGTACCTCTATCTCACACTCGCTGTTGGGAGGCCTGTAGTACAGCCCCAACATTGTTACCACACCCTTCCTATTTCTGAGTTCTGCCCATATTGCCTCACAGCTCGAGTCCTCCATAGTGCCTTCCTTCAGCACAGCTGTGATATCCTCTTTGACCAGTAATGCAACTCCTCCACCCCTTTTACCTCCCTCTCTATCCCGCCTGAAGCATCGATATTCTGGGATATTTAGTTGCCAATCATGCCCTTCCCTTAACCAAGTCTCAGTAATAGCAATAACCATACTCCCCGGTACTAATCCAAGCCCTAAGTTCATCTGCCTTACCTACTACACTTCTTGCATTAAAACAAATGCACCTCAGACCACCAGTCCCTTTGCTTTCATCATCTGCTCCCTGCCTACTCTTTCCCTTAGTCACGCTGACTTCATTATCTAGTTCCTTACAGGCTTTAGTTACTACCTCCTTACTCTCCACTGACCTCCTCATTTGGTTCCCAACCCCCTGCCACATTAGTTTAAACCCTCCCCAACAGCGTTAGAAAAAGCACCCCCAAGGACATTGGTTCCAGTCCGGCCCAGGTGTAGACCGTCCAATTTGTAATTGTCCCACCTCCCCCAGAACCGGTCCCAATGTCCCAAAAATCTGAACCCCTCCCTCCTGCACCATCTCTCAAGCCACGCATTCATCCTGACTATTCTTTCATTTCTACTCTGACTATCACGTGGCACTGGTAGCAATCCTGAAATTACTACCTCTGAGGTCCTACTTTTTAACTTGGCTCCTAACTCCCTAAATTCTGCTTGTAGGACCTCATCCCGTTTTTTACCTATATCATTGGTGCCTATATGCACAACAACAACTGGCTGTTCACCCTCCCCCTTCAGAATGTTCTGCAGCCGATCTGAGACATCCCTGACCCATGCACCTGGGAGGCAACATACCATTCGGGAGTCTCGTTTTCGACCACAGAACCACCTATCTACTCCCCTTACAATCGAATCCCCTATGACTATAGCCCTTCCACTCTTTTTGCCGCCCTTCTGAACAGCAGAGCCAGCCACGGTGCCATGAACCTGGCTACTGCTGCCTTCCCCTGGTGAGCCATCTCCCTCAACAGTATCCAAAACGGTATACCGTTTATCATAAAACGGTATATCATAAAAAGTAGTGGTCCTAGCACTGAACCTTGGGGAGCACACTGTCTACCATCCTCCATTCTAAAAACAACTACTGTTTTCTGTTCTTAAGTCAATTTTTTTATCCAAGTTGACATTGACCTTGCTATTCCATGAGCCTCAATTGTGTTAACACACCATTTATATGGTACTTAGTTAAACACGTTCTTAAAATTCATATAGACAACATCCATTGCATTCCCTTCCCTTCTCTGTTACTTCATCAAAAAATTCAATTAGATTAGTTAAGCATGATCTGCCTTTGACAAATCCATGCTGGCTCTCCTTATTTAACTCAAAGCTATTGATTTTTTTCTCGATTATTGTTTCTAACACCTTCCCATCACTGATGTTAAACTGACCGGCCTGTAGTTACTAGGGATGTCCTTACACCCTTCCTTGAATAAGGATATCACATTTGCCATGTTCCAAACCTATGGGACCTCCCCGTACCTAGGGAAGATTGGAAGATTATGGCAATCCCTTCCGCTATCTCCACTCCCACTTCCTTCAGCAACCTGGGATCTAAACCATCTGGACCAGTCGACTTATCCACTCTAAGCATAGCCAACCTTTCCAGTACATCCTGCCTCTCAATCTTCACTCCATCCATGACCTCTACCATCTCCGCTTCTACTAATATTTTATCAGTATACTCTTCCTTTGTAAACATCAAAACAAAATACTGATTAAGTATTCCAGCCTTGCCCTAAGCCTCTAAGCATATATCACCACCTTTGTCCCTAATAGGCCTCACCCCACCTCTTACTACCTGCTTACTATTTAAATGCCAGTAGAAGAACTTTGGGCTCCATTTTATGTTAACTGCCATTCTATTCTCATATTTTCCCATTGCCAGTCTTACTTTCCGCTTCAATTCCCCACTCAGTGTATTGTATTAGGCTTGGTTCTCGCTTGAAGAATTTACCTGACATGCATCATCCACCCTCTTTGTTTCTTTCATCATATTCTCTAAATCCCTCGTCATCCAATGAGCCCTGGCTTCGTTTTTCCTACCTTTCACCCTTTTTAAGAACGTAGGAACATAATAACATAGGAGCAGGAGTAGGCCATTCAGCCCATCGAGCCTGCTCCGCCAGTCAATACAATCATGGCTGATCATCCACTTCAATGCCTTTTTCCCACACTATCCCCATATCCCTTTATGTCATTGGTATTTAGAAATCTGTCAATCTCTGCTTTAAACATACTCAATGAGTGAGCTTCCAGAACTCTCTGACGTAGAGAATTCCTAAGATTTACAACCCTTTGAGTGAGGAAATTTCTCCTCATCTCAGTCCTAAGTGGTTTCCCCCTTATTTTGAAATTGTGTCCCCTGGTTCTAGACTCCCCAACCAGGAGAAACATCTTACCTGCATCTACCCTGTCTATCCCTTTAAGTATTTTGTAAGTTTCGATGAGATCACCTCTCATTCTCAGGCCCAGTTTCCCCAATCTCTCTTCATAGGATAGTCCTACCATGTTGAAATGTACCTAGCCTGTAGCTGAAATATATCCTTAAAGATCTCCCATTGTTTTGTTACCATTTTTCCTTTCAGTCTTTGGCTCCATTTTACCCTGGCGAGATCCCCTCTCATCTCAATCAAATTAGCCCTCTTCCAATTTAGAATTTCTACTTTAGATTGTTCCTTACTCTCCTCAATTACTAATCAAATCTTATGATTTGATGATCACTCTTACCCAAATGTTGCCCCACAGACAATTGATCCACTTGGCCCACCTCATTTCCCAGCACTAGATCCAGCACACCTCCGTCCTAGATGGACCGAGACATTCTGGTCAAGGAAGTTCTCCTGAACACATTTCAGAAATTCCTCCTCCTCCTCCTTACCCTTTATTCTAACATCATCCCAATCGATATTTAGGTAATTAAAGTTCCCCACTCTATAGCACTTGATCAATTTTTTATTCTTTCATGGGATGTGTGCAATGCTGGCAAGGCCAGCATTTGTTGCCCATCTCTAATAGTCCTTGAGAAGGTGTTGGAGAGCTCTCTTCTTGAACCGCTGCAGTCCATCTGGTGTAGGTACACCCACAGTGCTTTTAGGAAGGGAGTTCCAGCGACAGTGAAGGAATGCCGATCTAGTTCCAAGTCAGGATGTTGTGTGACTCAGAGGGAACTTGCAGGTGGTGGTGTTCCCATGTGTATGCTGCCCTTGTTCTTCTAGGGGGTAGAGGTCACAGGTTTGGAAGGTGCTTTCGAAGGAGGCTTGGCGAGTTGCTGCAGTGCATTTGTCTATGGTACCCACTGCTGCCACTGTATGGCGGTGCTGGAGGGAGTGAATGTTTAAGGTGGTGGATGGGGTGTGAGTCAAGCAGGCTGCTTTGTCCTGGCTGGTTTCGAGCTTCTTGAATTTTGTTGGACCTGCACTCATCCAGGCAAGTGGAGTGTATTACATCACACTCCTGATTTGTGCCTTGTAGACGGTGGACAGGCTTTGGGGAGTCAGGAGGTGAATTACTCACTGCAGAATTCCCAACCTCTGACATGCTCTTGTATCCACAGTATTTATGTGACTGGTCCAGTTTAGTTTCTGGTCAATAGTAACCCCCAGGATATCGATGGTGAGAATTTAGGGATGGTAATGCCATTGAATGTCAAGGGGAGATGGTTAGATTCTCTCTTATTGGAGATACCCATTGCCTGGCACTTCTGTGATGTGAACATTACTTTCCACTTATCAGCCCAAGTTTGAATGTTGTCCAGGTCTTGCTGCATGTGAACATGGACTACTACAGTATCTGCAGAATTCGAATGATTCTTACACATTTCTGTGATTTGCTGCAGATTTTCTCCTCTATATCTCCCTCTATTTGGAGGTGTTGTGTGTTGTTGTAGTAGTAGCTAAGGCATTATTGATAAAATCACGGAGTCTGGATAAGGTCAACTAATAACTTATTATTTATATATCTGTTTACACTCTCGTCAAGCCTGTCTAGCTGGCATCTCTTCTTCCAAATCCCATTGTCTTGTGACTGTTACATCATCATCATTACAATGGGAGGGATTTCTCTCACTGTCTCCAACATTAACCCTTTCAGGTCCTTATACAATAGGAGTCCTATAGAATACCCCCAGTAGCGTGATCATCCCCTTTTTGCTTCGCATCCCTCACCAAATGGAATATCTCCTTGCCCCCTCAAGGACATCCTCTCTTTCCAACATTACAGCGTGTTCCCTGATCAATACTGCCACCCACCACCCTTTTTCCCTTCCCTTTCTTTTCTGAACACATTGTATCCCTGAATATTAAGCACCCAGGCCTCACCATTTTTAAGGCATGTTTCTGTTATTGCCACTGCATCATATTCCCACACGGCTATTTGTGCTTGGAGCTCATCAACTTTATTCACCACTCTGTGCATTTAGCAAAATGCATTCTAAACCTGCCCTTGTATTCCTCGTGGTCCTTCTTCATCTGCTCCTATCTAAATATGGCACTACTTCCTTCTGTAGTCAGTCAATCGCTGTCACGCGGCGGCCTGCAAATTAACATAACCGAGACACAGGGCCCATTCTCTTGTAGGGCGAGGGCAAGCTACGAGGCGTTGATGGCTAAATATCAGGTGCTGGAGCCACGTTTAAAGCACTGCAAACTCTGCTTGTACTGCTGCCTTTCACTAATTCAGTGACTCTGGAATGTTGCTGGACCCACTCCCATTGCTGCTGTTATTGCTGAACTCCCCTCTACTGCTGCTGTTACGAATGGAGCCCCCCCCCCCCCACTGCTGCTGTTACCGCTGGACCCCTGCACTAGGACTGAGAACCCAAAAGACAGACTGGGAGCCAATTAGGACCATGTACGAGGCAAGACTCCGGGTGGCTGCACAGTATAATGATGCCTCCCTGGAGGTTCTCCTCCAGGCTCCAAGGGAAAGATGGGAGGTCCACTTCCCAAGGGATGACAAGAAGCCTGGACAGCGATAGTGGAGGAGGTCAGCAGCTGTGCGGGCTAACCCCCACCCTCCTCACCCCCGTCCCCCCGGAACTGGGCCCAATGCCAAAAGAAGGTCAGTGACCTTCTTTGCTTTGCCAAGGGTGAGTCCTCCACACCCATCTCCTATTTGGAGCTTGCATGTGGCTACGTGGGAGAGAGCACTACATGGGGAGGGAGTGACCACAAAGGCATCAGCGCATCCTGCCAGATGCATGGCTACATCTTGATGACTGGCCACCTTCTTTCAGAGCTCACCCCCACTATGTCTGAGAGCGGATGTGAGGAGGAGCCATTTGGTAGACCCCCTCAAGTGATGAGGGACTGCCACTAGCATAAGTGACCTGTTGTTCTTAGAGCGAGGTCTGCTTGCAGGAGTAACGGGCCGATAACACCAGGGAGACATTGAGGACTGGCAGTGGGATTGCTGATGTATGTGCTCTGACGCCAGCAGAGGAGGAGGCTTTGGAGCTACCAGGCACCCAAGGCGGTCGAGCAATCGTGGACAGCGAGACTGGAGTGTCCACACAAGAGAATGAGCAGACATTGTGTTTGTGCATCCTCCACCACACCTCTGAAGAACCACATCATGCATGGTTGGCATGAGGAGATCTGAACAACCAAACCCACAAACATTTGTGTTCTCTCATGCGAGCCATGGCACATCGGAGGCAAGCTCAGCAGCTGGACAGGGGCTCTGCCGTCATCCTCTGAGGAGGAGGGGGAACAGTCAGAGGATGCACCATCACATCATTCCCTGAACTCTCCACCAACGCAGATACTCTCATGCCAGTGGGTATGCGCTTGGGCTTAGATTTAGAGACACAAGCTGGTGAATGAACCATAGTAGCGCCCAAGCAGCTGACTAAGGCTGTCACATGCAAAGCCAATGAAAGTCAGAGCACTGGGGGAGGCCAGGCCCATGCTGAGGCTCAGGCTGATGATGAACCTTTGGTGTTGGCAGCACAGGACATGCTGGAGTTGCAGACAGAGGTAAGGGAGCATCCGGCGGAGATGCCAGAGGCAGTGTGTAACTATGAGCGGACCATGGAAGAGTCCATCCATGCCATGAGTGCTGCCACGTCACAGGCATGTGAGTGCATGGTTTCTTCCATCAAGAGGTCTGTGACCCTAATGGAGAACCAGATCCTGCAGATGCGCGCAGACCAGCACAGCATTGCCTTTACCATGAGTTCAACGCAGCTATGGCAAGGCGAACGAGGGATGAGGTGCCTGGAGTTTCCGCCAGGTCCTCGTCCATCTCAGGTCAGCAGGGAAGTGCAAGTGAGCATTTCAAGGGAGGAGGAGAGTCTGCCCTCCACATCTGGGGGCTCCCCCCAGTGTGGACAGCAGCTTCTCAACCCCACCACCAGTGATCACAGCTCCAGTATCCGCAATGACTGAGGAGGATCCTGCACTGGTGCAGGAACTTCTTCAGTTCGCCAGTGCCTTCCAGGCTTCAGGCAGCCAGAGGATGCCCGCCAAAGTCATCCCAGGCCAAGAGACAGCTCGATCAGCAGCCTGCCTTGACCTTAGCTGCCAGCTTAGCGGTCACGCCATGTAGAAGCTCACGAAAGCCCTATTCCTCTTTTCTACTTCAAATGCTAGTGGCCATACCCCTTCCAATGTTTAGATTGGAACTTATGAGAATAAAGCTCCAGATTTTATTTAATCCACAGGTGGGAATTTTATGCTGACATTGCAGGTCTCGACGTCGGGAGCAACTGACACCAAGATCCCCATGTCTCCTTTTTCCTGGAAGATCCACCAAATTTAGTGCCAATCAGGCACCTAAGTGGACGGCTGCGTTTGCTGACAATGCAACCGCTAGGTGGCGCAGTACAGCTGCAGCCTCATCGACAGAAATGTCACTCTCTGTAACATCTCAGGCAGCTGCCAGTAATAAAGATAGTGCTGTTTAATTTGACACAAAAAATGAGTTGAATTCCAACCCCCTCACTCCTCAATGACTGCGATCGCTGCCTCCACACCAGCCCCCCTATTACTACCCGCTCCCTCTCGCTATCGCCACTTGTTCCCTGTTCCCTCCTGTGATCGCTGCCTCAATCGCTGCATTCAGTTTCCCTCTTCCTCCCACACCCATCTTCTCGCCTCTTCCTTCCACTGCTTCAAACTGCTGGCCTTCCATCCCACCGCTCCCGACTGCTCGTCGCTCCATCCCGCCATTCTCTCCTGTGCCCACCTGCGTACAGTTCCCTCCCACCGCTTGCTCCCCATCTCGCCGCCCAGAGAAGTGGCAGGTGGGGAGGTAGCAAGCGGGGTGCTAGTGGCGAGGCGGGAAGTGGGCGGTTTTATTTCCGTGATTTTTTTTTTACCTCAAAGATTATTTTTACTTCCACAAGTTGAGGATATTAATTGGATAATAATGAAATATAAAATGTATTCCACAAGTCTGGAAGACCCACTAACTCAACCAGTGAATTAAACAACGCATCTTATTGGGGTCACTTCCAGATTCTGGACAAACAGACCCTATTATGTTGAAGCAAAATGAGCCATCACTAGTGTCGTTGTATTTTCTTATTATAGTGGTCACCAAAAACGTTTTTTAAAAAATCCTCAGCAGAATGCACTGCCCTTATCTCCTCAATCCAGATGTCATTAAAGAGTACTGATCTTCAGTTAGATCATTCTCAGAGAGTACATTGTTCTAGATAGCATATATATTTTCAGCGAGGTAAGCTGCTGTTACATCAAGCTAAATTGGAAAATTAGAGACAAAAATGAGACTGAATGAAATATAGTTTTGAAAATGGTAAAAAAAATTTACATAGAAAGAAAATCCTTATAAAGATTTGTGTAACAAATGGGAAATATAAGGATGATTTAACCAAAGTATTGAAGAAAATAGAGTCCAAGATATACAATAAATAAAGTTAGTGTTAGCGGGAATGAATCTAGAAGAATCACTCGACACTCAGGTCTGCTCCAATGTCAAACAGTTTATTACGCTAGCGGGGAGCAGGTCACTGGGCTGTCCAGATGCCTCTCCACCGAACAAAGGAAAATCATCCATACTTATACATTTTTCAAACAGTTACTCAGCCCATCCTGGCTGGACATGATCCAATCATAACGGTTATTGATTACATACATTATACATATTACCAATTAGATTACTCATTAGGCATCATGTGGCTACGTGATCAGCTCATAGCAAGCCCCCTGATCATCTTGTGATGTTTCCCAGACCCCCTTATCAACTATCCTTGAGTCTTCACAATGAATCCTTCTACCTCTATCAAGCTTGCATTCCTGATTGCTTCGTGCAGTCTGCAGTTACACAAAGCAGCTGTCTTATACACTGATATGAGGGGCCCTCCTTGGTCAGGCTAATTGCCTGTGCTAAGCAGTACCATGCTCAAGGCTGCAAGCTAACTAACTTGTCCCACAATGCCTTGGGTAAATACTCCATTTTGTAACAATATGTGGCTATACTTTCATCTTATATATATATGTGTATTTATTTAGCTGCATCGGCCACAATTATTTTCCTTCTACAATCCCCCCTTTCGGTAAAGGACTACCCCTAGTCCTGTTAACCGACATACCTACTTTATTATCCCCGTTTTAACCCTGTCCGGTATTCCCTGCCTCTACGTGCTGGCCAGTCACGTGATTTCAGGAATCCCGGTCACTTAAATCAAATCAATATGACCCAAATTATCGTGTCCCTTTGAGGTTAACCTCCTTTGTTGTTCCTTTACCAAAGCCTTTGCTTTCTTTCGCTTAGTATATTGTCCGCATGATCTACAAGCCAATATTACCCCGGTGGGAGCCAGTACACATTGCACTCCCACCAACACGTGTGATATTATCCTGATTCAAGGGTGAATATTGACGTTCATCCCCCAATACCAAACTCTTCCCTGCCAGCTTGTACTTTGAAGTTCCTGTTCATTATTTTCCTTGAGAACCTTTAACTTTCTTTTTAACTGATGGTAAAGCTTCACTGAGTGACCTATTTTGTCCCGTAATCCGCTCAATTTCTCATCTATGTATGGGATTGGGACTTGCTCTGACTCTTTATAATGCTGGAGGTGATCGTGGAGCTGATCAGTTGCATTAACGGCTTCCAGTCCCCGCTGTTGGATATAAACTATCCAGGCTAGTCCTATAGTGACTGGTTATTGAGGGGTAAAACAGAAGTCTGGGTATGGTATGGGACAGCGTCAACTTCCATAGCAGTATGATGTTTTGATGGTGGAAACGCAGTACTTTCCATTTCCCTGGTACCCCGACCTTGCAAAATCTCTGTCAGATAATATCGGAGGGAGGTATCGCCCTGTCGATCCAATCTGGTACCTCCCCTCTTTGGAGCTGATCGAGGTTGTGTCTCATTTGTTCCACCATCCACAGCCCATAAGTGTGGCACAATTGTCCCTGCCGGGTACGGCATCCAAAGTGATTAATAGTCTTGGCATGGGCCTCCAGCACTGCTATTCCATCTAATTGTATTTCCATTGTTCTCTGCCCCAGACCTGTTTGATTGGGCCCCCTCGGCTTGAATTATGAGCTCCCTTATAACCCTCCAGAGTCGTTCCACATTCTCGTTTACCGCTTGTGTATGTAAAGAATTGATTAAAGAAGTCCCAGTATTGATCCCTGTTACTTCATCATTTTATATTTTTTCTCTTGTATCTATGAAATGGGTTACGCCCTCTTATCCTTGTGGTCCCTGTGACGTCAGCAGCTTGTCGCACTATTACAGTGGCTAACATACTATACATAGTCTTAGCCTGTTCTGAACAATACTCTGGCATCCGGATACCTGAGACATTGATCAACACAGGCACAATTTCATGTTTTACATTATCATACAACACTTCCCCTGGGCTTGATGTACCCACACACATCCATGTTCCTTTCAACTTTCCTTATCATCTGTTGCCCAATGGGAGGGGCACAAACAATTCCAAAGACAGAGCTCTCAGTTACCCCTTCCCCTTTCTGTCTGGTCACGCAGTTAGCGCGGGTCATCTGTGAAACACCGTACACATACTGCATCTTTGCCTGGATTCACCATAAGCCATGCAGTCAAGTAGGTTTACTTGCCGTGAACACTTCCCATCCAACATCTTGTGCAATGCCCCATAGTTCATATAGTCCATATTAATACTCCTTTCATTAATCCGTGTGCATCCATTACCGGGTCTTTGTTCTTCCTCTCCGGATATTAGCATCAGGCCCCACAGCCACTGTCGTCCAGTTCTTTCCCATTCTCCACTAGTGGTTATATCTGTAATTTAAACACACTGCCCTGGTGGTCACCAGGTGTTAGTACTTGTCCATGTTGTAAGTATCCCCCGATGAGTGATACATGTCTACCTGTGGGGACCGAACATGTCCTGGGGAATCCAGAAGTTAATTTATATTCTTATCATCTCTACTCTTTCAAAATTATCTATATGGTCCCATCACGCTCGGGCTTCGTTCCCCACAATCCTTGCCCAGTTAGTAGCCCATCTAATAATAATCCAAATTCCTATCAACACTACCATTATTCCCAGCCCCCCGAGTAGTCCATTCTCAAGTGTATTCTTCCATACCCGGTATCTCTTTGCGTACCAGGTGGTGTTTATTTCGGAGTCTATCATTTGCTGTTGTCTTTATATACCTTCAGTTGGGACCTATGTTTCCATCGGCCCTTCCCTTTACCATTACTTTGTGTCCCACAACAGGCACCTTTTGTTTGTTCCTCTATCATTTTTCTATAGAACCTCCTGCCTCACCTTGTGCAGTTGTCTGCACAACTCCTTCAAAAATCTTTTAACCCTTTCTCTTGCGGGTCCTATTTCCTCACTACCTGCTATGACATCCCCGAACAACCTCATTGCCCTTCCTGTCATTATTAAGGTGTTTAATTTATCCTGATTATTATAAAGTCATTTTCTCTATGTGAGTTGTCTCACTGCACTGGCTGTATTAAACATTTCATGCCATGCTGTTTCTCAAGTCAGTAAACATGTTTGAGACCCGTTCGCCAGGTGATCTTATCAAAAGATCAAAAATGGCCAGACTTTCAAATGTAGCTCTCCGAATAACTCATATCTCCAAGAGAAAACTAACAATTGCCAGTCTTATCTACACTTTCCTGACTTTCACTGTAAAATTCTAGACTTCTTGGAAATTTCACACTATATTAATGTAGCTGTTTGAATTCTAATTTCACCATTTGTTTATACCCAGAATTCCTTTATTAGCTCTTGCATCAGCCAGATCTAATTGCCAATTCCTATTAATTATAATTCTATTTCATTTTGAGCCCTGGAGAACCTTTACAATCAATATTCATAATTCCTTAAAACAGAAATCAAACATTTCCATTTGATTCCAGGCATTACTATATATTGTTTTTTTTTTGCCTTAGATGACATTTTAATTCCTTAAATAACTTGCCAAATTAAACTGGATTTTCGACATCTCAGATTATTCCAAATTCAAATAACAGTAAATTTCCCTTTGAATGCTTTAAATAACCACTCATATCAATTAATTTTGTTTATCGATTCCAATTTCCTATGCCCAGACTTGGTGATATTGCATTTTTTTTAGTAAAGACAGAAGTGCTTGCAACTATTTCTCCTTCTCAAGCACTTTGTCTCATTGATAAAGATAGTTGCAGCAAGGTTAATTTCTTGCTTGTCTCCAAATGGGCGGAGCAAAGCATTCTCCGCTGCGTCGCTTTACGTAACCTTTTTTTTAATGGAAAAGAACTAAACTCCATTTTAAATGTTTTTTGGTATCCTTAGGATTTTCAAACAACAAAATCTTTAGTAACATTATCAACTTCAAAGGAAACCATCTCCATCAGGAAAGACAGCATTTTAGATTAAACTCCAATTGTTTCCAAACTTTTAGCATCTTTTGTAAGAGGTTTCTAATCCAAGGATTTTTTATAACAAAGATGATTCCAAATTCCAATTCACTGCAATAAATATTTAAAAATCAAAACTGCCGATGTTATATGAGTGAGTCTTATGTCCGGAACTTAAGACTCCCCCAAAACTCGACATGCTAAACTTGAAAGTTCATTGTGGTTGCAAATGACATTTCCAGTTTTTTTTTTCAATTTAACAGGTCAATTAACTGTAACAGTATTAATTTAATTCAGACTTATTAACTTATAATACTTATTAACTACACACAGAACAGAATAGCACGTGCTTTTTTTAAAAGATAGGTGAATTACGTCATTTTTCTTGTTCTTTCTTCAGGCGCCTTTTCAAATGACTGTAATAAAACCAAAAACTAAAGAAAAAGTTATTTAACATTCTTATAACAAAAGACTTAACACCAGCTCCTTACACAAACTTTAATCTTTCCCATTATCTCCTTTGCTTATCCTTCTCTCCCTTAAAACCAATATCCAATTCCTGACATTTGCTACTTTAAACAGTCAATAAAACATGTCTTTAATTTAAACTCCAAAAAAAACTAGAACAGATTTTAAACTGGAACTCCAATTAAAGCAGGAATTGTAAACTTCAAATTGGATTTCTGCCAAACATCTTCAGACCTTCAAGGCTGAAGCTTATCTCTTAGAAAATTGTTCATTGCCTTTTCACAGTTGCAAAACCAACTTTAAAATAATAAAACTTTAACTTAAAATATAATTCAAGTTTATATTCCATTCCTGGGTGCACAATCTTAAATTGAAATGAACACACTCAACAATCACTTTTCACACTCATTCAGTTTCAAACAACTTAATAGACTCATGCTTTCAACATTAAAGCCAGACAACAAAGAGTTAACGACAGTCAGTTCTACAGAACACAAGCTGTACAGCCCAGACATTCAATTCATTCGTGGACGCTTCCAACAATCACACATTCGAATCAAAGACACAGTAACTTGTTTTTACTCTAAAACATAGTCTTTTGTATCACTCTGCCATAAACTTAGTGAATGCATTTTTTCTTTTTGTTTCTCTGCCAGCTGGCAGGTAATGGACCCCTCCGGTCCCCACTCGAGCTTCATCTTTTCACTGGCCATACTTGGGTAGGATTAGAACCGTTAGAATCTACTCTCAGAGGTCCGCTTTTAACCTAGCGCAACTTGTAGTAGACCGTCTCCTGGCTAACTGTCGGGTCACAAGTCTGTCCGTATTTCATACAACAAGCTTATGATATATATACGCATACATATATTCCAAACCCTCCTTGACAGTGCCTACGTCTCTTAACGAACTACCTACCACCGTTTGACCATTGTTCAGATCCTGTTCACAAACTTGGCATTCGTCGGTCGCGAAACACCACCCGGCCCCGGGATAAGCTTTAAAGATACTCACCCGGTACTCCTGATGGCATCAAGCGACCACCAAATCCTGTTCTCAAGTTCGGGATCAGGCTCCAGCCAACTCCCCCTTGGCACCTTCGGGGTTACAGAAGAGCTGACTTACACCTGAAACCTGCCGACTACGCCAATTGTTAGCGGGAATGAATCTAGAAGAATCACTCGACACTCAGGTCTGCTCCAATGTCAAACAGTTTATTACGCTAGCGGGGAGCAGGTCACTGGGCTGTCCAGATGCCTCTCCACCGAACAAAGGAAAATCATCCATACTTATACATTTTTCAAACAGTTACTCAGCCCATCCTGGTTGGACATGATCCAATCATAATGGTTATTGATTACATGCATTATACATATTACCAATTAGATTACTCATTAGGCATCATGTGGCTACGTGGTCAGCTCATAGCTAGCCCCCTGATCATCTTGTGATGTTTCCCAGACCCCCTTATCAACTATCCTTGAGTCTTCACAATGAATCCTTCTACTTCTATCAAGCTTGCATTCCTGATTGCTTCGTGCAGTCTGCAGTTACACAAAGCAGCTCTTATACACTGATATGAGGGGCCCTCCTTGGTCAGGCTAATTGCCTGTGCTAAGCAGTACCATGCTCAAGGCTGCAAGCTAACCAACTTGTCCCACAATGCCTTGGGTAAATACTCCATTTTGTAACAATATGTGGCTATACTTTCATCTTATATATATATATATATATATATATATATATATATATATATATATGTGTGTATTTATTTAGCTGCACTGGCCACAATTATTTTCCTTCTACAGTTAGTAATGAAGATTGAAGAAGTAACAAATGTAAATTGAGTGAATTAAAACAAAATAGCAGCATAAAGAATAGTGCAAATAAAAAAGGTACAGAATTTATGGGTTGTTGAGTAATGAGGGTGTAATTTAATCGTGGGATTCATACTCACTCATGGTTTATGCATGCCAACTGAGTCCTGTGATTAAATTGCAGCCTTTTACTCAGAATTTATCATTCTTTATTTTTGTAATGTGTCTTATAGTCTCAATAGAATTGAAATAGTACTAATGAGGGTTAAATGTAGTGCACAAATGACAGTGATTGAAGAGTGCGAGAGGCAATTGTGGTATCACTATTGAATAACATTGTCATGTGATTCACGGGAAGTTATAATAAGGTTTCCTTTGCAGTTTTATATTACATATAGAAATATGATGGACAGACTAAATTAGTCCAGGGAGTTAAGATTATGTTGTAGGTTATAAAAGAGAAACTTGAATGGTTTGTGAACATTCTTTGTATACAGATTGAATTACAGCCTTATTATACTTGCTCCTACCATCTATAATTTTTAAAATATCTTTAATGGTCTTCATAAAATGGACTAATACTAATGACATTTAATTCAGTGCTGAAATTGTGGAGGGTAAAGGTTCTGATGCTCCAGTGCTATTTGCGCTTCAAAATAAAGCTGCTGCTTAGTTCTGAGACAATTATACTATGGGTGTTATTCCCCAGTCAAGCAAGCTGCTGAGATTATTAAAGGAAAAGGAAAGTGGTCTGATATATCAAGGTTTCTTTTCACCCAATTGGCCCTCAGTCAGTATACAGAATGGGAAATGATGGTGATTAGCATTGTTTCCTCGGCTGGCAGCGTCTATAGATGTTCTGTCAAAGATTGTTTGTGGTATACAAACATATGAACATACGAATTAGGAGCAGGAATAGGCCACTCAGCCCCTTGAGCCTACTCCGCCATTCAACAAGATCATGCTGATCTGATTGTAACCTCAATTCTCCCTTGCTTATCAAGAATCTATCTACCTCTGCCTTAAAAATATTCAAAGACTCTGCTTCCACCACCTTTTGAGGAAGAGAGTTCCAAATATGATCCGCTGAGAGAAAAAAATTCTCCTCATCTCTGTCTTAAATGGGCGATCCCTTATTTTTATATAGTGACCCCTAGTTCTAGATTCTCCCACAAGAGGAGACATCCTTCCCATATCCACCCTATCACGACCCCTCAGAATCAATCAAATGTGAAACTCTTCGAAACTCCAGTGGATACAAGCCTAGCCTGTCCAACCTTTCCTCATAAGACAACCCGCCCATTCCAGGTATTAGTCTATTAAACCTTCTCTGAACTGCTTCCAATGCATTTACATCCTTCCTTAAATAAGGAGACCAATATTGTACACAGTACTCCAGATGTCTCACCAATGCCTGGTATAACTGAAGTATAACTTTCAGCACACCACTAACACATCATTTACCTTTGTTCCATGACCTTCTGGTCAGTTATTCTCTGTGACCTTGTCCTATCAACACCTTCTCTTTTGTTATCTCTTGTCCCACCCCCCGCTTTTCTTGATTAAAACCTTTTACATTTCTAATATTTGTCAGTCCTGAAGAAGGGTCACTGACCTGAAACGTTAACTCTGCTTCTCTCTCTGCAAAATACCTGCTGAGTATTTCCAGCATTTCTTGTTTTTATATCCCCTTTGTAGCCTCCCTATGTGTTCTTCACAACTTACTTTCCTACCTATCTTTGTGTCATCAACAAATTTAGCAACCATACCTTTGGTTCCTTCTTCCGAGTCATTTATAGAAATTGTAAAAAGTTGAGACCCCAGCACTGATCCATGCAGCATACCATTCGTTACTTCTTGCCAATCAGAAAATGACCCATTTATGCCTACTCTCTGTTTCCTGTTAGCTAGCCAATCTTCTATCCATGCCAAAATGTTACCCCCTACACCATGAGCTTTTATTTTCCACAATAACCTTTGATGTGGCACCTTATCAAATGCCTTCTGGAAATCTAAGTACAGTACATCCACCAGTTCCCCTTTATCCACAGCACATGTTACTGCTTCAAAAAACTCTAATAGATTGGTTAAACATGATTTCCCTTTCACAAAACCATGTTGACTCTGCCTGATTACCTTGAATTTTTCTAAGTGCCCTGCTGTTAAGTCTTTAATAATAGCTTCCAACATTTCCCTTATGATAGCTGTTATATTAACTACCCTGTAGTTTCCTGCTTTCAGTCTCCCTCCCTTTTTGAATAAAGGAGTTACATTGGCTATTTTCCAATCTAATGGAACCTTCCCCGAATCTAGGGAATTTTGGAAAATTAAAACCAGTGCCTGAACTATCTTACTAGCCACTTCTTTTAAGACCTTAGGATGAAGTCCATCAGGACCCAGAGACTTGTCAGCCCGCAGCTCCAACAATTTGCTCAGTGCTACTTCCCTGGTGATTGTAATTTTCTTGAGTTCCTCCCTCCCTTCCATTTCCTGATTTAGAGCTATTTCTGGGATGTTACTTGTATCCTCTATGGTGAAGACAGATGCAAAATACCTGTTCAATTCATCTGCCATCTTCTTATTATCCATTATTAATTCCCCAGATTCACTTTCTATAGGACCAATGCTCACTTTGTTAACTCTTTTTAAAATATCTATCTGTCTTTATATTACTAGCTAGCTTTCTCTAATTTTACCTTCCTTATCAATCTTTTAGTCCTTCTTTGCTGTTTTTTATATTCTGTCCAATCTTCTGACCTGTCTCTCATCTTTGTGCAATTATAGGCTTTTTCTTTAAGTTTGATACTATCTTTAACTGTTTTAGTTAACTACAAATGGCTGGTCCCATCCTTGGAATTTTTCTTTCTTGTTGAAATGTATCTATTCTGTGTATTCTGAAATATCCCCTTAAATGTCTGCCACTGCATCTCTCTTGCCCTATCCCTTAACCTGATTTGTCACTTTAGCTTGCTCTGCTTTCATGCCTTCATATTTCCCCTTATTTAAGTTTAAAATACTAGTCTTGGACCCACTCTTCTCTCCCTCAAACTGAATGTAAAATTCAATCATATTATGATTGCTGCTACCTCGGGGTGCCTTAACTATGAGGTCATTAATTAATCCTATCTCATTGCACAATACCAGGTTCAATTTTGTGTTATTATTGATGTTATCATTTATTAGTATTATTATCATCTGAAGATTAATGCAGATTAAAAACCATCATTAGTTTATAAGAATCATGTGAGACCAAACAAATGTTGATGTTGAGCTACTGTACACCAGAAAATGGCATTAACCCTTGTAATATCAAACCTGACTGTCAGTTTAGAATGACGTATCAGTCATGAAAGTGTAGCCTAGAAACATAAATAACAGCATCACTTTATACCTGATGCATAAATTCAGAGGCTCAGCCCTCTTAAAGCAATCCAAGCATTAGGAATTCTATGTGAACTGCAAGAGTCTGGAAAAGACAAACATGTGAGCAAACAAAATAAAATGTATCTTGAAATAAACTATACTGGATTCACACCATTTGATGTTCCTGAAAGGGACAAGGCCATCTAAAGGGACTATAATATTTGGTACTTTTTCAGTGATTTTATTCGGTTTCCTTGCCTTCCTCCGAGCTCCATGATTACCCGATTTATGGACATACCTGTGTGAATTTTAAAATTACTTTAATACTTGTGCTCCCAGCACTATTTTGAATGGATAAAACCATGGGGTCCCTAACCTAGTCTCCCTATCTTCTTGGTTGTTTTTGCATCCCAGGGAAAATTAGAGTGTCAAAATTTGCAGATAATACCAAACTAGGGGAGCAGCTAATAATGTGAAGACAAGAATACAGGAATAGGTAAACAGTCTTGCAGAGTGGTTGCATAAATGGCAAATGAAGTTCAATGTAGTGACTTGTGAGGTAGTTTACTTTGGTTGGAGTATTACTGTTGGCATCCTTCCATCAACAAAAGATGATGGACACGCAGCAAATGCAGCATTTAGGTGAGGTGTCTTCTCTTGGCGCACCTTTGCTGATGGCTGTGAAGGCCAATCCTTGAGAGGCAGGCCACAAGTGCTGGCATAAACGGCAAATGAAGTTCAGTGTAGCAGCTTGTGAGATAATTTGGTAGGAGGAATAAGAAGGCACTTATTCTTTGGAAGATAAAAAACTAAATGGGGTAGAGGCTTTAAGATAACTAGGAATACAGATACATACATCACTAAAAGTAATTACACACATTGATAAAACTATTAAAAGGTGCAAAATTAAGAACTGGAATCCATTTCTTGATGAATAAAATATGAAAGCAATGAGGTAATATTAATGTTACACTGTTCTTGGAATACTGGGCAGGATTTTGTTCTGCCCTTGGAGGTGGGCACAGATGCTGGGGGGCAAACAAAATGGCAGGGGGTGTCATTCCTGACGTCGTCCGGGCCTCCTGCCATTTTGTCCGGAGCAGCGAAGGCCTCGGTGGCCCCGACCCCAATTACCTCTCCCAGGGTCTTCTGTCTTCATGCTGCAGGGCCTTCTGCAGTACCAGCAGTGGCCAGCACTCCCGGTAGTGCTGCCGGTACTGCAAAGCTGCCGGTCTACTGATTAACCAGCAACTCTGGAGGCGGGAGCTCATCCCTTAAAGAGACGGCAGATAATTAATTTACTGCTTGGTTTGGGATAGTAATGGGCGTCGATGGAGGCGGAGGCAGGACCCCTGTCGCCAGACTAAAATCCAGTCCACTGGGCTGAATTCTACCCCAACAGCGGGGTCCTGGCAACGGGCCAGAAGGCAGGCGGCGACCCAGCCTCAGACCTGTTTTGGATCCTCCGGTGGCTACTGCTGGTATTGCAGAAGGCCTGGGCTCCCCAGGGCCAGTCTGGCAGGCCAAGGAAAGGTGGGCGGGGGCAGGGGAGGGTTGTTGAGAAAGGTGGGCATTGAAGGCAGGGGTGGGTTGTTTGCGGAGGGGCTGCCTTTGCTGATGGGGACCTCCGTGGGCCACAGATTGCCAGCGGAAGAAGGCCCACCCCCACCCCAGCCCACAAGGAGGCTGCCTTATTTTACTAGGTGACCTCCCCACATGGCGAAGGCATCCCCCACCACTGGTAAAATACCAGCATGGCAGGAACAGGCCCTTAAGTGGCCATTAATTGTCATTCAAGTCAATGATAATCACGTATTTGCTGGATTTACTTAAGTTTTTTTGTTGCAACCACTTAGACTAAAAATAATGATTCAGGTAGGTTCTTGATCACCTGGTATCAACGTTATTTACAGGTCTGACATGATTTTCAGCCTTGGAGGGCCATCAAAGAAACATTTTTGCTATGGTGCATCATCTCTGCAGTCTGGAATTGATGTTTGATTAATTTCTCACCTTTCGGTTACTAAGATCATCAATTTTGCCATCTAAAGTCCTGAGAAGGCAATATTTTTAGGACATCCACCCTCCTCAATGTGTTCAAAAGGTGAAAGGGTTACAATGGCCTTTC
Organism: Heterodontus francisci; assembly: GCF_036365525.1. Taxonomy (NCBI): domain Eukaryota; kingdom Metazoa; phylum Chordata; class Chondrichthyes; order Heterodontiformes; family Heterodontidae; genus Heterodontus; species Heterodontus francisci. Next base: position 53,609,818 of record NC_090389.1, read on the forward strand.
CCTTAGACATTTCCATATTCTACATTATTATAGATGAAGAGTAGAAGAGTTGAGAGATTTGGTGCATGAGGCACTATAGTGGGAGACTGCACTGATCTCCTACAGTATTTTACAGCAATTTTTAACTAAAGTGAACTGTTTTCAGTGACTTAAAATTATTTCAAACAAGACAGATAAATCATAGAGTCATAGAATTATACAGCACAGAAACAGGCCCATCGTGTCTGTGCTGGCCATCAAGCACCGATCTATTCTAATCCCATTTTCCAGCACTTGGCCCGTAGCCTTGTATGCTATGGTGTTTCAAGTGCTCATCTAAATACCTCTTAAATGTTGTGTGGGTTCCTGCCTCTACCACCCCTTCAGGCAGTGTGTTCCAGAATCCAACCACCCTCTGGGTGAAAATTATTTTCCTTAAATCCCCTCTAAACGTCCTGCCCCTTACCTTGAATCTATGCCCCCTGGTTATTGACCCCTCCGTTAAGGGAAAAGGTTTCTTCCTATCTATCCTATCAATGCCCCTCATAATTTTGTATACCTCAAACAGGTCCCCCCTGTCCACTTACTGCCCACTGCTAAACCTCACACTGAGCAATGGAATCTGTACTGATCTTTTACAGTGATATGTGATTGGAATGCTTCTGAGGTCCCTGATTCACCAATCGGCTTGCTCCAGCATATTCAGGTTACTTTTCCAAGACATTCAGGTGTCAGTTCACAATGGGAAGATCAAAAGGGCAAAGGCATTATTTGCAGTGTTTCAGGAAATTCTGGGCTATTATCAGCTATAGCTGCAACACCTGCCCTGTATCTATGAAGTACCAGCCATTCATTCTTTCATTCTTTGTTGTCTTGTATCCACAGCATTTATTTGCCTCAATTAATATATCATGTGCGCTCCCATGGAAGTGTGCATTGTTGTGTGTTATTTTCTGGCAGTGATCACATACCATTTGTGCTTTGAAGGAATAAGTGCCCTTCTATTTAGATAGGATGGTGGGCTATTGAATAGCTATGTATACACAGAGAATGATGCTCTGTACTTTGAAAAATATAGCAGTATGCAAAGATTTTGGCTCCTCCTGTTGGACACTGATTAAGTGTATGTGAATTGGTTTTCAGAATGGCAAACTGATTGACTTCTGTCATAGTTGTTGTTCATACCAAGATCATGGTGGTATAACAGTCGAAGGCATCAATGACCTTCATTGCCACTTGTAGTTCAGTATGGATGTTTGATTAGCCCTGCAGGTCTTCACAGACCAGATGGCACACCTGAGTCACAACTTTCCATTTGAGACTGGACCTCCCCCGGTCCACCTCCTCAGTCAAACAGCTTCTCTATCCTGTCTGGGTTGCTGGCATTTTTGTAGCAGGTCTAAGGCTTGGGATTGCTTCTGATCAAAGTCATGGTCCCCCTGTCCCTTTTGTGCTCCTGTACTGCCTCCTGTTCCTCTGAGATAAACTCAGAAAATGCAGCTGTACCCATGGCGTGAGATACAAAGATCCTCTATATTATACATTGCGACTGCTGTATTAATATTCCAAGTCTTCCCATTTATTAAGTTGGCAGTAACACCATCATTTTTCAAAGAGCTCCTATTGCAGCAAAATAGTGCACAAGTTTTCCACAGTTGGCCTTTCACAAGGCTAATCAAACACAAAGTGACATTTTTCCCACCTTTAAGATTCATTGATTCTCTTTTGCAGGGAAAGGAGTTCCTTGAGAAGTACCAGAAATAGATGAATACATTGTGAGCACTTTCTCTGCAAACTACATGATTTTTACTGTATCTACTTTTTCACTAAAATTACAAAGGGTGGGAACTTTAGCCCTTTGCTGTTGAATGATTACAGTTTCCGGCTTTGGACCCACTTCTACTAAGATCTGTATTGAGACTGCTCAAATTCAGTACTTATTGTACCTAAACAAGAAGAAAAGAAATTCAGTCCAAGGCTTCACTGTTATTTGGACTCAGAGTCTTCTAGGAATGAGATACCGTTGTTGGTCAGGTTGTCCAGTCAGCATCAAATGGAAATTGTGATTGAAATCAATAAGGAAAATGTTGGCAAGGCAGATTACCCATACAGCCACGCAGAAAAGTGGCATTGAGGCCAAGCACAGAAGTGAGAAAACTCTCCACAATAAATGAAATCAAATTGGAAAAGAGTTTTGAAATTTCAGAAGGTCAAACCAATCTTATCGTATCATACAAAATTATATAATGATCCAAGTGTTGGTACACATTATGACTTGGTACCTTACAATAAAGTCAGAATTTGAAGCTTCAATTCAAGCCATTAGATATTGGATACAGGCAGTTACTTCTTCAAAAGTACCTGTTTGAGACTCATTAAATATTTATTTGAATGGAAGTAAATTGAATCATACGAAAACGATAACTAAAAATGTTGTAGATGTCCTCATTCTGATCAACACCAGACCAGCAGGTCTGGCAACATCTGTGGAGAGAGAATCAGTGTTAACATTTCAGGTCTGTGACCTGAGAATTGGTGGCAATTCTGTTGAAAGGTCACAGACCTGAAACACTGGCCGGAATTTTACGCTGCCTCAGCGGGTTGGATGGTGGCGTAGGGGCGGCGTAAAATTGAGCGGCAGGCTCCGGGAGGCCTAACCGCCCCGATTCCGCCTCCGACCAAGTTTATGGAGATCCAGTGGGGGGGGCGGGGGGGGGGAGAAGCGGCCCGCCCTCCCGAGGCCAATCAAGACCCTTAAGTGGCCACTTAATGGCCACTTAAGGGCCCTCGCCCGCCTCCACGGGTAATTTACCCGTGGCAAGTGGGCGTGCTGGGGACGTGAAAGGCCACGCAGTTATAGCTGCTGGCCTTTCCGCACCCTGGGGGAGGAGCCTGGCAATCGGGCACAGGGTGCCTGATTGAGGGCCGCCCCGCCTCCCAACCCAACCCCGGGATCCAAGACGCCCCCCCTCCCCCCCAAATGACCACCCTAGTCTCACCAGGGCACGACCGATTCCCCTGGTGAGGCAACCCAAACTGACCTTCAGTATCGGTTCCATGGTATCCTCCTCGGCTGGCTGGGCTGCAGTCCCAGCAGTGGCCACCGCTCCCAGTGGCGCTGCTGAGACTAAGAGCTGCCGGCGCGCTGATTGGCCAGCAGCTCACTGAGATGGGACCTCCTCCCTTAAGTGGTGGAAGTCCCGACTCGGGCCAATTAAAGCCTGGGGATCTGTAAAATACGGGACAGATCCCCAGGCTAGGTGGAAGCAGGTTCAGCACTGCCATTTACGTCGGAGTCCGGCTCCTGTCCGCCCACTGTAAAATTCCGGCCACTAACTCTGTTTCTCTCTCCACAGATCCTGCCAGACCTGCTGAGTATTTCCAGAATTTTATGTTTTTATTTCAGATTTCCAGCATCCACAGTATTTAGCTTTTATCAAAACTGTGCTGTATAGGTTACAGTTCAGGTTTCCAATAAAATAAGTTTGCATAATCACAAATGTAAAATCTTCAATTAACTCGTCCCATTGGGCAGCATAATAGAACACAATTGTTTCATTATTTTCGTTTCATTAAACAGTATTCCCTGATGTATTTAAGAATGGTAACTTAGTACAGTTTTATTAATACAGCTGAAAAGGAGTTTATCACCAAAAATAATTATTTATAATAAGGGTGTTCGGTCCTCCAGCTGTCTAGCTGACTTAAAATCACTGAAAATGACTCACAAAAATCATTTAATAGTTTGATTGGTGTAAAGTAGTCAGTTTCTTAGTCAATTAAATATTTTTAACATGAAAAACTTTTTAAAAATACCTGAGTGCCTGTGTGCCTAAGAAAATGCGCACAATTTGAAGAACCTTCCCAAACCAGCACAATTGACGGAATCTCACAATTTCGACGTGGGGCTGTGGCCTGTTTTGCGAGCGAGACCTGATATGGCAAATTGAATCCTAAACCAACATAAAAATTGGAGAAAACATAAATGTAAGTGGTTTCAGTCATAATTCACTTATGTTTAAAATTCCCTGATTTTTTGGGCTGGTTTGGCCGCTCCTGCCCAGGTTACACTATATTACTGGCGTAAAAGTCTACCCCGCAGAGTATTACATAATCTTGCCCAGAATCATGTGAAAACTGTACAATATATGGGACAAATATCTCTTTGTACGAGCATGATATCAATAAACAAGACTTGATCAACGCAACACGCGACCACTACAGCTGAATAATACTATAAGCTTCAAAGATGAGTGTAAGTCTGTGTTTGTGTTTCCTGAACAAACTGCCTCACACATACACCTTTCCCTTTCGTCTCGTGTGTGTGGTCAGTGAGCAAGACATAAGCAATGCTGCTTGGAGGAGTTACCATGAAACCTGTTCAGTTTTGAAGGGCAACCCTCATTATAATGCAATTGATGAACACTTTCCAATAGGTAACTCACTGAATAGGAGGTGGAAAATTGGTCGGTGCAGCTGCTTCTTAAAGATCTGCAGCAACACCTTAAAGAGCAGCTGCATTTTTCAAGGAGGACAGACTGTGGAGCAGCAGACAACATGAGTTTCAGCAGGTTCCTGAGGTTTTTGACGTAGTGGTGGAGTTGCTGATACAACAAGTCACCATCAGACTATAAACCAAACTTAGATTTTAGGCAACAATTGAGTAATCCTTTTTCTTACCTTAGAACAGATGCCAATTTGGTGTCGGCTGCGGCTCAGCTGGTAGCACTCTTGCCTCTGAGTCAGAAAGTTGTGGGTTCAAGTCCCACTGTGTGATTTGAGCACAAAAAATCAAAGCTGACACTCCAGTGCAATACTGAAGGAGTGCTGCACTGGCAGAAGTGCCATTTTTCAGATGAGATGTTAAACCGAGACCCCATCTGCTCTCACAGATGGATGTAAAAGATCTACAGCACTATTTCAAAGAAGAGCAGGGCAATTATCACTGGTGTCCTGGCTGATATTATCCCTCAATCAACATCACAAAAGCAGATTATCTGCTTATTATCACATTGCTTTATTTGGGACCTTGCTGTTCAAAAATTGGTTGCCGCATTTCCTACACTGCAAGAGTTTACGCTTCAAAAAAAACTTCATTAGTGTCACGCTCACACAAGGAGCAATTATGAACTATAAAAATGAACAGATGAATTAACCTCCCAAAATAGACACACTTTTGCTACAAGACAAAATGGAGTAAGAGATCAGATGACCTTTCCTGTACTGTCAATATACATAGTGACTGCTGGAGACTGAACCCATCGTCATGTCTGGACCAGCCTTGAAGAAAGCATGAGCAATTCTGATGGCTCATTCAATGGTAATGGCTACCCTTTTTCAAGCAGCTGGACTAACAATGACTTTTTCAGACATAGTCTCCAGACCCAAACTCAGGATAATAGGTGTGACCAAACACGACTTTATCAAGATGAGCAACATACAAACACCATTGTCTAATAATGGCCACGTATTCAGAGACTTTGTATGAAAACTCTAGGGGAGAGCAAGTTTGGTCACCTGACAGAAACCAAGCCTGATAAGGTTTTTTAATTTAAGAAAAGAAACTTTTTCTGTGCAGGAAGCCAGAACAGAAGACAGAAAGCCAGCAGCTAGGAGGCTGAGAGAGATCTATTCCAGCCAAGAAGAGGATCCTGCCTCTTTAATACCATTTCCCTACCATCTTTAAAAACTACCTAGAGACAGAGATGAAAAGTGACCTTGTAAAGCTCCCCATATGAGAGATTGAAACAGGATCTTCGTCAATGGATTGTAACTGAGATTTAACCAAAGAAGTATGCAGCCAAGCATCCATCCATCTGAAACCCTCCAAACCTTAACTCCAATGAACCAGGAGAAAAGGAAGAACAGTCCTGCATTGTTTACATTTTCCTTGTGGGAAAACAAACGAGGTTTCACAACAAACTCTTTTTAAGAACACCAGACCTAAATGCATGCTAACTTTTAATCTCTGTCTTTTCTTGTGTCTGTGTGGGTGAAGTTACACATTTTCAGCGTTTTTTGGTTTAATGAACATTTAAATTTTTTAAACCTATGAGAAAACCATTTGTCTGTTTATTGACCATTTAAATGCTAAAAGATTAAAACACAATTCTAATAAAAACACTGGCTGCAGTTAGTTGAGAGGTGAAAAGGGGAACTGAAGTATAAGGATGTAAAGAGTTGATACCAAAGACAGTGAGACAGACCCCTCTCTCTGTACGAGTGATAATGTAACAGTCACATGAGATAGGCTTGAGAAGAAAAGGGTATAGCAGCACAAAGGATGCTAGATTAGGTGGCTTGCGGAGAGTAAATAATAACTGAATAATAAAGAGTTCTTATTAACCTTTACCGGAGTCTCAGACTTTCTCTAGAATGCCCTACAACACTACTAATAGAAAAACAACCAAACCCAATATGGTGGCAATGGTAAAACAATGGTAAAACAGCAGTGAAAGCGGCCAGGAGAATTTGAAGATCTTACCTTTGGAAGAAACACCAGGTGAACAACAGAGAAATTTAAAGAAAAATACTGGCCAGGTACAGTCGGAAAACTACTTACCTGCAGAAGAGGCTGTGAAGAGCTCCGCAGCTGTGGTGAGTCAAAGCACAGAAATACAGGCTGCACTGCAGAACAGAAGCGTGGTGGTCTGCAAGGAGAATCCAGTGATCGGGAGAGTTCCACTACCAGCAGTCGGGGTCATGTTAAAAGCTTTTGAAAGCTTGCAGTACTTTTCTTAAGGCATCATGCTCGGGGGAAAAGAAGGGGAAAAACCCAATCCTTCATTAGGGCTGAATGCGAGGGTGAAGAGCAGGAATACCCGAAAAGCACAGGAACTCCTGAAAAGTGTAGGCAACCCCCGAAAGCAGCAGGGACACCTCCATTAAGGTAGGCAAGCCTGAAAAAAAGCAGAATTTCTTAAAGGGGAATACCCTAAAAGGTCTATAAAGAAAGCAATATGGATCCAAAATTGAGAATGGCTGAGAGTTTCCAGAATCAAGAGGGACCCAATCAGATCCAAAATTGGCTATCATGGAGTAAAAGGTTCCTGAGGTTTAGAAGCATTTTGCAACTCCATACAAAATCTGAAGTGGAACAAGTGAACACCCTCCTATATTCAGTAGGGACAATTGCGGGTGACATAATTATCTGACAAGGGATCAGTGAGGTTACTGATAAAATTCGAAGATGTACTCCAAGACTTTGATAAATATTTTAATCTTCATACCAATAAAATCTCGGAAAGAGCCAAATTTAATAAGCAGCTGCAGATGATTGGCGAATCTGTGGGCTCCTACATTAATGACCTATATAGATAGCAGAAGGTTGCGAATACGGTGAATTAAAGGCAGAACTAATTAGAGACAGGATAGTCATCAGCATATCAGATGAATCTTTGTCGGACCTGTTGCAATCCAAGGCAGACCACACACAGGCCATTCAAATTGTAAGACAGGCTGAAGTTCGCAAACAGAATAGAGACATCCTACAAGCTGAAGACAAGCCATTGATGGGAAGGAGTCCAATGCCCATACAGCTGGTTAAGTCAAAGCCAGGGAAACACTTTGAGGAACGAATAAAAACATGCAGCTGAGAAGGCACATGACATAGGAAAACTTGGTCAATGTTGTGCTGTCAGGAAGACCCATAAACGAGAGCAGTGCTAGTAAAGCTGAGTGTTTTAAGTGTGGAAAAACTGTACAGTATGGGAAGGTATGCCACAGCAAATTATCTTTGCTTAAAGGTACAAAACGGAAGATCTTCACGCAAACAGCAGTGAATCAAGTACAGCAGTACCCACAAGAGAAGGAACCAGGAGAGTTCTTGGGAGAAATCAGTAATTCAGACCAAGATTTCTGGACAATAGACATCTACATGAATGGACACCTCACGAATTTTAAGCTTGACATAGGGGCTAGCTTCACGGTATTGTCTGACCAAAAGGCATGGGGGAAGAGACGTTACCTGCAACAGACAGGTATACAGTTACATGGTCCAGGCAGGACACAACTGTGAGTAAAAGGCAAACTCCAAGCAACTCTTCAGCGTAAAGGAAGACAACTGATACATCTGGACATCTGGCATAAAGGAAGACAACTGAGACAACCTTATACATCTTACACAATCAAGAATTTTCTTTACTGAGCAGGAATACATGCTTGGAACCGCAGTTGATTGAGAAGGTAGCCAAAGTCAAGCAAACAAAGGTCAACAATTCCTTCCAATCATCATCTGATGCGCTATTGAGGGCAATTGTAGATCATTCATCGCAGGAAGACGTGAATTTCATATGAGTCATACTCACAAAGTTGGCCAGCAAGTTCACAGAAGTTGCGAGAAATATGACAAGCACAGAAGAATCACAAATAGTGCATTCATATTAGACAATATTGTACGCATGGGTGGCACAGGAGGGAGAACAATGAAGACACTGCACCAGTATAGGGAATACTTTACCATAATTGACAACTTAATAGTTTACAATGACAGAACTGTGATTCCTACTTCAATGAGATATTATATCTTAGATCGATTACACCAAGGCCGTTTGGGTATAACCAAGTGCGGAGTGAGGGCCTAATCTTCAATTCGGTGATCTGGGATATCTAAGCATATCAAGACCATGATCAACAACTGTCAGGCATGCATGATACAGAGCATCGCAAGCCACTGTTGACTACCCAGTTTTCAATTAGACCTTGGCAAAGGCTAGGCATGGATTTATTCATGTTTGGTGGGAAGTCATATATCATCATTATCGACTACTTTTCCAGGTAGATAGAAGTCTGATGATTACATTTTATGACCACCGAGGTAGTTATCAGAATCCTTACGGACATCTTCGCAACTCATGGGATGCTGGATGAAATATTATCAGACAACAGACCACTTTCCACAAACAAATGTTTTACCCAGTTTTCCAGGAAGATGGGCTTTCAGCATCTTACGAGCTCACTGAGATATCCACAGTCCAATGGTGAGGCAGAACGAGGTGTGAGAACCATAAAATCTTTATTCAAGAAAAATGAACATCTTCCTATCTCACTCCTATTTTATCGTTCAACGCCACTGCTGTGCAGATTATCACCAGCAGAATTACTAATGGGAAGGAAGTTAAGAAAACAGCTTCCAGTATTGCCTCAGCAATTAATGCCTGGATTGAAGATTCAAGACTACAAGAAAGTTCAAGAAAAAGAAAACGCCGATAGAAGGAAACAAACCCGGAATTACAATAGAGAAGCTGACCCAAATTAAACAATAGTCAAAAAGTTTGGATACATGACCTGGAACGAGAAGGTACAGTAATCCATTAACCTGAGGACTATCAGTTATACGATTGAAGGAAGGGAACAAATGAAGGAATCAGAGGAATATCATTCCTACTCTGCAAAAGCAGCAGCCCGTAATCCATTTGCAAGATCCAGATGAAGAGAAACAAACCCGAACGAACAGCATACTACAACCCATAGAAATGAAAAACCAAGCCAGCAACCCAGACTTCCTATGAAGGCTCAGACAGATTGCAAGCAGATTGGGGAGAGTTGTCAAATCTCCAATGAGACTGAATCTGTAACGTTAGAGACTTGGGGGGAGAGAGAGTAGTAGAGAAGTCAAAGATGTATATATGTTTGGAAAACTGTTGAATAAGACTTGGGGGGAGATGTATCAGGATGTAAAGGGTTAATACCAAAGATAGTGAGAGAGACCCCTCCCACAGTATGAGCAATAATGTAGCAGTCACATGAGATAGGCTTGAGAAGAAGAGGGCATAGCAGCATGAAGGATGCCAGCTTAGGTGGCTTGCGGAGACTGTGTATAGTAACTGTGAATAGTAAAGACTTGTTATTTAACCTTTACCGGAGTCTAAGACTTTCTCTAGAATGCCCTACAATGCTACTAATACAAAAACAACTAAACCCAACTGAAACTGCCTCTATCAAACAAAGAACAAAGAACAGCACAGGAACAGGCCATTTGGCCCTCCAAGCCTGCGCCGATCTTGATGCCTGCCTAAACTAAAACCTTCTGCACTTCCGGGGACCGTATCCCTCTATTCCCATCCTATTCATGTATTTGTCAAGATGCCTCTTAAACGTCATTATCGTACCTGCTTCCACCACCTCCCCCGGCAGCAAGTTCCAGGCACTCACCACTCTCAATATAAAGAACTTTCCTCACACATCCCCTCTAAACTTTGCCCCTATCACCTTAAACCTATGTCCCCTAGTAATTGACTCTTCTACCCTGGGAAAAAGCTTCTGACTATCCACTCTGTCCATGCCGCTTATAACTTTGTAAACCTCTATCATGTCGCCCCTCCACCTCCGTCGTTCCAGTGAAAACAGTCCGAGTTTATCCAACCTCTCCTCATAGCTAATGCCCTCCAGACCAGGCAACATCCTGGTAAACCTCTTCTGTACCCTCTCCAAAGCCTCCACGTCCTTCTGGTAGTGTGGAGACCAGAATTGCACGCAATATTCTAAGTGTGGCCTAACTAAAGTTCTGTACAGCTGCAGCATGACTTGCCAATTTTTATACTCTATGCCCTGACTGATGAAGGCAAGCATGCCGTATGCCTTCTTGACTATCTTATCCACCTGCGTTGCCACTTTCAGTGACCTGTGGACCTGTACGCCCAGATCTCTCTGCCTGTCAATACTCCTAAGGGTTCTGCCATTACTGTATACTTCCCACCTGTATTAGATCTTCCAAAATGCATTACCTCACATTTGTCCGGATTAAACTCCATCTGCCATTTCTCCGCCCAAGTCTCCAACCGATCTATGTCCTGCTGTATCCTCTGACAATCCTCATCATTATCCACAACTCCACCAACCTTTGTGTCGTCTGCAAACTTACTAATCAGACCAGCTACATTTTCCTCCAAATCATTTATATATACTACAAAGAGCAAAGGTCCCAGCACTGATCCCTGCGGAACACCACTAGTCACATCCCTCCATTTAGAAAAGCACCCTTCCACTGCTACCCTCTGTCTTCTCTGACAGAGCCAGTTCTGTATCCATCTTGCCAGCTCACCTCTGATCCCGTGTGACTTCACCTTTTGTACCAGTCTGCCATGAGGGACCTTGTCAAAGGCTTTTCTGAAGACCATATAGATAACATCCACTGCCCTTCCTTCATCAATCATCTTTGGCACTTCCTCAAAAAACTCAATCAAATTAGTGAGACACGACCTCCCCTTCACAAAACCATGCTGCCTCTCGCTAATAAGGTCGTTTGTTTCCAAATGGGAGTAAATCCTGTCCCGAAGAATCCTCTCTAATAATTTCCCTACCACTGACGTAAGGCTCACCGGCCTATAATTTCCTGATCATTTCCTACCTGACCTCAACACGCTTTACATTTAATGTTACGATGTCTGGTGGTCGTGAAAAGCGCTTTATAAATGCAAGTCTTTCTTTTTGATACATCAGCAACAAACAAAATTGCCTCAGTTTGTGCTATGGCACCACTGAGTGACCAGAGCCTGTAAGTGCAAGCGGATACTTTTTTTTGACAAAGGGGCAGGCATATGATCTGAAATGCTAATCTTTTTCATTTCTCCATAAATATTGCCTGACTTGCTAAGTGTTTCCAGTATTTTCTGTTTTTATTTCAGTTTTTCAGTGTTTGTTTTGTTATGCCTTCAGTTTTTTGCATTATTTCATATATATTCTCAATACCCAAATCAAATGCAGAGAGTTAGGCTGTCACATCATGTTTTTGCAAAAGCAGAACACTTAAAAACATTGGAAATCTCTATCATAGTGCTAGGTGTAGGTATTATGGGTAAATATTAAGGTGTTTACAGTGGATTTGGGCTATAGATACAGACCATGCATTTTGAAATGGGGAGGCAGTGGCGTAGTAGTAATGACTAGTAACTAGATTAGTAACCCAGAGTTCCAGGCTAATGCTCTAGGGACTTGGGTTCGAATCCCACCATGGCAGATGGTAGAATTTGAATTCTATTAAGAAATCTGGAATTAAAAAGCTAGTCTAGGGGTGATCGTGAAACCTTTGTCGATTGTTGTAAAACTCTAACTGGTTCACCAATTTCCTTTGGGGAAGGAAATCTGCTATCCTTACCTGGTGTGGCCTACATGTGACTCCAACAGCAAAGTAGTTGACTCTTAAATGCCCTCAGAAATGGCCTAGCAAGCCACTCAGTTGTATCAAACTGCTACAAAATCTAAGAGAAGGAATGAAACTAGACTGAATACCAGGGATCGAACTAGGAAACGACAATGGCAAACTCACCTCCTGACTCCCCAAAGCCTGTCCACAAGGCACAAGTCAGGAGTGTGATGGAATACTCTCAACTTGCCTGGATGAGTGCAGCTCCAACAGCACTCAAGAAGCTCGACACCATCCAGGATAAAGCAGCCCGCTTGATTGGCAACCCATCCACCACCTTCAACATTCACTTCCTCCACCACAGACACACAGTTGCAGCAGTATATACTATCTACAAGATGCACTGCAGCAACTCACCAAGGCTCTTTCAATAGCACCTTCCAAACCCACGACCTCTCCCACCTAGAAGGACAAGGGCAATAGACGCATGGGAATACCACCACCTGCAAGTTCCCCTCCAAGCTACACCCCATCCAGATTTGGGACTATATCCCCATTCCTTCTCTGTCCTGGGTCAAAATCCTGGAATTCCCTTCCTAACAGCACTGTTAGTGTACCTACATACCAAGGACTGCAGCGGTTCAAGACGGGAGCTCACCACCACCTTCTCAAGGGCAATTAGGGATGGGCAATAAATGCTGGCCTAACCAGCGATGCCCACATCCCCTGAACGAATAAAACAAAATGCAGTGTTGTAACTCAGTATTTTTAATATACAAGAATATAATTCATAAGATAAATTGATTCTGGCTGTCTTGATCCAGCTTTACACTCAATAAAAATGGAAAATGTTATTGTTGAAATCATGGAAGTTTTTTTTGAGAAACGCAATGTCTGCTGACTTCTAGTTGGCATCCTTCCATCTGCGAAAGATGATGGACATGCAGCAGACAATCCATTTCGGTGAGTGTCTTCTCTTGGTCCACCTTTGCTGATGGCTGTGAAGGTCAATCCTTGAGAGGCAGTTTCTGCCACAAGTGCCACAGGTGAAGCTGTCAAGTGATGTTGTGAGTTGTTTTCGGCGTTGGCCCTTGCTGCCAAGCTGCTGTAGCCACTGGTTGTTGTGGTAATGCACACCAGTCCACAGGATGTGTCACCATTTCCCTCTTTCACAAGCTATTGACTCCCAGGTGTAATAGTCAACATTTAGGGACTTCATGTCATGCTTGCTAGCATCCTTGAAGCAGAGCTTTGGGCACCCCACTGGTATCTAGCCCCGGCTACCTCACCATACAGAAGGTCCTTGGGTATGGGACCGTCTTCCATCCTGTGTACATGTCCAATGCACTGAAGCTGCTTCTGTTTGATTAATGCCAACACACATTGGGAGCTCTGCCACATTTGTGATGCTGGCTTACATGTTGTATGTTGCTGATGTACAACTGTAAAATAGAATTAGGATTATCAATGGAAGCACAAATTGAGCAATGTGTAAAGGTCAACTTCCACCCATTTTCCTCCTAGCTGTATTCAGGGAAAATTCACTCCGTTATTTAGATAACATAATTCAAGTAAATCTGTCCTTTCAACAAGTCTTTTTAGTTTTTATAATTAGGAAAAGTGTACTTAACAAAAACTGCAGTTGTGTGCCATTTTATGATGATTAACTGTTGCTGGCAGAGATTAATGTTGACATAAATGAATTTATGTACAACTCATGCATCTGTATTGTCCGTATCCATAGTGTGGTATGGACTTCCAGTTTCAAAATTAAGTGGAAAGTGGAGTAAATGTTGCAACATTGACATTAATAGTTCTGCTTTGAAAAAAGCAGCGCCAGTGAAATAATTGTCTACAAAGCAAAGTTAATGATGTGGGTTTATTTTTGCTTTCAACAACATTTCATTTATAAATTTTAAAGCCTGATATCCTTGTTGATGAGGCAGAAAAAAAATTGAAATTATATTAACTTAGCTCTTTAATGTGGCTGTTGTCACGTTGTTAATGGTTTTGATTCTTAATGGCCTAACCTTCAGTTTTAATCATCCTATTTAAATGGTGGCAGTATGAATGAATTGTATCCATCCTGTGCTGCTCATGCTCAGAAATGGGAAATATTATTAATTATACAAGAGACAGAAAGACAAATCAGCTGTAGGTTTCTCCTGCTGAAAAACCATTTTATTAAAAGCTAATGCTGGATTGTGCCAATGAAGAAGTTAAAAGCCTTTAATAAGGGAAAACACTTTCTGCATCCAGCAGAACATATTTCATCTTGCAAACAGATTGAGATAGCAGCTAGAATGGTGAATGGAAACAGTAAAATTTGTGCCAAGCCAGATGTTTGCATTAAAATATTCCTGAATTCCAGATCACTGGAGTTTAACGGAGTCCAGGTTTAAATATGGGCAGAAATGAGAATGAAACATTACTGGCTGCAATGTGTTCAGGAGGGATAGGGATGGAAAAAAGAAAGGAAGGAGTGTAGCAGTATTGATCAGGATAGTGTTGCAGTTCTGCAGAGGAGGGATTTACTAACAACAGCTCATATTTATATAGCACCTATGATGTAATAAAACGTCCCAAGATGCTTCACAGAAGCATTATAAAGCAAATTTTGACACTGAGTCAAATAAGGAGATATTAGAGCAGATGAACAAAAGCATAGTCAAAGAAGGAGGTTTTAAAGAACATCTTAAAGGAAGAAAGAGATGTCGAGAGACCAAGATATATAGGGAGAAAATTCCAGAGTTTAGGGCCTAGGCAGCCGAAGACCTGGCCATCAATGGTGGAGCGATGAAAAAAAAAAGTTCAAATCGGGGATGCTTAAGCCAGAATTAAAGGAGCATATCTTGGTGGCGCTGGAGGAGATTAAAAAGATAGGGAGGGGTAAGACCATGGAGGGACTTCCCAAAGACTGTTCACCATCTACAAGGCACAAGTCAAGAGTGTGATGGAATACTCTCCACTTGCCTAGATGAGTACAGCTCCAACAGCACATAGGAAGCTCAACACCATCCAAGACAAAGCAGCCTGCGTGATGGCACCCCATCCACTACCTTCAACATTCACTCCCCCCGCCACCGATGCACAGTGACAGCATTGTGTACCATCTATAAGATGCACTGCAGCTACTTGCCAAGGCTCCTTTGACAGTGCCTTCCAAACCCACAACCTCTGCCATTTGGAAGAACAAGGGCAACAAATTCTTGGGAAAGCCACCATCTGTAAGTTCCCCTCCAAGTCACATACCATCATGACTTGGAACTATTTCGCTGTCCCTTCACTGTTGCTGGGTCAAAATCCTTGAATTTCCTCATTAACAGCACTGTGTAGCTACAACACATGGACTGCAGCAGCTCAAGAAGGCGGCTCACCATCACCTTCTCAAGGGCAATTAGATATGAGCAATAAATGCTGGAGTTGCAAGCAAAGCTCAAATCCCAAGAAGGAATTTTTTAAAAATGAGAACAAGGGTGAGAATTTTAAAATCAAGGCATTGCTTGACTGGGAGCAAATACAGGTCAGCAAGCAGGGTTGATGGGTAAACATGACTTGGAGCAAGTAAGGAAAAGGACAGCAGAGTTTTGGATGACCTCAAGTTTACAGAAGGTAGAATGTGGGAGGCTAGCCAGGAGTGCATTGAAATAGTCAAGTCTAGAGATATCAAAGGCATGGATGGAGGGATTCAGCAGCAGTTGATCTGAGATGGGGAAAAGTTTGGTGATGTTACAGAGGTGGAATAGACAGTCTTAGAGATGATGCAGATATGTGGTCGGAAGCTGATCTCGGACATCATGGTTGCAACAAGTCTTGTTCAACCTTAGGCAGTTACAAGGAGAAGGATGGAGTTGGTAGCTAGGTAATGGAGTTTGTAGCAGGGACTGAAGGCAATGGCTTCGATCTTCCCAATATATAATTGGAGGAAATTTCAGCTAATCCAGCACTGGATGTTGGACAAGTGGTCTCACAATTTAGAGACAGTGGAGAAGTCAAGAGCGTTGTCATTGAGTTAGAACTGGGTGGCATCAGCATACATGTGGAAACTGATGCTGTATTTTTGGATGATGTTGCCAAGAGACAGCACGTAAGTGAGAAATAGGAGGGGTCCGAGGATAGATTGTTAGGGGCTTCAGAGGTAATGGTGTGTAAGTGGGAAGTAACCCTAACCCTAAGCTAATCAATTGGATATCATTAAGTTCAGATAAAGGGTTGTCATCTAGTACTGGAAGGTTCAAAGACTGAATCTATTTGGTAGAGTTAAGGAACAGAAAAGGAGCTGTTACATTGCTGGGTGTTTATTATATAGTGTCCTCCACTGCACTTCTGGAGGCGCATATCACGCATGGTTGGCATGAAGAGATCTGAAAAACCTAACTCACAAATGTTTGTGTTCCCTCATGAAGGTCGTGGCACATTGGAGGCAAGTTCAGCTGTTGGGACAGGGGGCCTGCCATTGACCTCTGAGGAGGAGGTGGAACAGTCAGAGGATACACCATCGCATCATTCTCCTGCACCCTCCTCCAGCACAGATACTCTCACATCAGTGGGTATGCACTCTGGCTCTGGGTCACAAGCTGGTGAAAGAACCACACATGTGCCCGAGCAGCTTACAGAGGCTGTGACAGCCAAGGCCACAGATAGTCAGAGGACTGGGGGAGGCCAGACCCATGCTGAGCCACAGGCTGATGACGAGCCTTTGTGATGGAGTTGCAGAGAGAGGTAGGGAACATCTGCTGGAGACGCTGGAGGCAGTGCACAGTCATGCGCAGAAGATGGAGGAGTCCATCCATGCCAGGAGTGCTGCCGTGTCTCAGGCATGTTAGTGCATGGCTCCCTCCATCAAGAGATTGGCAACCCTCATGGAGAGCCAGAACCTGCAGATGCGCACATTCCTACAGACAGACTTTCTCCTTGGCCATAAGCTCAACACAGCAGTAGCAAGGCAAGTGAGGGACAAGGCAGCTGGAGTCTCTGTCTGGTCCTTGTCTGTCTCAGGTCAGCAGGGAAATGCGAGTGAGCCTTGAAAGGGAGGAGGAGGGGTTGCCTTCCACATCTGGGGGCTCCGCTTAGGGTATCCGAGTGTGGACAGCAGCTCCTCAGCCCTTCCACGAGTAAGCCCAGCTCCAGTAATTGCAACAAATGAGGAGGGTCCTGCACCTGTGCAGGAACCCCCCGCCCCCCCCCACCCTGCCAGCCAGGGCCCTTCAGGCAGCCAGATGACACCTGCCAAAGTCATCCCAGGCCAAGGGTCAGCTCGATTAGCAGCCTGCCTCTACCTCAGCTGCCAGTGTAGGGGCCGTACCACATAGAAGCACACAAAAATGCATAAAGAAGAGCACCTAGACACCTTGGGGTTTCATTGGTGTGTTAACTTTGGCCTTGTCATTGGTTGCTTTAATTGTGTGAATAAATGGAGGTCAAAATCACTGTTGTAAATGACTCATGCTTTCATTGCTGCCTTGTCAGATGCAGCCCTCACCCCTGCTTCCTCAATGGACTGCCAGTGTAGGCACAGACTGCATTTAATCAGCTTCTCAAATGTGTCAGAGCGCATGGTGAACCTGGGTGCTAGGCACCGGAGTGTGATAGGAAGGAGGCGGCAGGTGGAATAATGAGATGAATTTTTATTGTATTCACTCTGAGAGGCCATCGTGGTGGCAGGAACCATGCCTCCCTTGCACGTCTCTCAATGGACCTGGTCTCTGGTGCGTAGGGTTCAAGATCCAGTGCTACTTGCTCAGTAGCCTCATCCACATCCTCCCCGCTGGCTGAGGACTGGCAATTAATCATGTCCTCTTCATGCAAGGTCTCCCCACTCTGCAGTGCTATGGAAAAATGGAAACCCTTGTAGCACCTCCAGCCTTGGAGAAATGAAGTGCTATTTTTAAATGCATTGCAATGTATAAAAAAACAGAAGTTGAAAACATTTAAAAACGCATTTTTTCACACACACCCCCATTCACTATTTATCTGTAGTTAATACAATTTTGTCTTGTACCATCTTTACTCATATAACTCAAACAATGTTCGATTCACGACAAACCATCAGCAATAACTATTTTTGCCTGCAATGTGGGCAATCTTTAAGTGATATGGCTGTAATAGTAAACTCCATCGGAATATTCTGGTTTTCTGTATTTTAAACTTTTCCACAAAGGTTATCCAAATCAGCTAATTGCAACCTTCCAAACAGAGACCCCCCTGTTGCTCCAAGTGTTCCTTCCAAGTGTCGCTATAGACCAGCACATCATCAAGGCAGGCTACACAGTTCGGAACACTGGCTACCACTGGGTTCACTAGTTTCTGAGAAGTTTCTGGAGCACCCCTTAACCTGTATGGTATCACTTGGCACTGGAAAAACCCATCCAATGTGACAAAAGGTGATATTTCTTTAGCTCGGGGTGTTAAAGGAATTTCAGTATCTCTTTAACAAATCTTTTTTGTAAGAAACACGGCACTACCCACTCTGTCAGTACAGTCTTCCAAGTGAGGGATTGGGTAGAAGTCTGCGCTTGTTATTGCATTAACTTTTCTGTAGTCTATGCAGAGTCTAGTTGAACCATCAGGTTTATGCACTAATACTATTGATGAACTCCAGCTGCTTTGACTGGGTTCAATTAGGTATTTTTCCAGCATGTATTGGATTTCTGCTTTTACTTGGGCCTGTTTCTCTGGACTTAAGTGATAAGGATGCTGTTTTATAGGAAAGGATTCCCTGACAGCCACATCATGTGTGGCTAAGGTTGTACATCCTGGCTTATCCCTACAGACTCTTTTAAATGCTGTGAGTAACCTTGTTCGGGTCTTCTCGTCGTTCTGCATCTAAATATCAAAGCATAGTGTCCAATCTCCCTTGCAATTCAGTCTTAGCTAACCAGCTAGTAGCAAGTTCAATTTAAGAATTGTCAAGGCCTCCTTCTGCCTCATCCTCACTATCCCTTTACATTCTTCACTGTCATTATGTTGTGCCTAATCCACACTTACTCCTAAAGAATCCACGGAATCCGATTGGTGAAAGGTATAACAATATTTTATTCGCACACTAAATCATCAAATACAAGCTCTCACTAACTTGCGCAATATCAAGAATCATCAAAATACAAGCTCTCACTACTTGCACAGAATACTACCCGCCAAGGCACAAGGTGACCAGTCTCGGACTTGCGGCTGCTCTTCTGTTCTCTGAGCCCTTGACTCAGGGTACCTTCTTGAGTGTTCTTCCCCGGGGTTCTTGTGCCATCCCCAGTTTCAGTCAGGGGTTAAATCTTGTTTCCAAGACCCTCCCCTCTAACTTACTCGTAGGGATCTGGTATAATGACATAATGATAATTCCTTATTTGGCTCAGTGAGAACCTGTTCAACATTTTACAGGTTCCCATTGTCTACTATGAGTCTAATCATATCTGGTGTCTATGACGACTCCTTTATCTGCTACATGCAAGGACAGTGTCTGGGATCATCAATATGTCTTTTCTATACTGTCTACAATTCCTCGGCCATCCGTGTGCTGTGACCCCTTTCTACCCAGCCCCCCTATGCTTGAACACACTGTTCATTATTGTGTGACTAGCCCCTTTGTTTCAACTAAATTCTTATGTGTTTTTACTGGGTCTACACCTACTACCTGACATACCTGTGTTTGCTTATCCTCCTCCCGACGATAATTTTGTTTTAACATATTGATATTACACAGTAAATTATTTTTCTGGCGATCTGGGGTGTCAATCAAATAATTAACTTTACCTTCTCTTGACCACTTTACACGGGTTACTGAACCGTGCTTTTAACGGTTCACCCTGTAAAGGTAATAATACTAACACTTCATCCCCTGGTTGAAATGTTCGGGTCTTGGCATGCTTGTCTGCCCATTTTTTCATAGTTGTTTGGGAAGCTTCTAGGTGTTCCTGAACCACATTGCATCGTGAGCTGTTTCCGGAACATGGATACATAATCTAGTACAGAGGATTCATCCCTCTGTCCTAAAAACCTTTCTTCAATTAGTTTTAGAGGACCTATTAAATCATGTCTGTGAACTAATTCAAAAGGACTAAAACTTGTAGACGCATTAGGTGAATCTCTAGTGGCAAACAAAAGAAATTCTAGCCCTTTATCCCAATCATGGGGATATTCATGACAGTATGCCCTGATTATTGTTTTGAGGGTCTGATGGTACCTTTCTAAAGCTCCCTGTGTCTGTGGGTGGTATGATGAAGACTTTAACTGTGTTAAACCCAAATTACCCATAACTTCTTGAAATATTTCAGACATAAAATTGGAACCTTGATCTGACTGAATTTCAATCGGTAAATCCTATGTAGTGAAGAATTGGGCTAACCTCTCTACCACTACCTGAGCAGCAATTGTCCTCAAGGCAATGACATCTGGGAATCGAGTAGCCATATCCATGATCGTGGCTATATTTTGGTGTCCTGCTTTTGTTTTTAGTAAAGGTCCTACACAATCCACCAACACCCTACTAAATGGTTCCCCAATAACTTATATGGGGATTAGAGGTGCTGGTTTTATGGCAGGTTACGGCTTTCCCACAATCTGGCACGTATGGCATGTTTTACAAAACTGCACCATGTCCCTGGAAAGACATGACCAGTAATAATGTTGACTTGTATGTGATTTGGTCTTCCAAATCCCCACATATCCCACTATAGGAATTTCATACGCTAACCTTAATAGTTCCCGGCCATTCTTAGGCAGTACCACTATCTGTTGAACAACCCTCCATTCTTCGTCCGCAGGTCTGTGAGATGGGCTCCACTTCTCCATCAGAACCCCATCTTTAATATGGAACTTCTGGAACTCCTTGTGCCTCAGCTTCTGTTAGTGCTGATTCTGCCACCTTATTTAACTCTGGATCAGTAAAAGAAACAGAAGGAATATAAAAAAAAACACTTAGGCTGAAAAGAATGTATGGAAGAAAGTCCTTTATTTTGGTGAGGTGTTCCAAAGGCAAATAGGCAGCTGTCAATGGGATCTTCACATCTCTTCAAACATTTCTCCAAACCAAAACAACCCCTGCTGTTTTTATTTCAAAAACAGATGCCTTCCAGTAGCTGTTTACATGTGCACTCTCAGTCCCAACCTTCTGGTGACCTTCCTTTTAAAAAAAAAACACAAAGTTCAGCTTCTATGAAATCATTTTCTGTTCGAAAATATAAATTCTCACATTTTAACCAAAAAAATGGAAACCCTCGAAACAATATCCAGTTATTGATTGGAAGGCGTCAGACATAGCATCTGAATTTAACGTGTTTAAACAAAGGTTGGAACTGTTTTTCCTGGATCAAGAAGTGAGCGAACCAGAGAAACAAGCTATCACACTGGGCAACGAGGGCTTGCATGGAATCAATACATCAGAATTGTCAGCTGAGGATTAGTAGGACCCTAGAAAGCTATGGACATTCCTGGAGCAGCAGTTGAAGGTAAAGGTCAATTTCCAAGTCATAAGCTTGAGCTTCTGACCTACTGGCAAAGGCAAGATGAGTCCATTGACCAGTTTGTTGCAGGGTGCTGAGACAAAGCTCAAGAATGTGCAGATATTGAGTTGTCAAAATGGGTTATAGAGCTAGTAATCTCGTCTCCCCCAAAAGAGGCTTTACCTTCAACTGCTGCTTCAGGAATGTCCATAGCTTGCTAGGGTCCTTCTGATCCAGCAGGACATGGATGAAGAATGTACTCGTGCAAACAGCAAGCAAGAATTTTGCATAGTCAATTCCGATCAACATGTCAATGCTATAACGCAATCTGACATATTCGCCATTGCCATGCTTTCCCCATTATATATCTGCAGAAGAGCGGCAAGCATAAGCTCAAAGTAAAAACTGAAACCAGAGCAAGTGCAAATATTCTGCCCTTCTGTATACAGAAGGACACGTATTTAAAGAAATGGGAATCTTTGGTACGACCCAGCATGGCTAGGCTGACTGCCTGCAATGGTTCTCCAATCAAGTGCATTGGAACAATAACCTTGCAATGCAGCTATGGGATCTCTGAATGGCTACCACAAATGTATTATATTGTAGACACAACTGGACCAGCTGTCGCGGGGCTTCGAGTATGCCAAGATTTACAAATCATCACAATACATGAGGTTAGGACCACACCGAGAGGCAGGGAAGGTTGCAACACAGTGTGCATTGAGTCAGTTAGAGACCTGAAACTACTTTATCCAGACAGGTTTGATGCAATCGGCGATTTCAAGGGTGATGCCATATTGCACATGAGGGAGGATGCAGTTCATTCGAGGAAGTGCAGCATGCATCTTCAAGAGAAGCTTAAAGTGGATCTGGATAAGATGGAGTGCAACAGAGTCATCCATCGAGTGCACCAGCATTCTGATTGGTGCAGCTCCATTACCAGCATGCTGAAGAAAGATGGCAATATCAGGATTTGCTCGCATAAAATCCTGACCCTGGAGGAGCTGAATTCTAAGCTTACTGATACTAAATATTTTTCAATGTGATGCATGGCTACTGGTCAGTCCACTTAGCCAAGAAGGCCCAGCTACTCTCAACTTTTGGAACGTCATTTGGGAGATACTGTTTCAGATGGTTACTATTTGGTCTGTGCATCAGCCAAAACATTTTCCAACAATACATGGACAGGATAACGGAAAATGTCTTGGGCTGTATCTGTATATCTGAGGATATTGTCGTGATGGGGCAGACCAAGGCAGAACATGACCGAAACTTGCACTTGCTAATGGTGGCTGCTCGTCCTGAGGGCTAGGGGTTAATAGCAAGAAGTGCCAGGTCAACGTTGGGTGCATTAACTTCTTTGGTTTGATATATTCTGCCACAGAAATACACTCAGATCCAGATAAGATTGAAGATGTCAGAGCCATGCCAACTCCCCAGGACTGGGAAGACCTAAAACGGAGTCTAGGACTGTTCATATTTTTGGCCCTGTGCATCCCCAATTTTGCTGACTGAGCAGCACCGCTTAGGGAACTGCTGCATAAAGATACCCCTTACTTGGGGCAGGAAGACCACCAGCAGGTATTTGAGTCCTTAAAGTTAGCTTTGTCAAGTCAAGACAGCGTGTGACAATATTACGACCGGAACAAAAAGGCTACACTCAAGGTCAACACATCCCAGAAGGGATTAGGTGTCTGCATCATGCCTTCGCATTGAAGAGTTTGTTGCAAACCCAATCCAATTATTGTAACATCAAACGTGAAACCTTCACTCTGGTTTTCTGGTATCGTTAGGTTTCACACCTACTTGTTCGGGAAACATTTTACCGTGGAGACTGACCGCAAGCCACTTGAAACCAAATGGCACAAACTCCTCATGAGTGCTCCTCCGCTGTTACAGAAACTTTTGGTGAAGGTCCAGGGCTACGATTGTGACATCTGATATAAACTAGGTGCAAAATAAGAACATAAGAAATAGGAGCAGGAGTAGGCCATTAGGCCCCTCAAGCCTGCTCCGCCATTCAATAAAATCATGGCTGATCTGCCTCAGACCTCAACTCCTCTTTCGTGCCAGCTCCTCATAGCCCTCAACTCCCCGAAATTTCAAAAGTCTATCTCTTCTTTAAATACTTTCAGTCATCCAGCCTCCACTACTCTCTGGGGTAGAGAATTCCAGACATTCACTACCCTCTGAGAGAAGAAATTCCTTTGCACCTCAGTTTTAAATGAGTGTCCCCTTATTCTGTAACTATGTCCCCTAGTTCGAGATTCCCCCACTGCTAGATACATCTTTTCAACATCTACCCTGTCAAGCCCCCTCAACATCTTGTACGTTTCAATAAGATCACCCCTCATTCTTCTAAAATCTAATGAATAAAGGCCTAATCTGTTTAGCTGTTCTTGATAAGTCAACCCCTATATCCCAGGAATCAGCCTAGTGAATCTCTTTTGAGCTGCCTCCAATGCCAGTATATCCTTTCTTAAATATGGGTGCACAGTGGCGCAGTGGTTAGCACCGCAGCCTCACAGCTCCAGCGACCCGGGTTCAATTCTGGGTACTGCCTGTGTGGAGTTTGCAAGTTCTCCCTGTGTCTGCGTGGGTTTTCTCCGGGTGCTCCGGTTTCCTCCCACAAGCCAAAAGACTTGCAGGTTGGTAGGTAAATTGGCCATTATAAATTGCCCCTAGTATAGGTAGGTGGTAGGGAAATATAGGGACAGGTGGGGATGTGGTAGGAATATAGGATTAGTATAAATGGGTGGTTGATGGTCAGCACAGACTCGGTGGGCTCAAGGGCCTGTTTCAGTGCTGTATCTCTAAACTAAACTAAAACTGTACGCGGTACTCCAGGTGCAGCCTCACCAACACCCTATACAGTTGTAACAAGACTTCCCTATTTTTAAACTCCAACCCCCTAGCAATAAAGGCCAAAATTCCATTTGCCTTCTTAATTACTTGCTGCACCTGCATGCTAACTTTTTGTGTTTTATGCACGAGAACACCCAGATCCCTCTGTGCTGTACTTTTTTGGAGTCTCACTCCATTTAAATAATAGTCTGCCTTTTGATTCTTCCTACCAAAGTGCATGACCTCACACTTTCCTACATTAAACTCCATTTGCCAAGTTTTTGCCCACTCACTCAACCTATCTATATCCCCTTGCAGATTCCTTATGTCCTCATCACAACATGCCCTCTCACCTATTTTTGTACCGTCAGCAAATTTGGATATATTACACTCTGCTCCCTCCTCCAAGTCATTAAGATAGAAAGTAAATAATTGAGGCCCTAGGACTGATCCTTGTGGCACTCCACTAGTTACGTCTTTCTAACCTGAAAAAAGACCCATTAATCCCAACTCTCTGTCTTCTATGTGTTAACCAATCCTCAATCCATACTAATACATTATCCCAAATACTGTGAGCTCCTATCTTGTACAATAATCTTTTATGTGGCACCTTATCAAATGCCTTCTGGAAATCCAAATACACTACATTTACCGGTTCCCCTTTATCAACTCTGCTTGTTATATCCTCAAAGAACTCTAGCAAATTTGTCAAACATGATTTCCCTTTTACAAAACCATGTTGACTCTTTTTGATTGCGTTAAGCTTTTCTAAATGTCCTGCTATTTCTTCCTTAATAATGGAGCCTAGCATTTTCCCAACGACTAATGTTAGGCTGACTGGCCTATAGTTTCCTGCTTTTTGTCTCCCTCCCTTCTTGAACAGGGGCGTCACATTAGTGGTTTTCCAATCTGCTGGGACCCTCCCGGAATCCAGTGAGTTCTGAAATATTTCAACCAATGCCTCCACTATCTCTGCAGCCACTTCCTTTAAAACTTTTGGATGTAGGCCATCAAGTCCTGGCAACTTGTTTGCCTTCAGTCCCATTAGTTTGTCAAATACTTTGTCCCTCATGATAGAGACTGTACAAGATCTTCCCTCCCATTAGCTCCTTGCTTATCTGATATCTGTGGGATGTTTATAGTGTCCTTCACCATGAAGACAGTTGTTAAAATATTGGTTTAAATTATCTGCCATTTTCCTGTTCCCCGTTACCAATTCTCCAGTCGCATCCTCCAAGGGTTGCACTCTCACTTTAGCTACTCTCTTTTTATATATCTGTAGAAACTCTTGCTGTTTGTTTTTATATTTCTTGCCAATATGCTTTCATAATCAATTTTCTCCCTCTTTATTATCTTTTAAGTCATCCGCTGCAGGTTCCTAAAAAATTCCCAATCCTCTGGCCTACCACTAGTTTTCGCCGCTTTGTATGCCTTAGATTTTGATTGGATACTCTCCTTGACCGCCTTTGTTAACCAGGGGTGGTTCATCATTCTCATTGAGTCCTTTTTGACCGGGATAAATTTTTGCTGAGCGTTATGAAATATCTGCTTAAATGTCTGCCACTGCTCATCCACTGACCTTCCCCTTACTCTATCTTCCCAGCCCGCTTTAGACAACTCTTTCTTCATACCTCTGTAATTGCCCTTGTTTAAGTTGAGGACACTGGTTTGAGACACATCAGACACCCTGAGCAGGTTGTGTAACCCGAATAAAGATGTCTCCCTAGACTTGCTTGTCCACGGTGTGGATACTGAGATTGAGGATGTCCTGAAGATCGACGTCATGAGTTTTGGACCCCACAAATGTGAGCAACTAAGAGATGAGCTGGCACGTGACCCTACCCTATTGTTTTTGTGGAAGGTGATTGTGGAAGGATCACCTGACACCATACAGGAAGTAACCGAACATCTACGCTGTTTCTGGCCTTATCGAGACAACTTCAGTGTATAACAAGTGGTGATTTTCAAAGGAAAAGAAGTCCTGATACCTAAAGCTCTGCATTCCAATATTCTAACCCAACTACATCTAAGGTATTTAGGAATCTGACAGCTTGCCTGAGAGACGGTCTACTGGCCAGGAAACGACAGCGATGCTGAGACGGTGGTGAAATCCTGTGAGGCATGTCAAAGTTGTCAGCCAAATTAACCCTTCGTCCCATATGAAACGCCTTTACATCTCTGGGAAAAGATCAGCACAGATTTATTTCATGTTCAAGGTGATGATTTCCTCCTTGTTACAGATTACCTCCCCAAGTTTCGATCAACAGGCAAATACGAGATTCGTCGGCCGGGATTTTACAAAGCTCCCGACGTCGGACTGCGTGGCGGGGGGAGGGGGGTGCCGGATGATTGTTCCGGCAGCGGCCTGCCACAGATCCCGTCGCCGGGAGGGCTGAGCCCAATTTTCCCGGTGGCGGCGAGGCTCCATGGTGCCCGCCACCCCCCCCCCACACCCCACTGCTGGGCGACAGGACCCAGATTAAAATATGCAAATTAGCAGAAAGCATACATTTAAATATAATTGACTCCAATCTTACTGCCAGGCCATGATCTTCTCAGCAGCAGCCAGCTCTCATGTGCCTTCACTTTCCCCTCTGTAGAAAGCAGACGCTGCAGTGGTGGGGAAGGGGGGAACTTAAGATTTTTACTGCGGGAGTGGGAAGGATGGGGTCAGATTTACATCATTACTGTAGGGGATGGTGGGAAGGGGTGACAAGTGCACTTTGTTCAGTTTGGGGGGGGGAGTCAAGCGTGGAAGATGAGTGCTTTGTGTGGGAGAGAGGGCAAATATGAATTTTTTTATTATGGGGGGGTGAGAAAGGGGCAGCAGATTTTTAATCAGTACAGTGGGGGGGTGGGTATAACTTAAAAAATTTAAATTAGCTGGCAGGGCTTTAAAAATTGTGCCAGCACCTGCGCACAGGGAGCTGACGCCATTGCCGGCATCGGAGTGCCCGTCCTCTCCACGTGATTGGGGGGTGGGGGACCGACTGGCATATTACTGTGGGCCGCCATGAGGAAGATCACGGCAGCATGGCATTGCACAGTCCACACATGCTCGCCACCATTTTCTATGCCCACCACCACTCGCGGCGGCATGTGCATAAAATCCTGCCCGTCGAGTGCAGTGGTTGCTGATACAGTCAGTGCTTTGTTCAGTCTATTTGGCGTGCCAGAAGAAATTGTCTGCAATAATGGGCCGCAATATGCAGGAAGACCATTCCAAGATGTGTGTGCCAGGTGGGGAGTCCATCACGTGACATTGTTGCCGCTTTATCCACGGTCCAATGGCATGGCTGAATGCATGGTGCGCACCATCAAATGGCTAATTTTAAAGTGTAGGCAGACGGGGCAAGATCTCAATGTTGCAGTGCTGCATCTCTGAGCTACTCCATCGGACATGGGCATACTTTCGCCTGCAGAGTTGATGTTTGCAAGGCAGGTAAGAACTATCCTGTCCAGTCATCGTCATCTCTAAGTTTTTCACAGTTAAGGATATACTTCTGTCTAAACAAGGGAAGATGAAGGCCTTGTATGAAATGCAAACTGGACCAAAATTACCTCGATTGCGAGTAGGACAGATGGTCAGAGTCCTCAAATATGCGTCGGGAGCTTGGTATTCTGCAGACGTTGCTAGGATATGTGACCAACTCAAATTGTACGAGGTCCGGACAGCTGATGGTGTGAATCTCAGATGGGAACACAGTCAACTAAGAGAACTGTAGGACAACACTACACGTGACAACCCTGTGGCATCACAGACACGTTCAATGAAAAAGTCTGAAGATGAACATACAGAGGCTACGAACACAGAGGAAGAAGATGCTAACCAGAGTTCTGAGCCACCAGAATCTCAGAGGAGTCATCAAGACAAGCTCAGCTCTGGGAAGAGGTATGCGATAACAAGATCGGAATGTATAAGCAAACTTCTTTTACATTTTAGAGTGTTGAACTTACTAACTTGTAAATAATGTTCCATTTTATTCGTGTATAGTTAGTCCAAACCGCAACATCATTGTATATTGTACATATATTTTTATCTTTGGAAAAATAGGAGATATTGTAGGACGACTTTAAGGATGGACCACCTTTAGAGCTGTAATTGAAGATCACCAGAGGAAGTGGTGTCATGTCACACATGACCATAGAGTTGTGGGTGGAGCCGAACAGAGTGAGACATGGGGAGGTGTTCTTGTGCAGTAACTGTATATTTATTTTCCAGTTAAGTTGTAGTCTTTGCTGACACTGTCACTCAGATATTTGCAGGTAGTTGAGGTGAATACGTGGATAGGCCCTTCTTGGGTGGTTGGTTCCTGACGCTCCCCTATTCGAGCTTCATCGGCTGGAACCTGGCCCTCCCTCCTTAGGATCCGCTGATGCACAGAACGTGGGTCCACAAAGACTGGGTCGATGAGATCCATGCCAGCTGGCCTCTGTCCCTCCCACTGTCCTTGGAGAGATTATCTTGTCTTGGGACCTTCCCCTTGCTACTCTCCTCTGAAGACACGCTAATACTCCTCAGCATCACAGCTCCTGAAACTGTGCCCACCCTTGCAGGGAGGCCAGCACCCAGGAATGCACCCATCCTTGCAGAGAGCCCAGCACCCAAGAATGCACCCACCATTGTAAAGAGCCCAGTACCGCAGGCTGACAATGGCCTCCGCTACTCCTTCCCCTATCCACTGTTCACCCTGGCAGCCCTCCCACGACGGCATTGAGGCCTCACCTCAGTGCCACCACCTTTAAATGGCTGGGGATCTGAAGGCATGTGATCACTGTGCACTGTTGACTAAATTGGAACCACCCCCCCCCCCTTTAAATTGACTTCAATTCAATGCGAATACATTCTAACTAGCTGTTCACCAATTCAAATTGCAGTCCCACTGCGTCAAGAAGGCAATGCCGCCTTGGAGCTTTCCTGCCAATGACAAAATATGGAACCGACATCGCAGCATTGGTTTCCGGACGAGCACATCCACCTTGTTTTTACGAACCCCCCGCCCCATGCCTAAATTCCGACTCCTGCTGGCCAGATAAAATTCTGCCCAAGATTTGAGGTGCTTTGTTGGGGCTGATTAGAAGAAGCTTTTCCTCTGCACCTGGCTGAGATATAACTGATCTGTGAATGCTTGAAGCTAACACTGGGTGCCTAAGATAGGATTTTCATTCCGTAGTGTTAACATTCTTCACACAATTAAGCACAAAACTTTTCTAAAAAATCTTCCAGAACATGCAAAAGAGACCTTTTATGTATTTTCCTTGTAACACAACAGTCAATTCTGACCCATTTATGTTGATTTTGAAAAATATTGGATACAAAATAGAAATATGTTAAGAAATGCATGTGGCTCAGATTTTCCTTCTTGAGGAAGAAAGCACTCAATATTTCAACAGATTTAAAATAATTAAGCTGCTCTGCTTATATGCACACCTCAGCTCCTTGAATTTCAGTATTCAGCAGTGATGACAGAGTTACCTTCTTGAGCAGAGGCCCAACCAGACCCCATCCACCACCACCCTCCTCCACCTGGCTGAACTTGTCCTCACATTGAACAACTTCTCCTTCAACTCCACTCACTTCCTTCAAGTAAAAGATGTTGCTATGGGTACCTGCATGGGTCCTAGTTATGCCTGTCTTTTTGTGGGATATGTCAAACACTCCTTGTTCCAGTCCTACTCAGGCCCCTTCCCCCAACTCTTTTTCCAGTACATTGATGACTGTATCGGTGCCGTTTCCTGCTCCCGCCCCGAACTGGAAAACTTTATCAACTTTGTTTCTAATTTCCACCCTTCTCTCACCTTTACATGGTCCATCTCCAACACTTCCCTTCCCTTCCTCGACTTCTCTGTCTCCATCTCTGGGGATAGGCTGTCTACTAATATCCATTATAAGTCCACCGACTCCCACAGCTACCTCAACTTCACTTCTTCACACCCTGCCTCCTGTAAGAACTCCATTCCATTCTCCCAGTTTCTCTGTCTCTAATGCATCTGCTCTGATGATGCTACCATTCACGACAGCGCTTCTGATATATTTTCCTTTTTCCTCAACCGAGGATTCCCCCCACTGTGGTTGACAGGGTCCTCAACCGTGTCCGGCCCATTTCCCGCACCTCTATCCTCACCCCTTCCCCTCCCTCCCAGAAACGCGACAGGGTTCCCCTTGTCCTCACTTTCCACCCCATCAGCCTCCATATCCAAAGGATCATCCTCTGCCATTTCCGCCACCTCCAGCGTGATGCTGCTACCAAACGCATCTTCCCCCTCCCTTCCCCTGTCGGCATTCCAAAGGGATCGTTCCCTCCGCGATGCCCTGGTCCACTCCTCTATTACCCCCACCACCTCGTCCCTTCCCGCGGCACCTCCCCTTGCAATCGCAGGAGGTGTAATACCTGCCTCCTCTCTCCTCACTATCCCAGGCACCAAACACTCCTTTCAGGTGAAGCAGCGATTTACTTGTACTTCGTTCAATGTAGTATACAGTATTCGCTGCTCACAATGTGGTCTCCTCTACATTGGGGAGGCCAGACACAGACTGGGTGACCGCTTTGCGGAACACCTCCGCTCAGTCCACAAGCATGACCCAGAGCTTCCGGTTGCTTGCCATTTCAACACTCCCCCCTGCTCTCATGCTCACATCTCTGTCCTGGGATTGCTGCAGTGTTCCAGTGAACATCAACACAAGCTCGAGGAACAGCATCTCATTTACCGATTAGGCACACTACAGCCTGCCGGACTGAACATTGAGTTCAATAATTTCAGAGCATGACGGGCCCCCCATTTTACTTTTATTTTTAGTTATTTTTTCTTTTTTCATTTTTATATATTTTTTTGTGTGTTTATTTTATTTTATATCATCTTAGTTTATTCAGTTTGCTTGCCCACTGTTTTTTTTTCATGTTTATACTTGCGGCTGTTCAATTTTCAGTCCGTTAACACCCTATATATACTAATGCTTTGTCTTTCAACACACCATTAACATATTGTTTGCCTTTGCTCCACGACCTTCTGGTCAGCTATTCTGTAACCTTGTCCTATCTACTACACCTTCTTCTTTGTTATCCCTTGCCCCACCCCCGCTTTACTTGCTTATAACCTTTCACATTTCTAATATTTGCCAGTTCTGAAGAAGGGTCAAGATGCTGCCAGATCTGCTGAGTAGTTCCAGCATTTCTTGTTTTTATTTCAGATTTCCAGCATCTGCAGTATTTTGCTTTTATGACAGTTACCTTTTTGTATTATCGATCATGGTTATTCCTTTGTGGAGGTGTAAGTGCATTGAGTATAGTGCCGAGGACTGGTAGAGGTAACCTCCCTCTGTATTACCAAGACACACACGTAGGTGTTTCCTCTTTCTGTTGTAATTGCCTTGACAGCACTGTCGCTCAGTGCAATTTTCAAAGTATTTACGATGTTTAGTGTTACTCAAGGGAGAAGAGGTATATTTATTTCACGTGGTGAGTGACAGTTTTAAAAATTGGCAAATATGGATTCTTCTCTGGCATATTTTTAATAAACTTGGATTTAACAACATGTTAATTTAGAGTACTGTTGGAACAAGGTATTAACCATCTCTTTGAGGGACGGGACATTGAGAAGAAGGAATAGTGACCCTTGAGTTTGTGATAGAAGTTTAATACCCAAAAGCTACATAGATCTATGAAGTTTCCATAACAGATGGCAGCAAATTTAAATTTTTTGAACCAGCTCTGCAAATTGGCACCATTTAAATCAGTGTAAATCATCCTACTTGTTGGTTGGGGCATTGTATTCTATTGGAGCAGACAACAGCCAATAGCTACCGTTCTTTTTAACTTCTTGTGCAGTAGGACAAACCATTTCTCCATGAACAATTGCTGATGTGCTAATGCTCAAACTAGGATGTAAGATTTTTGATAGGATACAAAGCCTCCAGTCGGATATGGTTTGTGTCATTGTAGCAAGTTATATTGTAAAAGTGATATGTTTCAAGGGAATGAAACCACAGCAGTTTTATTTGTATTAGGTAGCATTTCTGTGACAAATCACAAACAAAATTGCATTTACTCTTTTATATCCCTTGCCATCCATAGCAGTATCTGGGCAGTCAGTTACACTCAGTGCTTCAGAACTTCCCTCACAGAAGATTGTGTTTCAGCAATGTTGCTATTTTCAACTTGGATTGTGGTGGAAATTGATGCCACAGAATATTTGCATTTTGTGGGGAATTGCTTCATTAAATGTAGAATTTGAAAAGTCATTAAACAGTACAGGTTTCCACAAAGCCTAATAAATGCCAACATCATAATTTAGTTACATAACTATTTACTGGTTTTTAACAGTGCCAGGAGGAAACAATATTTAGAAGTAGAAATGTCCGCATATATTGCTATTCTTGTAACTGCTAAATGACCTTCCATATTCAATAGCCCATCCTACTTTTGAATAATAGCTCAGGGAGAGCAATCACTTTTTCAGCTCTCATCTAAGTGTATATCTACATCAACCATTGTAGAGTTTTGTTCAGTCGTGGCACGGCCAGTTCCATAGGGAAATCATTCTCATTGTCAGAATACTTAGATCACAGAACAATTATTCTTGCAAAATTGTTCACTGTTTTTGACAATAATCAACTTGCTAATTTATGGAAGACTAATATAGATTTTTAGTGGTCACAACGTTTAAAGAAGTAGATATATGAATATGTTATGACTGGTCCAAAAATCTTTTTAAAAAATGATATAAAAAGAAAAACCATGGATGTTGGAAATCTGAAATAAAAACAGTGAATCTGGAAATGCACAATAGGTTGGTCAGCATCTGACATAAAAGAAGTTTAAATGTTTGAGTATACCATTTAGTCATATTTTCCAAGACCCAACTGAAAATGGTAACCTATCTTTTTCTTTCAGAAGCTGAATAATATACTGTTCAGATAAAAATGTGTAATCTGATTGCCCCAGTAGATTACTCATTTCAGTCTTCTGATTTGACAAAAAAGAAGGCACTGTAGTATAATTACCAGTTTCAGATCAGCTGGAAACTGGTTGACAGCAAGATTCCATCTGTTATTTGATCTGTCATCACTGGAAGCTAGCTATAGATGTCAGTATTTAAGCCTTTATATTGGAGATCCAAACCATAATGACTCAGTGGCAGACCTAAATATAAATGAAACAACTTCAACAAAATGACAACACTCTGTGAGCAAATTAGTTTATCATTGTTGCAGCCTGTCTTTTGTTTTGACTTGATGCTGATACTAGGATGCATGATATTCAGGTTGTACTGTCATTAAGAAAGAAAACAATAGTGATGAGGAAAACAAAAAAAAGCATGGGAATCCAAAGAA
Source organism: Heterodontus francisci (assembly GCF_036365525.1). Taxonomy (NCBI): domain Eukaryota; kingdom Metazoa; phylum Chordata; class Chondrichthyes; order Heterodontiformes; family Heterodontidae; genus Heterodontus; species Heterodontus francisci. The sequence goes on from NC_090389.1 coordinate 53,643,488, forward strand.
ACGTTATGTATTTTTCCTGCCAACAGCATTATTACCTAACACAACAGAGTGACCAAAACAATTGCATTTCATTGATTTGCTTCCTTGGTATTTAGTTGCAGACCTCTACATTCTTAAACAGCACTGGAAGGCTGTGTGCCTTTATGAATTTTAATGTGCTGTCAGGTGCTAATTTTTTTTATTCTTGGAACATGCAGTGTCAGCAAAAACATCTTTATTAGTCATTACTAGCTGTCCTCAGAAAATGGCAGTGGACCTTCTCCTTGAACTGCCACTGTGCTTGTGCTAATGTTCTCATGTCGGTGGAAAATGGGAACTCCAGGTATTTGTCCCAGAAACAATAATTATATCCAAGTTAAGATGGTGTGCTATTTGAAATTGATTGTGTTCCCTTGGTCTTGCTGCTCTTGTACTTTTTGTTGGTAGAGGTCAGAGGGCTGAGAGATGCTGGCCGGAATTTTACGGGCCCCCAACGAGCAGGGTGGTGGCAGTGGGGGTCATAAAATTGAGTGTGGTGGGGACGGTGGTTCCTGACCCCCTTCCGCCCACGCTGCAATTTTACGCAGGGCAGCGGTGGCAAGAAATGGCCCACCTGCCTCAGGCCAATCAAGGCCCTTAAGTGGCCAATTAACTGCCACTAAAGGGTTTCCGCCCACCACTGCGGGTATTTTACTCTCAGCGGCCAAATGGCAAAGGCCCCAGGAACCTCCCCCGGTAAAAGCAGGCAGTCTTCTTTTGAGCTGGGGATGGCCCTCCTGGTCGGGCACCCTGTGCCCCATGGAGGGCCGCCCCCAAAGCCCCAACCGCCTCCAACATTCCCCCTGCCCCCCACCCAACTGACCCCTCCTTTCCTTGCCTTGTCCCCGGCAAGGCCATAAAAGCTTACCTGAGTTCCGGGGCCGTCCTTTCTGTTGCTTCTGATGACTGGGTGTAAACCCAGCAGTGGCCACCGCTCTCGGTGGCGCCGCTGGGACTAAGAGCTGCTCTAAGACTAAGGAGGTGGAAGGCCCGCGCAAGATCAGTTAAGGATCTGGGGAGTGAAAAATCCCGGCCTGGCTCTCCAGGCCCAGTGGAGGTGGGCTTGCCAAGGCCCCCTGCCCAATGTAAAATTATGGCTATTCTGTCAAAGTAAGATGAGTGAGCTGCGGTGGTACATTCTGTTGATGGTATGTACTACAGCCACAGTGTGACCATGGTGCAGAAGGTGAATGTTGAGTCTCATGGCATCAATAACAACCAAGTGTATTTCTATTTCCTGAATGCTGTCAAGCTTTGTGAGTATTATTGCAGCTGCGCCCATCCTGGTGATGCTGAGATGTTTAGTTTAGTTTAGTTTAGAGATACAGCACTGAAACAGGCCCTTCGGCCCACCGAGTCTGTGCCGACCATTAACCACCCATTTATACTAATCCTACACTAATCCCATATTCCGATCACATCCCCACCTGTCCATATATATTTCCCTACCACCTACCTATACTAGGGGCAATTTATAATGGCCAATTAACCTATCAACCTGCAAGTCTTTGGCATGTGGGAGGAAACCGGAGCACCCGGAGGAAACCCACGCAGACACAGGGAGAACTTGCAAACTCCACACAGGCAGTACCCAGAATCGAACCCGGGTCCCTGGAACTATGAGGCTGCGGTGCTAACCACTGCGCCACTGTGCCGCAGTCACATGTCACATGTGTAAAGTAAATGCCAGTGTGGTTATGCATGATTGCAGAGGCAACTTTTTATGTAGTTTAAAAAAAAGACATTGAAGAAATCTGGATCCTTTTCTATTGCTGTGTATAGTAAGGTGGTTTGTTGAAAAAGATAAAGTTTGAAGATTTTATAAAACCAAAATTACCGCATGAAATGCTTAAAAGATCATTTGCACAAGTGGTTTCCTTACTTTTCTGTATGTGTACCTCTTGCAAGCATTCATTCACTGTCTTGACTTCCAAACGGCCATAACTGCCACTAAACGGTAAACAATATTATTATTGTCCTTTTTTAACAATACAGCAACTGAAATAAGTACAGAATATGTACAGAAATGTGATGATCTCACAAACCCCGAGGTTATCATCATGGATCCCTTAGAGTCTAGGTAACCTAAGTCTGAAAACCCATGGTTTCCAGAAACAGTTGATTTTCTTTGAACTTGAAGTTCACCATAGCCATTTATTACTGTTGATTTTGTGAGCAATCCTCAAGATTTCCCTTTGATAGACAGGAGGAACTAACATTTGGTGGACCACTGTCCACACCTCCTCTGCAAATCACTAAGGAGGTCTCCACTTTCTCACCACTACCCCATTTTTCAAATAATAACATTTGGGAAACCCTTCTGCCTGTATCTCAGAACAGGCAGTCTGTACTATTTTTAACTCGTGGTCTGCCTGCTGAACCTCAATCAAGGAGGATCTGCTAAACACCTCCTTCTCCTCATTTAAATCCCAGGAAAAGGTTTTAGCCAGCCAGCCCTCTGGGTCATCTGTCTAAATTACTGGCTCAGCTTTCTCTAATGGAGTTCACTTAGCCATGGACTTGGTCACTACGCAGTCAGGAAATATTTCAGGAACTTCCTCCTGTAACTTTGACAACTCTTTGGCCTCATTTGGCTTGTCTAAGACTATTGGAGAGGCTGTCATTCTACTTGCAGCCAAATCATTACCCAACAACAAATCTACTCCAGCTACAAGCAGACTAGGGACAATCCCTACTGTAACCGGTCCAGAAACTAGGTCACACTCTAAGTGGACCCGATATAGGGATACGGGTAGGCACCCACCTTCAATGTCTTTTACCGGAACCTTTGCATTCACCATGCTCTTTGGTGAGAAGGTCATGCCTTTACCCAGCATTAATGATTGGGTGGCCCCTGTATCCCTGAGCAGGACATTGGACTTGCTCGCCTCATTAGAGGAGTACGGGGACTCCTTTCCCTTAAAGACAAAACCCTGGTAACCCTCAGGGATTTTGTCTGGTTCTACCACACCCATGGCAGTTTTCATAGAGGGGTCAGTTACTGTAGTTAGGGCTGTGGTCTTGTCCACCATGCCACCTGTTAGGGCACCCTTTCCTGAACTGACCTTGTAAACTCCAACAAAACCTACTGGCTTCCCCTTCAATTTCCAGCAATCGGCTTTCAGGTGCCCTGCTTTACTGCAATGGGAACACATGGGTCTTCAGGAATCATTCCTACCCTCTGCATCTTCCTTCCTGACCTGTGGAGGACCCCCCACATTCTCACTTCTATTCTCCCTTTCACAACCACCCCATCACCAATTGCTCTCCCACTTTCTGTCCTTTCCAGACCTCTGGGGATTATTAGGGAAGAGTTTTCCCTGATTAAAGGCTTTCTGCATGAGGTTGTACTCATCCGCCATTACAGTAGCATCCCTCACCTTTGAGACCCTTTGTTCCTTAGTATGGGAGTTGATATTAATCAGGATACTATTTTTGAATTCCTCTAATAGAATCACTTCTCGTAAATTCTCATACAAGGGTTCTAGCATCAAAGATCTCATCCAACTATGTATTTAACTCACTTAAATTCAATTAAGAGTTGAGCGGTTCTTTTCCAAGTATTCCTGATTTTTTGTCTGTATGCCTCAGGGACTAGCTCATCGGCGTTTAAAATAGCAGTTTGGTTTTCTCATAATCTAAAGAGATTTCTCCTGATAGCATGGAGTAAGCTTCATGGGCTCTTCCCATTATTTCACCTTGTAAGAGGAAAGCCCAACACTCTTTTGGCCACTTTAACCTATGAGCAATTTTCTCAAAAAAGATAAAGTACGATTCAATCTCATCCTCATTAAATTTTGACACTAATTATGTTTCAGGAAATCAAAGCTTTGCTCTGAATCAGGATCAGTATTTGAATTGCTAGTGGCACCCGTACTATGCAGTTTCAGTCTTTCCCTATCTAGCTCATACTGCCTTGCCCCTTTCTCCCTTTGTATATCTCTTTCCTCTTTTTTGCATTTCTCTTTTCTCTTTTTCCCTTTGAAACTCTAATTCCATTTTTCACATGGTAATTTCTCTTTCCATCAGAATTCTAGCTAATACAACTTTGTCAGTCTCAGATTCCATGCCCGTTTCTTCTGTTTCTGGGTCAATATCAAAATGATTAGCTAGAGTTTTAAGGATTTCAGGCTTTCTTGCTTTTGGTCTTAAACTTACTCCCACCTGGTTAGCTACAGCTTTTAGTTCCCCAACAGTTAATGGATTTAATGCACCCCAAGATAACTCTTCCTGTTATACAAATACTTTGGCGTCGAATGCGGCCATATCTCAAGTGTTTATCGCAGTAAAAATGTGAGAAAATCTGTTGATTTAAAAAAAATAATTTTAGCAATTGATTTACCTCCCGTTTCCAATTCACTCATTTAATCTAATGTTTCAGATCCCAGACGAGCCCCCAAATCTGTTATGGATAGGCGGGGATGATAGGGATGACTTTCCTCTTTTTACCTCTCGACTGATTGATAACAGTTCGTTTAAAAAAAAGTGTTATTAGCTCCTGAGTGCTTTAATTGTCAGGAACAGTCAAATGACAGGTTTTCTCGTAAGTTCTAAAAGAAAGATAAATGTTTATTGTTCAACACCCGAATAAACGCTACTACACCCACTCTGTCACTCATACAGATACTCACACACTCAAGAAAAGATTGCAGTTATAAAAGTAGTATATGGTTAGGTCTTATGATTTCAAGTATTCTCTGTTACACTTGCTTTTCCCTGGGGTGAAGACTTGAAACAAAGCAGGACTGTAATTTTTTTTGTCCACTAAAGAAAAGCTCTGGAGGTTTCGGAGGATGGATTCACTGTTGTTTTATGTTCACAGTAGCAGATTTCTCTTTTTATACTCCAGTCAAAGTTCAATGGCAAAGCCGTGGTACGGTTCCTCAGATGGAGAGTTTAGGGCCAACTCAAGTCTATGCCTAAAGCTGGTGGTTTTAGGCAGGATCGTTTCTCTTTGTTGGCATAGATGTTTTTCTGCTTCTGCCCAGAATATACCTTATTAAAACCGCTTATCAGAAACCTAGTTTATGTCAGGTGACCAGAGCATCTGATGGTTAGGCCATTGTCAGATAATGGAGTCCGGCTATCACTCATCCACATACCATCTTGATAAAATTGAACTTTTCATACCCATTTTCTGGATTTCAAATTTGGTGTCGAAGAGTCTGAAACAATATTGTGAACCCAGTTTTTTTTTAATTAGTTGAAGAAATGCAGCCAATACCGCAGGAAAGGTCATTTGCATTTTAATGACTTCACCAAGACTTGTCCAGACATGACAATTAGCTCGGGCTTCTTGCAGTTCCATTTATACAGGCAGGAAAGAAAATATCACCTGACCTCTCAACTCCATTTTGTTTTGCAGGAAAGTGTCCGTTTTAGGTTTATTAGATTAGAGATACAGCACTGAAACAGGCCCTTCGGCCCACCGAGTCTATGCCGACCATCAACCACCCATTTATACTAATCCTACACTAATCCCATATTTGTACCACATCCCCACACTTCCCTACCGCCTACCTAAACTAGGGACAATTTATACTGGCCAATTTACCTATCAACCTGCAAGTCTTTGGCATGTGGGAGGAAACCAGAGCACCCGGAGGAAACCCACGCAGACACAGGGAGAACTTGCAAACTCCACACAGGCAGTACCCAGGATTGAACCCGGGTCACTGGAGCTGTGAGGCTGCGGTGCTAACCACTGCGCCACTGTGCCGCCCATCCTATGTTCGTCTCTTTGTCAATTACTGGCATGTTATTAATGTCCTCCACTGTGAAGACTGATACAAAATACCTGTTCAATGCCTCAGCCATTTCATCATATCCCATAACTAAATTCCCCTTCTCATCCTCTAAAGGACCAACGTTTACTTTAGCCACTCTTTTTCGTTTTATATATTTATAGAAACTTTTGCTATCTGTTTATACTTCATAAATTCATATTTATTCATAAGTTTGTATTGTGTGAGCGTGAGACTGTCCACACAAGTCACAGATTTAAATATTTAATCTGACTATTTTGTTTTACTGCAGTGCTTTCATGATTGACATATGCAACATAAAAATAAAATGTGATCACTTTAAATTTGATTTAGCAAACAGTCCAGTTTCATACTCAAAAACTAACTTCATTAAGAATCCGATTTCTGTATTTTTGACACATGCTATTGATTTTAAAAATAGTGGGGTCATGCAGTTTGCATATCTTTAAACATGGGTAGATGATAACTGATGAAGACAGGATTGCTGTGCTGTGTTGTTATTTGTGATGACATAGGAGCTTCTGATTTCATTAACGATGGCTTGAGGGATTCATACATTTTTCTGAAATATGAGTGACATTTGAAATATATCATCTAATCGGGTGCTATCCAACGACATAGAAAATCATTAGATAATTTTTTTTTAAATGGATTCTACATTCAGAAACTGAATATTTCCTGACACTTAAAGGTAATTTTGTTGAAATTGTCAAAAATTGAATCTACAGGGATTTTAAAATACACTGTAGGGGGCTGACAGTTTTTCAAAATTAAATCAAGCAAAATACCTGGTTTTGCATAAAAATTAATCTAACGTCTAACAAAAGCACTTAAATGCATGTTTTTGAAACATGCAATAACTGAAAATGTGACTTTGATGACAGCAATAACAAAACCTTGTGCCTTAATATACTGCCTTAACCATAAAAAAGTTCAAAGTGCTTCTGAGAGGCGTAATCAGATGAAAATGAATGTTGAGCCAAAGAAGGAGCTATTAGAGAGGTGATCAAAAGGTTGGCCAAAGAGTTGGGTTTTAAGGAGGCCCTTAAAGTAGAAGAGGGAGGTGCAGAGGTGTTTAGGGATGAAATTCCAAATCTTGAGCCTGAGGTGGCAGAAGGCATGGCTGCCAATGATGGGATGAAGGAAGGTAAGCCAGAGTTGAAGGGGTGGAGCAGTCTGGGACGAAGAGAGGTCTGGAGGAGGTTACAGAAATGGGGAGGGACAAGGCCATGAGGGGAATTGATCACAATAGTAAGAATTTAAAATGAGACTCTGGGGGAGTGGGAGCCAAAATAGATCAGCCGGACAGGAGTGATGGGTGAGGAACGGTTGGTACAGGATAGGATAAGCAACAGGATAGGCTGGGCTGAAGATTGCAGAATGTGAAGGGTGGGAGACCAGCACGGAGATCACTGAAATAGTCTAGAGATAGCATAGGCATTGATGAGGATTTCAGCAGCAGATTGGCTATAAGATGATGGAGGTGGGGCAACTTTATAGAGGAAAAAGATGAAGTTTTTGAGATGGAGTGGATATGGGATCAGAGTTAAGCTCAGCATCAAACAGGGTACCAATATGAGACAGTGGCAGGGGTGGGAGATGCAGTCAGTGACAAGGGTGCAGTGTTGCGGTAAATGCCTTCGTTCCAACATTTAACTGAAGGAAATTGTAACTGTTCTGAGACATGTTCGACAAGCAATCTGACAGCACAGCGACAGGAATGGAATCGAGACAGATGGTGAAGAGGTTGAGTTGGATGTCGACAGTGTGAATGTGGAAGCTGACCCCTTATCTTTGGAAGTGTCACCAAGGGGTGGGATTTAGATGAAAAAGAGGAGGGGGCCAAGGATAGAGCCTTGAGTGACTGCAGGGGTAACAGTATGTGGAAGGAAAGTGAAGGCATTGCTGAATATACTCTTGCTACAGCTTGATAGCTAAGAGTGGAACCTAGCAACGGCAGTCCCATTGAGCTAGAAAACAATGCAGGTGTTGGAGGAGGAGGATGGGGTAATTGTACGTGTCAAAGGCTGCAGAGAGGAAAAGAGGACAAAAAGGGAAAATGCATGAGGGTAACAGCCACAGAGGATGTCATTGCTGTGCCAGGGGTGGAAACCTATTTGGAGTTGTGGGAAAGATGAGCAGGATTTGGGAGACAACAAGACGTCAAAACACAGAAAAATAGGGGCAGGACTAGGCCATTCGGCCCTTCGAGCCTGCTCCGCCATTCAATACGATCATGGCTGATCATCCAAACTCAGTACCCTGCTCCCGCTTTCTCCCCGTATCCCTTGATCCCTTTAGCCTTAAGAACTATATCTAACTCTTTCTTGAATATATTTAATGATTTGGCCTCAACTGCTTTCTGTGGTAGAGAATTCCACAGGTTCACCACTCACTGGGTGAAGAAATCCCTCCTCATCTCAGTCCTAAATGTCTTACCCCTTATCCTTAGACTGTGACCCCTGGTCCTGGACTCCCCCGCCATCGGGAACATCCTTCCTGCATCTACTCTGTCCAGTCCTGTTAGAATTTTGTAGGTTTCTATGAGATCCCCTCTCATTCTTCTAAACTCTTGCGAATAGAAGCCTAATCGACCCAATCTCCGAGGACTTTGGAGAGGAAAGGGAAATTGGAGATGGGACAATAATTTTCAAGGGTACAGAGATAATTCTTTTTTGAGAACAGGGCTAACTATGGCAGATTTGAAAGGGAGTGGGACAGTTCCTGAGTTGAGGGAGCCATTTACAATATCAGCTAGCGGGGGGCAGGAACGGATGTTATTATATTAATTAATATTTCATGTAATCATTATTTCCTTAATACTTGTGAGCAATTTTCATTTTTGATTGAAATTTTACATTGAGTAACAACATTCTTTTTAAAACATAAGGATGATTTGCCGAATAGGATTACCAGACGACTCTCAGGTGCCAGGACAAGTTCCAGTAGCTCTGAAGCCTCGTTGGCCAACCTTATATCCCATAGTTCAATGTCTGTATCCCCTGAAAGAACAATACAAACTGCTTCAGTCGAACAAACCTTAAAAAGAACTCCTCTTACTGCACAAATCAAAATAGACACGGAAAAATTTCACAATATCACTCCAGTCCAAAGCAGATCTCCCACCAGAGGAGATGCTCCAGATTCTACACCAAGCGTGGTAAAGGTGAAAGATGGTCAAGCTAGCCAATCCAGGACTTCAATGGTAAAGAAATCCTTAAAAGAAATCCCAAAGGATGATCCAAGACTAACTACAGATACTTGTGTAAGTTTTTCCTGGTTTAAAATTCACTTGTGCTATCTATCTTAATGTCTGAATTGATTCTGGATGGTTTTCTTTATTTAATAAAAAAGTATATTTTTTATTCATTTAAAAAAATTGAGTGTTTAGCAGGGTGTTTGTGCTGGAAAATGGGAAACACTTGTTGCATCTTATATCAACAGCAGGCAGAGAGGATATTTCACAGGATATTTCAAACCATCATCCTGACTCATTTTTGAAACCAGTCATCAGGAGTAAAAGGACAGTGTCTTAAATGCTTCACCAAGTTCTTTGCCTTTTTGTTTCCTTATTATAAAAAATTAATTTAAAAGGAAAAATAGCAAGCTTCAGAGTTTATTATAGGAAAAGACCTTTGGAATAACAATTTATTTGATATTTTTATACTTGTTTACAATATACTTGTGTTTTGTAATGTTATTTTTCTTAGTCAATTCAAGACTTTCATTACTCCAATTCATTGCATATTGCTGTTATTGACCTTCTGATAGATTTGACTTCTAATTGTACAGTTGTGAGTCATAGATCATCATAAAACTAGTACTATATATACTAGTGAAATTCCCATTGATTATTTTTATGAAAAGTTATGATGAAGAAATAGTCAAAAAATGTTAGGCATAAAATAGATCCATAACATACAAGATCAAGAGAAAATGGGAGTGATAAAGAATTAGTGAAATCTCTGAAATATTGTGCTGTTTGTGAATTCCTTATTTTAGACAATTGAAATTTGAAGAGAGGATCGGGAAACTCAGTCCATTTCCACTGGACAAATAATTACTGGAGTGCAGTCAAAGGGATAGATGTTAACTTTCACTGCAGATGCAGAGAGGTATTCTGTTTCCTAAAGCTGAGAAATGAAGAATAGCAAAAATAGAGGACACTGTGAAAAACTAAATCAGTCACAAACTATAATTTAAAAAAAATGTATTACTTGGGATAATCATCATTTGAAATCCACTTAATATAGTAAATACATTAGAGCATTCAATGGAAACAAGTCAGGTTGATTCCTTAGACACGAATTTGATGGGAGAGTAAGCTGAATGGGCTAACTGGCCTTTTATGTTTCTATATTTTTATGTTCTTTAGAATCACATTCTTTGGAAAATCTATAAACATCTGGCACAAGTAAACTAGAAATGTTCATACATAAAATCTATACATTCTTGCACGTCTCTATTTCTTGATCATTCAGTTTGCCGATTGATCTGGCAGTTTGCCCTTGTCTTTGCCTCTCTCAATAATGAAAAATACTGTACAGATGTGAAAGATGAGGCTGAACTTTGGAGTTGTCAAACAACTGAAAACTCTCCAAATGGGTGTATTTATTATCAGTGTTTAATGGTACTGCATTATAAATGAGATGTCTAAGGAACATATTGCTAACGGTCTAGACAATTATTTCTGCAGGGTCAGGCATGAAAATTAAATGTAAATTGTACTTCAACTAGGTTTATGAGTAGTTTGTCTCAGTAAATAGGACAAATGCAATTTTTGAGCAGTAGGTAACAGAAACATATTATAAGACTAAGGATGCTATCTGGAGCACCAGAAGATGGGAGTGATAATTATGGTGTTGCCTCAGTTTTAATTGCTGTAAATAAACCTGACAAAATCTTGCTATGCTTGAGGAAAGGTCATTGCAATAGTTGCTATTAGTGTTGCAAGTGTTTTTTTTTCATTGTGAATTCCTTGTATGCATAGAAATGAAATAAATCAGGTGGGGATGTTTGGTAGGAATATGGGATTAGTGTAGGATTAGTATAAATGGGTGGTTGATGTTCGGCACAGACTCGGTGGGCCGAAGGGCCTGTTTCAGTGCTGTATCTCTAATCTAATCTAATCTAAAAACAACTTGTAAAAGCTAAAAAGTAACAATTTTCAAGTATGCCCAATTTTTTTTAAAAAAGATTAATGCTTGGATTTTTGGAGATCAAATGAATTTCCACAGTGCAGAATAGGGTAATTTTTCTTCATTTTTTGAAAGATTATGATAAAAATACTCTGAATCGGGGAAAATCCCTCTTCTACACAATTGTGCTTTATATGAAAGAGAATTTGTGCAATTTGAAAGGTAAGGGTCTCTTCATAGTCTAATTGTTAATATTAAAAAGAAAGAAATGCATTTATGTAGAACTTTTCATGACCTCAGGATGTGCCAAAGTATTTTACAGCCAAAGAAGTACTTTTTGAAGTGTAGAAACTCTTGTAATGTAGGAAATGCGGCAGCCAATTTGTGCGCAACAAGCTCCCACAAACAGCATTGTAATGACCAGATACTATGTTTTAATGATGTTGATTGAGGGATAAATATTGACCAGCACACCACGAATAACCCCTCTGCTGTTCTTCAAAATAGTGCCATGGGATCTTTTACATCCACTTTAGAAATCAGACAGGGCCTCAGCTTAACATCTCATCCAAGAGACAACATGTCCAACAGTGTAGCACTCCCTCAAACTGCACTGGAGTGTCAGTCTAGATTTTGTACTTGAGTCTCTGGAGTATGGGACTTGAACCCACAACTTTGTGCTTTAGAGGCAAGATTACTACCGACTGAACTACAGACGACACCTACTAGATATAAGTATTCCAGTAATGATTGGGAAATTTTAAACAGAGAAGTGTGATAGAGGGAATGTGCTATAATGGTCAACAAAGGTTGACATTACTGCAGACTGTAATTAACAGGTCTAATGGGAAATGTGAGAAGACAAAATTTGTACTGTATTTAACGAATTCTAAACTGATCAGATCCCATTCACCAGGAATATTAGCATTTGTCAGCAAATGTACATGCATAAAAATAGGAATTAAGAATAATTCACTTTCACGTTGAATGCTTCTCTGAAATTTAATTTTAAATTTTTAAAAATCTTTTCCTGGCCCTAAGAGAGGTAGCATAGTCTTGCTTTCAAACTTATTCACAGTTGCTTACTTGGCTTAGCAAAAGACACTTTCGAATACTCAGTTTCATTCCTTTCTCTGAGAAGCCCGAGTAAGGATTTTGGAAACAAATGAAGGCTAAATTAACATGTGCGCACTAAGTTTAACTCTCATTTGTCCCTGTAAACAAAGCAAATATTAAAAAGTTGTCTTAAACGAAACATCAATTTGCATTTATATAGTGCCTTTAACATAGTAAAACATCCAAAGGCAAAAGAAGTTGGGGAATGCGCAAGAGGCCAGAGTAGGAGGAACACAGAATAGTCGGATGGTTGCAAGGTCAGAAGGTTACAGAGATATTGAGGGGTGAGGCCATGGAGGGGTTTAAACATGAGGATAAGCATTTTAAAATTCTCATTGTTGCTGGACTAAGAGCCAATGTATGTCAACAGAGTTCATGGACAAATGGGATTTGGTGCAAGTTAGGATGTGGATAGCAGAATTTTGGATGTACTCAAGTTTATGGAGAGTGGAAGGTGGCAGACTGGAAAGAGAGTATTGGAATAGTTAAGTCTAGACGTAACAAAAGGTGGGGATAAGGGTTTCAGTAGCACATGGGCTGAGACAGAGATAGAGAATGAGCAATGATAGGCAGATGAAAGTCTTTGTGATGGAGAGAATATGAAGTCACAAAATCACCTTAGGGTTGAATAGGTTGCAAAAAAGTCTGGTTCCTCCTGAGACAGTGAACAGCAAAAGGGATAGATTTGATGGCTAGGGAACATAGATCGTGGCTGGGGTTGACGTCACTGGCTTCCAAATATTTAATTGGAAGAAATCTTGACTCATCCAGGTCTGGATGTCGGACAAGCAGTCTGACAACATAAAGGCAGTAGAGGCATCAAGAAAGGTGGTGGTGATCAAGAGCTGGGTGTCATCAGATTTCATGTGGAACATAACATGATGTCTTCAGATGATGTCGCAGAGGGACAGAATGTAGTTGAGAAATAGAATGGGCCCAAAGGTAAATCCTTGGCGGATTTGAGAGGTGACGGAACGGGAAGAGAAGCCATTACAGGAGATTTTCTGGCTGCAACTGGATAGGTCAGAGTGGATCCAGGTCATGGCTGTTCCATTTAACTGGTCAACAGAAGAGAGGCATTAGAGGAGGATGGTGTGGTCAACCTTTTCAAGGGATATAGGCAAATGAAGAAGGGGGAGGAGGGATAGTGCACTGCAGTTGCAGTCACAGAGGATGCCATTTGTGACTTTGATGAGGGCCATTGCAGTGCTGCGGCAAGGGAAGAAACCTGATTGGAGAGGTTCAAAATGGAGTTGAAGAAAAAATGGAGGTGAAGTTTGGAGACAATAACACATTCAAGGACTTTAGAGAGGAAATGGAGGTTGGAAAAGAGGCAGTAATGTGCAAGGACTGAGAGGTAAGAGTTTTTTAAGGGGGGGTAAGAATGATGGCAGATTTGAAAGGGAGGGCGGCAGTACCTGTGCAGAGGGAGCCATTTACAATATGAGCGAGCGTCAGGTCCAGGAAGGGAAGTTAGGTAATCAGTTAGTCAGAATAGGGTTGAGCAAGCAGGAGGTGGATGTCTTGGGCAAGATGTGCTCCGAGAGGGCATGTCACATAGATGGAGAGAGGAGGGAAACTGGAAAAAGATGTGAGTTCAGGGTAGCGAGGGTAGTGGGAAATCTTGGCTTACAGGTGGTCTCAATCTTAGTGACAAAGAAGTCCATGAACTTCTTGCACTTGTTGGAGGTGAGGGCGGAGGCGACAGAGGAGAGGAGTTTAAGGAGATGGTTGGTAGTAGAAAAAAGAAGCCAGGAGTTATCTTTATATTCCAAGATGATCCTGGAGCAGGGAACAGTTTTCTCAGAAGAGTGTGAGGCCCAATAGTGCCTGATTTTTTTTTTCCAGGCAGGTGGATCCAGTTGTACACCAATTACGTTAAAATTTGTGTCCCTTGGATATAAGGGAGCAAATGTGTCGGCCATACCAAGGGGCACACTCAGGTTAGGACAGAGCAAGGATTTTACTGGGTACAATAGCATCAAAGATAGAGGTGTGGGTGTGATTGAAGAGATTGATAGTTGTAAAAGTATCATGGCAAACGGAGGACCAAAGGCTAGACAGGTGTTTGAAAATGCTGTTGCAAGTGATTTGCAAGAGAGTTTTCTCTAAGGGTAGGCACAGAGGAAGTGGAGTTGGAATGGGGTTATGAGTGGTGAGGGGTACAAGGAAGTGATCAGAGATGACCTTAACTGTGATTGAGGACTATGGAAATAGAGAGGACAAGTGAAATGGCATGGTCAAAAGCAGGCTGTGAATATGGAGAGGAGAGCTTAAATGGAGGGAGATGTCAAGGGAGAACAGGAGGGCAGTGGCCTCAGAGCAGAGAGGGCAAGTTGAGTTGAGATGGAGTTTGAAGTCACTGGGAATGAGAAGTAGCTTGGTGAAGGGTTAAGTGTGGAAAGCAGTGAGGTTATCTCAATGAGAAACTTAGCATGGTACTAGGGTAGGTGGTAGGCAATGAGGGTTTTAACAGGTGAGAAGATTAAAACAAGGTGAGGTTCTCAAAGGAGGAGAGGGTACTAGAGGAGTGGACAACTGACCAAAGTAAGGACCATGGCGATTTGGGTGGAGCATGTGGTGGAAGGTATAGCCAGGCTATATGGGAGAAGGTGTCATCACCAAGTGAGCCAAGTTTCTGTCTTGGCCATGTGAATAGACACAAAGAAACTCAGGTTACATGGACTTAATAAAGGTTAGGATAAATATGTTCTGATTGTAAACAGAGAATAAGGAGGAGACAATAATAGAGTCCAAAATTAACGTCAGAATCAAATGGTGGGATGAAGTCGACTTATAGATAGGATAACATCAGCTTTCAGAAACGACAAATTGATATCCAGGTTTGGAGACAGGTGTGGAGGGCACGTCCATCCAGGAGCTGTTTGATGGCAGGGTATCAGTGGGAAATGGAGAACCAAGGAGGTATGGAGGATTCACCACGAGCCATCATAGCTTAGTTTCATCTAGGGGTCTAACAGAGGTGAGTGGTGCCCTTGGTGATTAGTACTGCACAGCAAGGTATTCAGTAAACCAGCAGAAGGATTATTGGAATCAGCAACAATAAACTCACCTTCTTGGTATATTTCAATAAGTCAGTGACATAAAAATTGGTTCTGACTTTGCATTTCTGTCTATGAAGTGCATAAGCAGCAAAAGTTCTGTCATTGGTGGCTGAAAAGGTTTCTATCAAACAATTAGCCAAGCTGCCTCATGGACACCTTGTCCTCAAACTGCTGCCTATACTGAAATTGAAACAGCTTTTCGGCACTTGTCTGCACTACAGCTTTTTAGCAGAATGAAACTTTTCTAATTAAATGTGCTAGTGTAAATGCCCAACATTTGGTGCACATTTTTCAACTCTTACAAATCTGTCCAATTTGATACCAATATATATATAAAAGGAATATCATTTTGGAAATGCTAACAAGCTGTTTGATTTCAGTGTGACCAGGAGGGTATGAGGCTGATAGATGCCCACTGTTTTGTCTGTTCTGTTGGTGAAACAGTCTTGGGTAAAAAGATGTGTCATATTTTAGGACTTTTTTGGCCATTTTTCCACAGAAAGGATTTGGGAAAAACAAGAGTTCCTTTTAAATGTTTGCTTATTAATGAAGAGCATATTCACACAAGTTTAAAGAAGGACTGAAGAAACAAAATGCTATTAAGCTGAACTTCATCATTGTTTCCCCAAAGACGGTAATTGCTAAGCGATTCGTTAGCCTGCCTTGGTAATCAATAGACAGCTCCCACCCATTCTGTTGACAACCCTCGGGTCCCAGGCACGGGTGGGATCTGACACGCTTAAGACTGAGTTGTACCTGAATATATACCCGGTGACGGGACTATCAACTCCAGATAATAGTATACCTGAACCAAGCGTAGAATTGAAATGAAGCAAGCTACTTTCCATTCACTTCCTTTATACAAAATTCTTAATTTTCGCATAAAAGGTTCCCAGGATCAGTTTCTTAATTCTGGAGAGGATGGGACCTGTACAGTCCGGATGGGTTGCACCTGAACAGAGCTGGGACAAATTTCCTTATGAGGAGATTTGCTAGTGCTATTGGGGAGGGTTTAAACGAACATAGCAGGGGTGTGGGAACCAGGAGGTAATACAAGAGAGGAACACCAAAGTACACAGGGAATTGGGAGAGACAGATAGAACTAGAGTAGGAAATAGTAAAGTATTAGGTGGGGTCAGAGTGAGAGTGTTAGACAGTACTAGAGGAGGGAGTAGTTCCGTATTAGATGGGAGTAGACTGAGAAGGACTACGAGGAATGCAAAGACTAGATTACGATACATGTGTGTAAACGCACAAAGTCTGATGAATAAGGATGGTGAGCTACAAGCACAAATAGCAGTATGGGAATATGATGCAGTGACGATAACAGAAACATGGCATAAAAATAGCGATGACTAGGTGCTTAACATACAAGGATATAAAGGGTTCAGAAATTATAGAGAAAGAAAAAAAGGGAGGTGGGGTGACAGTACTGATTAGGGAAGACATTGCAGTGTTGGAAAAAGGATGTCCTTGAAGTGGCAAAGACAGAATCCATTTGGTTAGAGTTGAGGAGCAAAAAGGGTATGAGCACGTCACTAGGGATATTCTATAGGGTTCAAAATAGTGAGAGAAAGAAGCAAATCTGCAGGGAAATCACAGAGATGTGCAAGAGCTACAGAGTGGTGATATTGGAGTTCTTTAATTACCTAAATATCGATTGGGATAATTTTAGAGTAAAGGGCAAGGAGGGGGAGGAATTTCTGAAATGTGTTCAGGAGAACTTCCTTGAGCAGTATGTTCTCATCCCAACTAGAAAGGAATCTTTGCTGGATCTGGTGCTGGGAAATGAAGTGGGCCAAGTGGACCTAGTGTCTGTTGTGGAGCACTTGGGTAAGAGTGATCATCATATCATAAGGTATAGACTAGTAATGCAGAAAAGCAAGGAACAAAATAAGGTAGAATGTCCAGATTGGAAGAGGGCTAATTTCAATGCAATGAGAAGGGATCTAGCCAGGGTAGAATGGAACCAAAGACTGACAGGAAGAGCTGTCAGTATTCCCTGGATATGGGGGAGGTGCCAGAGGATTGGAGAGTGGCAAATGTGACACCCTTATTGAATAAAGGGTGTAAGGACAGTCCTAGCAACTACAGGTCAATTAGTTTAACATCAGTGATGGGTAAGGTTTTAGAAACAATAATCAGGGAAAATATCAACAGACACTTAGAGAGGTTTGTGTTGATTAAGGACAGCCAGCACGAATTTGTAAA
Source organism: Heterodontus francisci (assembly GCF_036365525.1). NCBI lineage: Eukaryota > Metazoa > Chordata > Chondrichthyes > Heterodontiformes > Heterodontidae > Heterodontus > Heterodontus francisci. Next base: position 53,660,801 of record NC_090389.1, read on the forward strand.
AGGCCGATCATGCTTGACTAATTAATTTAATTTTTTGTTTGGTGAAGTAGCAGTCAATGTTGATGAAGGGAATGCAGTGGATATTGTTTATATGGATTTTAAGAAAGTGTTTGATAAAGTACCACATAAAAGGCTGGTTAACAAAATTGAGGCTCATGGAATAGGAGGGTCAATGTCCAATTGTAAAAAATTGGCTTAAGGACAGAAAACAGCGAGTCTTAGAAAATGGTTGCTTTTCAGACTGGAGGATGATAGACAGTGGTGTTCCCCAAGGGTCAGTGCTGTGACCACTGCTTTTTTTACTATATATAAATGACTTGGATCTTGAAATATGGAGTAAATCTCAAAATTGGCCGATGATGCCAAACTTGAAGGTGCGGCAAACAGTGAGGATGATATGAACCGCCTGCAACAGGACATAGATAGGCTAGTGGAGTGGGCAGCCACGTGGAAGATGGAATTTAATATAGAGAAGTTTGAGGTGATGCATTTTGGCAGAAGGAATAGGGAGAGGCAATATATACTTAATGGCACAGTTCTGAAGAGTGTGCAGGAACAGAGAGACCTGGGGGTACAGGTGCATCTTTGAAGATAGCAGGACATAGTGAGAGAGTGGTTAGTAAAGCAGATGGGATCTTGGGCTTCATAAATAGAGGCATTGACTAGAAAAGCAGGGAAGTCATGCTGAACCTTTATAAAGCTCTGGTTAGGCTCCAATTGCATCCAGTTCTGGTCACCACACTTCAGGAAGGATGTGAGGGTGCAGGGGAGATTTACCAGAATGATTCCAGGAATGGAGGATTTTAGTTACAAGGTTAGGTTGGAAAAGCTGGTTTGTTCTCCTTAGAACAAAGGAGATTGAGGGATGATTCAATAGAAGTGTACAGGATTATGACAGGCTTAGATAAGTTTCACAAGGAAAAACTGTTCCCATTAACTAATGGTACAAGGACCAGGGGACACAGATTGAAAGTTTTGGACAAGAGATGCAGAGGGAATATGAGGAAGCACTTTTTAAAGCAGCAGGCGGCAATAACCTGGAACTTGCTGCCCACAAGAGTGGTGGAAGCAGAGACAATCAATGACTTCAAGAGGAAGTTGGATGGTCACTTGAGGGAAATAGAGTTGCAGGGCTATGGGGATCGAGCGGAGGTGTGAACTGACTGGATAGCTCCGTAGAGGGCCGGCATGGATTCAGTGGGCCACATGGCCTCTTTCTGTGCCATAAATGACACACTGAGTTGCCACCGAATTCTCTTTGTTTCCTTATGTGGATAGGGGCAGATTCTACACGACATGCTTCAAAAATACACGCTTATTGATGTTCCTTGAATGGGTAGCCCCAGACTGATGAGTAGATTCAACTTGTTTGGTCAGATGACGGGTGTCATCTGCTATGAACTATGGAATGCTATAGGACACACTTGACACATCACAAAACACAAATATATCAATGTGTCCAGATGTACAGTGATTCCCATGGATTTCAGTGGCAGTTAAGTACAATACAGAGTCCAGATTTGTACTTATTTAAGCCAGTTTCAGTGCATTGTAGTGTTGGTTAGAGTAACTGTTGATAAAATGAACCTGCCAGAAGTGTGAATTTTAAAGTCGGAAGGGACAGCTCTATAGGATAAATTTGTAATAGCAGTTGAGGAGAAATTCCTAAACATAAAAGCAATGTGTTGGAAAAGTAAACTGGAGAGAGTCCATATCATGTAGAAATGGGAAAGTACTTTTAAGATCTGTGCTCAAGTAATTCAATTGGCAACATCAACTTATATTTCTGTGGTGCTTCTCACATACAGGAAGATGCTTGACTTTATTTTTGAGGAGAAAAATGTGGGAATAAACAGGTGGAGAGTCAAGGATGTGGTCAAAAAGAAGGGTTTTGAAAACAGTAAGGAATGTGCCAAAGCAGAGTGATCTAGGGAGAGAAAACTAAAGGATGGAGATATATTGCTGAAAGAGTAACTACCAATTTTGAAGTGGAAGGAGGGAGAAACAAGGCATAATTCAGTGTTATGGGTGGGATGGCGAATATGGAGATGTATAGCGAAAGAATATTGGTAACATAGTGTGGTATAAGGCCATGAATTTATTTGAACATGAGGATGAGGATCTTGAATGTAAGTTTTTATAAATACAAGTTGTTGTTCAGTTAAACTACTGGGATACAGGAGTCAATGGAACTTGGAAAGGTCAGGGGTGATAGGTATTGGAGCTTGGTACAGGTGACAATACACTCTGCAGTTTTCTGAATGAATTGTGATTTATGGATGATGAATGTAGGAAGGTTACGTAGAGCACAGAAGGAGGCAATTCTGCCCACTGAGTCTGCACCGACTCTTTCGATGAGCAATCTAGTCAGTCCCACTTCCCTGCTTTTTCCCAGATCCCTGCTTATTTTTTTCTCCAAATATTAAACAATTTTCTTTAAAGGCTGCTATTGAATCTGTGTCCGCCAGGCTGTGAATTCCAAATCCTAACTACTTGCTCTGCAAAATTGTTTTTCTTAATGTCACTAAATACCTTAAATCTGTGTCCTCTGGTCATCGACACATCAGCTATTGGAAACAGTTTGTCTTTATTTACTCTAAACCCTTCATGATTTTACACCCTTAATCAAGTCTCCACTTAGCCTTCTATGCTCTAAGGAGAGCAACCCCAGCTTCTCCGGTCTATCCATGCAGCTGTAATTCCTCATTCCTGTAACCATTCTAAGAGAGCACTGAAGAAGACAAGCCTCCAGATGACAAAAGGATAGACTCAGTTTTGAGCAGAAAAGTGAAAGATGTGGAGGTGGAAGATTGCAATCTTGGCAACAGAACAGATATTGGAGCAGAAATTTGTCTCAGGGCCATGTGGCCCACAGAGAATCCACAAATCCTGACAAATTCTGAAGTTGCATGGGCAATGCTGGTGGAGTCAAGGCCAGAGACAATGGGCCAGATTTTGTTTTCATCCTGAAGGCAGGTTTCTTGGCGGAGGGAGAGGACACTTGGGGCAGAATCATCGCCACGGAACCCATAGCCGGGAATCCCGGTTCCAATTCTCCCGGGGGCGGGATAGGCCTTTTAAAAAATTTGTTCCTGGGATGTGGAAGTCGCTAGCTAGGCCAGCATTTATTGTCCATCCCTTATTGCCCTTGAGAAGGTGGTGGTGACCTGCCTTCTTGAACCCTGCAGTCCATGTGGGGTAGGTACACCTACAGTGCTGTTAGGAAGGGAGTTCCAGCATTTTGACCCAGCAACAGTGAAGAAATGGTGATATAGTTTCAAGTCAGGATGGTGTGTGGCTTGGAGGGGAACTTGCAGGTGGTGGTGTTCCCATGCATCTGCTGCCCTTGTCCTTCTAGGTGGTAGAGGTCGCGGGTTTGGAAGGTGCTGTCTAAGAAGCCTTGGTGCGTTGCTGCAGTGCATCTTGTAGATGGCGCACACTGCTGCCACTGTGCGTCAGTGGTGGAGGGAGTGAATGTTTGTGGATGGGGTGCCATTCAAGCGGGCTGCTTTGTCCTGAATGGTGTCCAGCTTCTTGAGTGTTGTTGGAGCTGCACCCATCCAGGAATGTATTACATCACACTCCTGACTTGTGCCTTGTAGATGATGAACAGGCTTTGGGGAGTCAGGAGGTGAGTTACTCGCCGCAGGATTCCTAGCCTCTGACTTGCTCTTGTAGCCACAGTATTTATATGGCTATTCCAGCTCAGTTTCCGGTTAATGGTAAACCCCAGGTTGTTGATAGTGGGGGATTCAGCGATCGTAATGTTATTGAATGTCAAGGGGAGATGGTGAGATTCTTTCTTGTTGGAGATGGTCATTGCCTGGCGTTTATGTGGCGCGAATGTTACTTGCCACTTATCAGCTCAAGCCTGGATATTGTTCAGTTCTTGCTGCATTTCTACACAAACTGCTTTAGTATCTGAGGAGTCGTGAATGATACTGAGCATTGTGCAATCATCAGCAAACATCCCCACTTCTGACCTTATGATTGAAGGAAGGTCACTGATGAAGCAGCTGAAGATGGTTGGGCCTAGGTCATTACCCTGAGGAACTGCTACAGTGATGTCCTTGGGCTGAGATGATTGACCTCCAATAACCACAACCATCTTCCTTTGCACTAGGTATGACTCCAACCAGCAGAGAGTTTTCCCTTTGATTCCCATTGGCTCTCATTGACTCCAGTTTTACTAGGGCTCCTTGATGCCATACTTGGTCAAATGCTGCCTTGATGTCAAAGGCAGTCACTCTCAGCTTGCCTCTTGAGTCTTTTGTCCATGTTTGAACCAAGGCTGTAATGGAGCTGAGTGGTCCAGGCAGAACCCAAACTGAGCGTCACTGAGCAGGTTATTGCTAAGCAAGTGCCGCTTGATAGCACCGTCGACGAAACCTTCCATCACGTTACTGATGATTGAGAGTAGACTGATGGAGCGGTAATTGGCCGGGTTGGACTTGTCCTACTTTTTGTGTACAGGACATACCTGGGCAATTTTCCACATTGCCGGGTAGATGCCAGTGTTGTAGCTGTACTGGAACAGCTTGGCTAGGGGCACAGCAAGCTCTGGAGAACAGGTCTTCAGTACCAATGCCATAATATTGTCAGGTCCCATAACCTTTGCAGTATCCAGTGCCTTCAGTTGTTTCTCGATATCATGCGGAGTAAATCGAATTGGCTGAAGACTGGCATCTGTGATGCTGGGGACTTCAGGAGGAGCTGAGATGGATCATCCACTTGGCACTTCTGGCTGAAGGTGGATGCAAATGCTTCAGCCTTATCTTTTGCACTGATTTGCTAGGCTCCCCCATCATTGAGGATGGGTATATTTGTGGAGCCACCTCCTCCAGTTAGTTGTTTAATTGTCCACCACCATTCACGACTGGATGTGGCAGGACTGCAGAGCTTAGATCTGATCCGTTGGTTATGGGATTGTTTAGTTCTGTCTATCGCACGCTGCTTATACTGTTTGGCACAAGTAGTCCTGGGTTGTAGCTTCACCAGATTGACACCTCATTTTGAGGTGCTCCTGGCATGCCCTCCTGCACTCTTCATTGAACCAGGGTTGATCCCCTGGCTTGATGGTAATGGTAGAGTGAGGTATATGCTGGACCATGAGGTTACAGATTGTAGTTGAGTACAGTTCTGCTGCTGTTGATGGCCCACAGTGCCTCATGGATGCCCAGTTTTGCGTTCAAAATCTGTTCAAAATCTATCGCATCTAGCATGATTGTAGTGTCACACAACACGATGGAAAGTATCCTCAATGTGAAGGTGGGATTTCGTCTCCACAAGGACTGTGCGGTTGTCACTCCTACCAATACTGTCATGGACAGATGCATCTACGGCAGGAAGATTGGAGAGGACAAGGTCAAGTATGTTTTTCCCTCATGTTCCCTCACCACCTGCCGCAGACTCAGTCTAGCAGCTATGTCCTTTAGGACTCAGCCAGCTTGGTCAGTAGTGGTGCTACTGAGCCACTCTTGGTGATGAACATTGAAGTCCCCCACCCATAGGACATTCTGTGCCCTTGCCACCCTCAGTGCTCCTCCAAGTGCTGTTCAACATGGAGGTGTACTGATTTATCAGCTGAGGGAGGATGGTAGGTGGTAATTAGCAGGAGGCTTCCTTGCCCATGTTTGACCTGATGGCACGAGACTTCATGGGATCGTGAGTCAATGTTGAGGTCTCCCAGGGCAATTCCCTCCCGACTGTATACCACTGTGCCGCCGCCTCTGCTTTGATTATTTATTATTGAATTGATAAGGGAGTGGATGGTATACTGTAGGAGGAGATCGAAGCAGAAAAATAAAATGGTATAGTGGTACTATGTTTTTCTTTTTCAATGTGCTGTGCCGTAAAGAAGTCAGATGCAGGTTTAAATCCACAATTCCTCACATGATAAATTCTTGAGCGCAGCTATGTCAAGAAGAGAAAGCATGTTGAGACAGGAAGTTTCACCACAGGCTTTGAGGGGGAAGGACAAGATAGGAGGGCCTCGAAATGTGAATCCAAATAATTGATTTTGACACATTGATGAGGCAATGACAAGAATTCCTGCATCCAATATTAACAGGTTTGATATAATGGATGTTCAGCAGCTACTTGCGCGAAATCAGAGGGATTTTTGATCTGAGCACGTGATTATAGTCAAATTTCACCTTTCAGAGAGGAGGTTTTTGAAGAATGCAGTTTTTCTGATGACCAAAAGGAGAGACAGAGAGTACTTTATGTTACTATTACCTTATTTTTTGAATATTGATTTAGTTGTGCTTCACAGAGTTTACAACAAGAAATTCCAATTCTACTGATGCTCACTGTTCTTAAGGAAACTTACTTAAAGGATCAATCAACTGCTTTTGTTGACTGATCAGCAGCTGTTGTTGACAGGCAGTGAAGAATTGGCATGTCATTCAGTGCTTGCACCTAAAGAGGAAAGTTTATCAGAGGAGACTTCATGATGAGAAAATGTATATTTAAACTCATCACTAGAATGTTTTGTAATGTACATGCATGTTTTTAATATTCGATTGATATGAACTGTTTAAATATTTGGGGAAACATGTCAGGAAACTATTTCATCACATTAGAGGCACAGAACCACTGATTTGAAAGGTGTCAACAATGTTATTGAATTAAGGATGGATGCCATTCAGAGGGCTATGTCTGCTACATTCTTTTGGTGATGAATTTTGGTGAGGAAAAGCAATGTTTTAATCATATTACGTTTTTTCCTTGTTAGGAATATAACTGGTTGAACTATCAGCCAAAGGATATGAGTGAATCTGATGAAGCAAGAATGCTGGCTAGTTTACGAAGACAGCAACTTGAAGAAATGGAGGATGATGGGAAGACTAACCATTTGAATGCAGTTCAGCTTGGTTACTGTGTCTATGGTGATGATAGCATTAGCACAAGCAGTGATGATACAAGCATCTGGAGCACACAGCACACAGGACCAGTGAGTCTGAAAGAATGGTTTAATAAATTGTTAATATGTGCATTTATAGTCAGTTTTGCAGTAGTGCATGTTGGATGTACAAACATATCAAAAACAACAGAAAGGCTTGTGCTATAGAAAATCAAAATAACACCATTTAAGCCAGAAGTTACTGTCTGTGAGTGATTAATGCAAATCTGCTATCATCACCCTCCCCTCAATAAACGAACCCTTGGCCCCTCTGTCCTTGAAATCTATTGCCCCCATCTCCAAACTCCAAAGTCCTTGAATGTGCTGTCACTTCCCAAATCCATGCTCATCTTTTCCCTGAACTCCAATCATGTTTCCGCCCCTGCATCACCACTCAAATGGCTCTTATCAATGTCAAAAATGACATCATGTGACTGTGACAAAGGTAAACTATCCCTCCTTGTCCTTCTCAACCTATCTGCAGCTATTGACATGGTTGACCACACTATCTTCCTTTGATGCCGCTACAGTCATCCAGCTGGGTGGAACTATGCTCACTTGGTTCCATTCTTATCTGTCCAATTATAGTTAGAGAATGCCTGAACAAGCTTTTCTTCCTGCTCCTGCAGCTTTGCCTTTGGTATCCCCAAGGATCTGACCTTAGCCCCCTCTTACTTCTCATCTACATACTGACCCTCCTCAAACTCAGCATCAGTTTTCGCATGTACGCTGACAACACCCAGCTCTAACTCACTGGACCCTTCCACTGTCTCTAAATTGTCACACTGCTTGTCCAACATCCAGTACTGGATGGGCAGAAATTTCCCTTGGTTAAGTATTAGGAAAACTGAGCCCACTGGGGGGAATTTTATGGTCTCCCCCTTGGTGGGTTTGGAGGCAGGGACTGCGTAAAATTGAGTAGGATGGTGGTGGTGGGGGGGGAGTTCCTGCCACCATCCCGCCTCTGCCGAAATTTAGTCCGGTGGGGGTGTGGAGTAGGTGGCCCTCGTTCAAAGGCACTGCGCCTGAATGAGGGCCCTGGCCACAGAGGGCCACCACCTGCCCTTGCTGCCAACCCCTTCCCCCCTCCCCCCACCCCGTGAAACCCCTCCCACCCTGACTTACCTAAGGCCTGGGTCCAGTGACAGTCCTCGGCCTCCAGGATGGTCATCTCCAGCAGCAGCCACCACATCCGCAGTGGCACTGCAGCTGCTGGCCTCTGATTGGCTGGCATCTCTCCAAAGACAGGAATTCCGGTGATGGGGTCCTAAATTCTATGTAAGGCCCGCCGCTGTCCACTTAAGTGCCTGACTGGCAGTTGTTATGACTGAGACGGGAGGAGTGCACTATTTTTCTAGTTCCACTTCTCCACAGGTCACAACATATAATTAAATCTTTACTCAGTTACCCATGCGGTCAATCATAGATTCTATTTTTAACCCAGAGTAAAATACACCAACCAGGTTTCTTTCATAAACAACAGAATTATCAGTTGATTATAAAGCAAGACACAACCAGTAACAAAGCAAAGCATTAACACATAGTTTGAAATATGATAGTTTCCTTTTTACCTTAGCCCCTCACATACACACACAAATACACCAGTTGACCGAAAAAAAGAGATTTTCTCTTTAGAGCTCTATTACAAAAAAAAAGACCAAAAAGAATGCTTGGCCAAATACTTGCTAATTCTTGAGGAAAAAAGAGAAAAGGGAACATATGGAAAGATGTCAGATGTCCTTTGTTTTGGTTTGGCGTCCCAAATATGCGTAGACGATAGTCACTGGGATCTTCCAAGAACAGTTCTTTTCAGGCGACGTTGAAGATCAGTTTGGGCAGGCTTTCCGGGGAAATGCTGCAGCTGGGGTTTCAGGCAGGCCTTGCAGGAGAAATGCAGCATCAATTTCTCTATTTCTTACACTTGCTTCTAGGAGCTTCTCAAAGAGATGGAAAAACTGGCTGGCTTTTCAAAGAGCTAGAAAGGGCTAAGTTGGGGTTTGTCCTTGCTGGTTGATTTTTTAATTCCTTTTCAAAACACTGTCCATACCAAAACTGCCTGTCCAAAGCGAAACCAAAAAAAATCTCAGGAGTCAAGCCTCCTGACCCCCATAAATCTTGACCTGTCACTTCTTTGTAAACATCTTTACGGAGGTCAAAAAGTCCCCGCTGTGTACTTAACTGAATAACAGATGCCTTCGAGTAACTTGTTCACAAACCAAGTCCAAAAGACCTTCCAATGACCTCTTTTTAAAAAAATACCAAAAGTCCAGCATCTATGGAATCCTTTTTCATTTTTAAAACACAAGTCCTCAAAATTTAACCAAAATAAATGGAAGCGCCCGTAACACCTCCACCCTTGGAGGAATGAAATGCCATTTTTAAATGTGTTTCATTAAAAAGTGTGAGGATAAAAATAAAAAATGAAAAATTTTAAAACACATTTACACATTCATACTCATTCACTCTTTACCTGTAGTTAATACAGTTCTGTTTTGTACCATCTTTGCATGCAGATAACTCAAAGCAAAATTGGATTCTAGATAAAGGATCTGCAATTACATTGTGTTTCCCATCAATGAGGATAATCTTTAAGTGATAAGGTTGTAATAGTAAAATCCATCGGAATAGTCTGGCATTCTGTTTTTTTGTATTTTTCCACAAAGGCGGGGGGGAGGTTATGATCAGTATATACCAGTGTCTCTCTGTAGTCATGGCAGACATAGACTTCAAAATGCTTAAGAGCTAGTAATAAACCTAGGGGTTTTTTTTCCACTGTTGAATATCTTTTTTGGTGATGATTTAGTTTTTTGCAAAAGCATCTCACTGGCCTTTCTATACCTGATTCATCATCATGTAACAGGACTGCACCAACCCCCAGGTCACTAGCATCAATTGCTACCTTGAAGGGCTAAGTGAAATTTGAAACAGCCAACACTGGTTCCTTAATCAAAATGGCTTTCAGCCTCTCAAAAGATGCTTGGCACTCTCACCACACTACCTTGGTTTTCTTTTCCTGTAGCAAATCTGTCAGGGGAGCAGCTATAGTACTAAAATTTGGTGCAAACTTGTGGTAGAAACCACACATCCCCAAAAACCTCATGATTTCTCGCTTAGTCTTAGGGGTAGGGAATGCCACCAATGCTTGTACTTTCACTGTTCTTGGCAATGCTTGTCTTTGCCCTACTATATGCCTTGAGGTAGGTTACTCTCACTTTTGCAAATTCACTTTTGGCAAGGTTTATTACTGAATCAGCTGATTATAATTTTCTAAACAGAGCTTCTAGTTGTTCCAAGTGTTCCTTCCTTCCAAGTGTCACTATATACCAGCACATCATCAAGTTAGGAACGCTGGCTACCACTTGGTTCATTAGTCTCTGAAAGGTTGCTGGGGCATTTTTTAGCCAGAATGGCATCACTCCTCATTGGAAAAGACTGTCTGGTGTGACAAAGGCCGATATTTCTTAAGTTCAGGGTGTTAAAGGAACCTGCCAGTATCCCTTTCGTCATGATCATGTACTTTTTTTTCAGAATATGCGATTTGCCTTTAAGGCTTGCAATGGATCAGTATTGCTTTAAGAACCAGCAAGCCTCAAGAGTTATAGGAAGGTGCATTTTCATTGCCTTAGAAACAGCCATTTGGAGACTGCGATTCAAAGGGTGCATTCTTGATACCATGGAAACAGCCACTGGGAGTGAGCCTGATGCGATACATTTGTTTCAATTCAGTTTGAATTGGCAGTTAGTAAGACAGTTTGAACACACAGACAGAAGACACAGACAGCTGTGGTGTCAGCACTAAAAAGAGCTCTCAACCATTTAAACTGAAGGAAATAAGACATTTGTCTGTTTAATTATTATCTCTCGAAATTCTAAAAAGTCAAGCCAAGACAGAGATCTCCGGTAATTTAAATTGAAGAAAGGGAAGTTAGACTATGACAATCTTTTATCCCTCAAAAAACTCTAAAGTCAGATTAGTTTAGTTTAGAGATACAGCACTGAAACAGGCCCTTCGGCCCACCGAGTCTGTGCCGACCATCAACCACCCGTTTACACTAATCCTACACTAATCCCATATTCCTATCACATCCCCACCTATCCCTATATATTTCCCTACCACCTACCTATACTAGGGGCAATTTCTAATGGCCAATTTACCTATCAACCTGCAAGTCTTTGGCATGTGGGAGGAAACCGGAGCACCTGGAGGAAACCCACGCAGACACAGGGAGAACTTGCAAACTCCACACAGGCAGTACCCGGAATTGAACCCGGGTCGCTGGAGCTGTGAGGCTGCGGTGCTAACCACTGTGCCACTGTGCCACCCCTGCGCCACTGTGCCAACCAGATTGATTCTGTTGAAAGTGTTTGCAAGTCGTTAATTGTTGAAATTCGCTGGACTTCGAACAATATTCTGCGAGGACTTTGAACAACATTCTACAAGGACTTCGAACAACATTCTACGGGGGACTTTGGATAACATTCTGCGAGGACTTCGAACAACATTCTGCGAGGACTTCGAACAACATTAGACTGTAAATTTGCAAGGACTCTAATTTTTCTATTTTTAAATGTTCATAGTGTTTAAGAATTTAGTTCTTTTAATTAAAGAGTTAATTTGTTGATTTAAAGACACCTAGTTTGGTTAGCCTCATTCGGGGGTTTGTAGATGGTACAATTTGGTGGGTCTTTAATTTGGACAGTTTTTAAATGATATGTTAGCTGATCTGTGGAACAACGGGATTGAATTAACAGTGCGTTGGTCCCACCACAATCAGAATCGTATATTTTGATTGGGGGCTTTGACAGGAGCGGTCGGTCGTAACACTTTAACAAATCTATTTTTGTAGGAAACGTGGCACTGCCCACTCTGTCAATACAGTCTTCCAGGTGTGTAGGAGTCTGCCTTTGTTACTGCATGAACCTTTCTGTAGTCTATGCAGAATCTAGCTGAACCATCAGGTTTAGGCATTAATACTATTGGGGAGCTCCAGATCTTTGACTGGGTTCAGTTAAGTAGTGTTCTAACATGTATTGGATTTCTGCTTTTACCTGGGCCTGTTTCTCTGCACCTAAGCGGTAAGGATGCTGTTTTATAGGAAAAGATTCCCCTACATCCACATCATGAGCGGCTAAGGTTGTACATCCTGGCTTGTCCCTACAGACTCTTTTAAATGCTGTGAGTAGCCTTGTTAGCTCTTCTCTTTGTTCTGCATCTAAATAGGAGAGCATAGTGTCCAATCTTCCTAACAATTCGGTATTAGCTAACCAGATAGTAGGAGGTTCAATTTGAGAATTGTCTCGGCCTCCTTCTGCCTCATCCTCACTATCACTTTCATCCTTCACTGTCCCTACTACCTGACATACCTGTGCTTGCTTATCCTCCTTCTGGCAATGATATTTTAACATATTGATGTGACACAGCCGATTCTTTTTCCAGCGATCTTGGGTGTCAATCAAGTAATTTACCATTTCTCTTGACCACTTTATATGGACCAGTGAACCGTGCTTTTAGCAGTTCACCCTGTCAAGGCAGTAATACTAACACCTCATCCCCTGGTCGGGTCTTGGCATGCTTGTCTGCCCATTTCTTCATGGTTGTTTGGGAAGCTTTCAGGTGTTTCTGAGCCACTTTGCAGACTCTCATGAGCCATTCCCGTAACACGGATACATAATCTAGCACAGATGATTCGTTCCTCTGTTCTAAAAATCTTTCTTTGATTAGTTTTAGAGGCCCTCTTATCTCATGTCCATAAACTAATTCAAAAGGACTAAAACCAGTAGATTCATTAGGTAAATCCCTGGTGACAAACAAAAGAAATTCTAGCCCTTTATCCCAATCATGGGCATATTCATGACAGAATGACCTGATCATCGCTTTGAGGGTCTGATGGTACCTTTCTAAAGACCCTTGTGTCTGTAGGTGGTATGCTGAAGACTTTAACTGTGTTATACCCAAATTATCCATAACTTCCTGAAAAGGTTCAGACATCAAATTGGAACCTTGATCTGACTGAATCTCAATTGGTAATCCATATCTAGTGAAGAACTGGCTTAATTTCTCTCCCACTACCTGAGCAGAAATTGTTCTCAAGGGAATGGCCTCTGGGAGCCGAATAGCCATATTCATGATTGTGATTATATATTGGTGTCCCGCTTCAGTTTTCGGTAAAGGACCTACACAGTCTACCAACACCCTGCTAAATGGTTCCCCAGTAACTGATATGGGAATTACAGGTGCCGGCTTTATGACAGGTTGCAGTTTTCCCACAATCTGGCACATATGACACATTTTACAAAACTGCACCACGTCCTTGGAAAGACCAACCAAGCCAACCTATATGTGATATGTGATATAAATGCCAACCTATATGTGATTGGGTCTTCTGGATCCCCACATGTCCTACAATAGGAATTTCATGTGCTATCCTTAATATTTCCCAGCGATACTTGGGAGGTACCACTATCTGTTGAACAATCTCTGTGAGGAGGTCTCCACTTACTCATCAGAATCCCATTTTTAATTAAGTAGCCTTCCAGAACTCCCTTTGCCTCAACATCAGTTAGAGCTAATTGCACCACTTTATTTATCTCTGGATCGGCTTGTGAGGCTTGATCAGAGAAGACTTATTAAACATTTCCTTCGGATTATCCAAATCCCCAAAGAAAGTTTCAAATATTCGGCCATCTGTCTGTGGTGCCAATTTGACCTCCGACAATGGAACTTGTTTAGCCATTGCTCGGGTCACTACACATGAAGGAAAAATTTGTGGAATCTTTTCCTGCAACTGTCTATCTCTTTAACTTCACTTTGTTTTTCCATGACTACTGGAGAAGCTACTAACGTCACTCCAGCTACACATGAAGGAAACATTTGTGGAATCTTTTCCTACAACTGTCTATCTCTTTAACTTCACTTTGTTTTTCCATGACTACTGGAGAAGCTACTACCGTCACTCCAGCCAAATCATTCCCCAGGAGTAGGTCAACTCTGTCTACTGGCAAACTATGGACAACTCCTACAGTTACCATTCCAGACATTCAGTCACACTCCAGGTGCACCCGATACAAACATATGGGTATATACTCCCCACCAATACCATTCACTAAAACCTTGGCATTCAATGCGCTCTCTGGTAGAAAATTTTATGCCTTTCCCAGCAAAAAAGTTTTGTGGCTCCTGTATCCCTAAGTATAACTCTAGGTTTACCTGCCTCACTAGAGGGATAAGGAGTTACTTTTCCTTTCGACAAGAATTCCCAATAACTCTTGGGTATCTTATTTGTATTTGGCCTTACAGCTGCAGTCAGAGCTACAGCCTGATCTGTTGTACTCTGGTCAGGGCCCCTTTCTCTGCATTGTCTTTGTGTACCCCAATAAGTCACATGGGTTTACCCCACAACTTCCAGCATTCTGCACGAAGGTGTCCCACCTTGTGACATTGATAACACTTAGGCTTGCGGACCTCACTTCCACCCTCAGCTTCTTCCTTTCTGGCCTGAGGAGGAGATCTTGGGGTGTCCCCAGCTGTCCCTTCTTGTCCCCTGCTACGTGCCTTCCTTTCACCCTCCCAACTTCTATCCTTCTCAGGTTTGTGGGGGTGATGGACACTAATAGCTAATAAGGGTTTGGGCTTATAAACAAGCTTGTAATCATCAACGATTTCCGCTGCCTGTCTGGCTGTTGAAACCTTCTGCTTCTCTACATGAGTTCTTACTAATGGAGGAAGTGGCTTTTTAAATTCTTCCAGGAGAATTAGTTCCCTGAGGTTCTCACAGGTGGCCTCTACCTTTAGTGCCTGCAACCAACGATCAAAATTAATTTGTTTTACCCTCTCAAAATCTATCTAAATCTGCCCAGATGGTCTCCGGAGGTTCCGAAATTTCTGCCATTATGCTTCAAGGACCAACTCATAAGCAGCGAGAATAGCCTTTTTTGCCATCTCTTAATCTGCAGCAGCCTCCTCAGAAAGCTTGGCATAAACTTCATCAGCTCTGCCCATCAACCAGCTTTCCTTTGGCCATTTCATGTCTGGCTATCTTTTCAAAAGAAATGAAAAATGCCTCTACGTCCCTTTCCTCAAACTTAGGGAGGGCTTGTACAAATTTAAACAGCTGTCCACTGGGTCCTGGGCTGGAGCCAGATCTTTCCTCACCAGAACTTTCATTGGAGTCAAGACCACTCCTTTAACTTTTTAACTTCTCTTTCTCTTTTTCCCTTTCCTCTCTTGCAAATTCAAGCTTCTTTGTTGTCAATTCTCTTCCAAGCTCAAGTTATTTCAATTCTTTTTCCTGCTCAAGCTCAAGTTTTTTCATTTCCATTGCTTTTTCTTTGTCACGTTCAAGCTGACTCATCTTCAACTGAATTTTAGCTAATTCAACTGCACTAACCTTTGGTTTGTCTTCTTCTTCTTGCAATTGCAAATGGTGTGCCATGACTTCAATTATGTCTGCTTTCTTCGCCCCAGTTTTAACTGTAACACCAAGAGTTCTGCCAAATCCTTTAGTTTAACCTCGGTTAAGTTACTCAAATCACACAGGGACACAGCCTGCTTCCTCAGAAAGGTCGTAGCAACTAACGAAGACATTCTGGCGGTGTACATTTTACTCTATTGCACAAGAAACCTGTTTTATTGTTTACTTTTCCTCTTTTCAATTATTATTACCCCATTTACAATTGTACGTCATCGGCGTTGGGTTTTCCCGCAAAGAGCTCCCAATTCTATATTACGATGGAGGCGAGAGGAGTGTACTGTTTTTCTAGTTCTAGTTCCACTTCTCCACAGGTCGCAACATATATTTAAATTTTTACCCAGTTACCCATAGACTCTATTTTTATCCCAGAATAAAATTCACCAACCAGGTTTCTTTAACAAAGAACAAAATTATCAGCTTATTATAAAACAAGACATAACCAGAAATGAAGCAAAACATTAACACACAGATTGAAATATGAAAGTTCTCTTTTTACCTTTGCCCCTCACACACACACACACACGGTTAACCGAAAAAAATAGAGATTTTCTCTTTAGAGCTTTATTACAAAAAAACAGACAAAAAAAGAATATTTTGGCCAAATACTTGCTAATTCTTGAAGAGAAAAGAGAAGATACGGAAAGATATCAGATGTCCTTTATTTTGGTTTGGCATCCCAAATATGCATAGATGGCTGTCACTGAGATCTTCTTAGAACAGTTCTTTTCAGGCGACGTTGAAGATCAGTTAGGGCAGGCTTTTCAGGGGAAATGCTGCAACTGGGGTTCTGGGAAGGCCTTGCAGGAGAAAGGCAGCATAAGTTTCTCTATTTTTTACACTTACTTCTCAAAGAGCTGGAAAAGACTGCGTTGGGGTTTGTCCTTGGCAGGTTTATTTTTTTAACTCATTTTCAAAACACTGTCCATACCCCAACTGCCTGTCCAAAGCAAAACCAAAAAAAATCTCAGGAGTCAAGGCTCCTGACTCCCATAAATCTTGATCTGTCACTTCTTCATAAACATCTTTCCAGAGGTCAAAAATTCCCCACTGTGTACTTAACTGAGAGCAGGTGTCTTCAAGTAACTTGTTTGCAAACAAAGTCCAAAAGATCATCCGATGACCTCTTTTTTAAAAAAACCACAAAGTCCAACATCTATGCAATCCTTTTTTCAGTTTTAAAACACAAGTCCTCAAAATTTAACAAAAAAAATGAAAGCACTCGTAACACACTAAATTCGGTGGGCTTTCCATAGAAGAGGCAACAGAGGGATCTCGACGTCGGTTTCCCATGACATCGAGACCCCCGCCGCCAGCATAAAATTCCCCCCATTGTCTTCAATCCTTACCACAAAGTCCGTTCCCTAGCCACAGGCTACATCACTCTCCTTAAAAACTGTCTGAAGCTGAACCAAACTGTTTGCCATATTGGTGTGATATTTGATCCCGAGGTGAGCTTCCAACCACATACCCACGTCATCACTAAGACTGCCTATTTCCACTTCCATAACATTGCCCAATTCCACCCTTGCCTCAGCTCATCTGCTGCTGAGATCCTCAACTGTGCCTTTGTTACCTCTAGACTTGATTTTTCCAACAGTCTCCTGGCTGCCCTCCCACATTCTGCACTCCATAAATTTGAGCTCATCCAATCACCCATCACTCCTGTGTTCGCTGACCTACATTGCCTCGATTTTAAAACTCTCGTCCTTGTTTTCACATCCCTCCATGTCTTGCCCCTCCCTGTCTCTGTAATCTCCTCTAGCCCCATAACCCTCTGAGATATCTGTGCTCCTCTCATTCTGGCCTCTTGCACATCCTCAATTTCAGGGATATCAGCAGGGGCTGGAGGAGATTACAGAGATAGGGAAGGGCGAGGCCATGGAGGGATTTGAAAACAAGGATGAGAATTTTAAAATTCAGATGTTGCTTGACCAGGTGAGCACAGGGGTGATAGAGGAACGGGACTTGGTGCAAGTTAAGACAAGGGCAGCAGAGTTTTGGATGACCTCAAGTTTCTGGAGAGTAGAATGTGGGAGACCAGCCAGGAGTGCATTGGAATAGTCAAGTCTAGAGGTAATGAAGGCATGAATGAGGGTTTCAGCAGCAGATGAGCTGAGACAGGGGCTAAGTCAAATGATGCTATGGAGGTGGAAATAGGCGGTCTTAGTGATGGCGCGGATATGAGGTCAGAAGCTCATCTTGGCATCAAATGTTACACCATGGTTGTGAACAGACTGGCTTAATCTCAGACTGTTGCCAGGGAGAAGGATGGAGTCGGTAGCTAGGGAACGGAGTTTGGAGGGGGGACTGAAAACAACGGCTTCAGTCATTTGGAGTGAGAATTGCTCGTTTTTTTTCAAGACAACTCACTTTTAAAAGTAAACACGCTTCCAACGATTTAAATAGATTTGCAATCAATCTGCCTTTTTTATTTAAGTAGCATGTCCCTATTGTTGACATCTCTGTTACTATCTCTTGGTTTGAAAATTAAAAATGTAAAATCTGTAAAGCGTCTGAACCTGTGGTGACCCCTCAATTTTAAAGTGCTGTTTGTATTGTCCAGAGACTGAAACTATCTTTTGAGTCAAAAATGCTTTGTTTGGCTGGAATTTTAAGGGACTGTTGTAGATGGGAACTGAGGCGAGATGGGGCATCAAATAGTGACGGAAGACATCGGACCAGAAGTCCGACGTCTTAACGTCCCTTCCAAATTTTGCGATCAGTGGCTCACATGGAGGGCAGACTTTGCACATCCACTTAGCTGGCAGGCAATTAAGGTAATTAAGAGCCCTATAGACAGCAACTTTATTCACTGGGTCTGATTTAACAAATGGCATACAGGAATCATGGGCTTCAGAGACTCGCGTGGAGGCGACAAAGAGGCAAGGAGCTCAGTTCTGGCTTCACTCGGAAGCCATCGGGTGAGGCAGCATTGCTTGGCAGGGAGGGTGGAGGAGGGAGGGCATCGAGAATCATTGTCAGGAGTGGGGGCCAAGGTGCCAGCTTTGCGGGGGAGCCACACCAGGGTGCCATCAGAGCAGTGCCATCTCATCAGAGGTAACAACTGAGGGAAGGAGTGAGGTGTTACAATTTGCTGTGTAGGCCTTGCACTCAGGGAGAGGCAACCCTGGCTTCAAGGCCCCTATTCAGGAGGAGTAGCAGCATAGAGGGAGGGAGGCACCGGCACCAGCACTGACACAGCAGCAGCTTGGGGGCCTACAGGAGGGCCAGGTTTGGGAACAGCAAGCCAGAGAAGGATGCAGAGGGGCACACCAAAAGCCTCCTGTGCGCAGAAGAAGCTACCCTCCAGAGAAGGTCTACCAGCAGAGACTCAACTACCTGGAGATGTCTGAGCAACAGTGTCTCTGAAGACTCTGCCTCTCCAGGGAAGCAGTCACTGATCTGTGTGCCATGATGCAGTAGGGCTTGGTGGACACCCAATGCCAGTGTCACTGAAGGTCACCATGGCACATCTCCTCTACTGGATCATTCCAAGGATCCACTGGTGATATGTGTGGAATCTCACAATCTGCAGCGCATCGGTGCATCTGATGCTCTGTTTAGGAGGGCCAACAACTATATGCACTTCCACCCTGATCCAAACAGTCAAGCTGAGAGGGCTATAGGATTTAGGGCCATTTCTGGATTCCCCCAGAGTGCAGGGTGTCATTGACTACATGCATATGGCCATAAAGGCTCCTGCAGAGCAGTCTGCAGTCTTCTTCAGCAGGAAGGACTTCCACTCGCTCCATGTGCAACTGATCTAAAACGCCTACGTATTTCGGCAATTCCAGGTGCCACAACATTTCCTTTCGCCCCCTCGCCCCCCCCCCCCCCCCCACCACCACCGCACGTCTTCTTGGTAATCCTTGGAGACAAGGGCTACCCACTGAGGGCACGACTACAAAACACCTTTGAGGAACTCACGCAAAAATGTAGAAGAGAAGTACAATACCAGCCACGGGTCAACCCGAATGACCATCGAGCAGGCTATTGGTCTACTCAAGATGAGGCTCAGGCACCTAGATCGATCCAGTGGAGCCCTTCAGTATGCCCCAGTGGGGATCTTGCGTATCATGATGGTTTGCTGTGCATTGCACAACCTGGGACTGCACCACTTGGCGCTACAGAAGAGTGAGGTGTTGACAGGTGTAGATATGGTGGAGCGATATGCCTCCTCTGATGATGAGGATGCAGAGGAGAATGCTGCCCGGGCAGTGCCAGATAAAGGGCCCCAGGCACAGCAGGAAAGGCACCATGGGATATGTGCAAAGGAGGCATGAGACGCCCTAATACATTCACATTTCCTAAGACCCCTTCCACCTTCTGGAACCACACCAATAAAACCTTACCTTTAAGCCGACCTGTTGTTCCCTCCTTCTTTCTGCATTGCAGCACCCAGATGCACATAACACAGTGGCAAGGCCGAAGCGTTGAGCACTCAGGGCTTGGCCCCTCACTTTCAATGCCTTGGGAGGAAGGGTTTAAATGAAGTCCTAAAGGGCATCAAAAATAGGAAGGAGATGTAGTGAGATGACATCATTTGTTTATTCCACGTAACACCAAATGCAACCCTATCCATCTGGAATGTATATTCACCCGTGAACCCTAAGTGCATCTATGTGTACTTCTTAAATCTTTTCCGGGTGCTCCTACATGGTGGTCCCCCTGCACAGTCAGGTGAACTGGAGGCAGGCTGCTGATCATGCTGCCCTCTGGCTTGGAGTGACCTTGGAGGCCATTCTCTGGCTGCCTGAGGCCTGGAGGGCCCCAATACACCGAGGGCCTCCTGCACAGGTGTAGAGATCAGCTCTGGTTTTGGGAATGATGGAGGCTCTGGCCTCACTGGCAGAGGGGCTTTGGAGCCACTGACCACACCAGGAGCATCCTGAAAGGAGCTCCCAGATGCAGGAGCCTGCCGCATCTCCCCATTTGTAAGGCACACTTGTATCTCTCTGCTGACCTGAGAGAGACGTGGACCTGGTGGAGACTCCAGGTGCCTTGTTCCCCCTCTTGCCTTGCCACTGCTGCACAGAACTCATGGACAATGTGAGGGTGTGGCGGTCTGTGCACATCTACGGCAGCTACTAATTGGTCTGCTGGATCCGGCTCTCTGTGACGGTCGTCAATCTCTCAACAGCGGAAGCCAAATGCATACTCGTCAGAGACATGGCAGCATCCAAGGCCTGGATGTACTCCTCCATCGTGCACACTTGGGTGCACATAGCCTCTGGCATTTCTACCAGATGTTGCCTTACCTCTTACTGCAGCTGCAACATTTCCTGTGTTTCTGGCAACATCAGAGGTATGTCATCAGCCTGGGTTCAGCATGGTCCTGGCCTCCAACTGTCCTCCGACGGTCAGTTGCCTCAGCTGTCACAGTCTCCATCAGCTGCCCAGACGCGTCTGTGATGTGCTCACCAGGTTGTGTACCCAAATCTAATTGCAACTGTATACCCACCAATGAGAGACTATCTGTGCTGGTGGAGGGTGTGGGGGAATGATGTGATGTGCACCCTCTGAGGCTCCCTCCTCCCCCTCAGAGGTGGCCGGCTATCCCCCAGTCTCTCCAGCTCTTTGTGCTTGTCGTTCATCTTGACGTGTATGAGAAAACAGTGACATTGAAAGGTTAAAGTCCACCCATCGTGACATTCCAAGCACCCCTACTGTGCAGCCCCATTTATGTAGTGTTGAATACATGAACAGCATGGCTCCTTTGCAGCAGATGCACCACTGTGCCCCAGAAAATGCTCACTCACTCTGTTGGGTAGGCGTCCCTATCTTGCCATCAGCTATAGAGCGGCCACCTTGCTGCCCTCCCAGTTCCATGGCCTCCTCCTCCATTGTGCTTAAGACATGGAGGTAAGGCACTCCACCACTGGTATTTGTTGTATGATTGCCTTAAGAGTGTTGTCCCTTTAAGATCTCATTATGCTGATGAGCTATGTACCAGGATGTGGGCATGTGACTACAAGCCAGAGTCACTCTGCAACTGTAATACCCAGATGAAAGTTCTGTAAATAGTTTGCTCTATACTGTATATAATAGTTAAGCTGTAATAAACCTGTTAGAGATCTTCTACCAAATGGACTCCACACATCTCATTTATGTTGCATCAGACAACATAAAGAACTCATTATATGGTGGCAGCTGTGGTGAAAAGTCAAATTCTAAGCTTGAAGACAACAGGTAAAACAGTTGTGAAAATGGCCATTCCTACAGCCACTACAGAAAGCTCAAAAGAAATACTAGCCCAAACACTGGAAAGAAAAAAAGAACTTACCTCCAGCTGTAGAAGACAGAGCTCAGAATGACAGCATGCAAGTAAATTCCTGCGATCGGGTGAGTTATTGTGTCGACAGTTGAGGAATCCCTGTTTTAAAAAAAACACCTTTAAAGTGCTTAAAAAGTTGATTTTGTTTTAAAAAACTCTGTTTAAAAAACAGGGACGACCCGATTCCTCTGCTATACTGATCGAGGTCAGCGCCATTACAGGAGATGTCCAATAGCAAAAAGCGTGGGAAAACCCCGAACACTACAGAGTCACCATTCACACAGACAAAGTTTTTAAAAAATCATTAAACCACTCAAGTGTGAAGAAGAGTTTCCATCATGCAGCCAAAGCTAAAACAAAACTATTAAACCATTCGAGCGTGAAGAACATAAACAAACTCTAGCCAAAAAAAAAGCAATTGAACTGCTTATTGAACAGCTGTGTGAACAGACAGGCTTAAGTATTGAAAGCAAAGTAAACATAGAACACTGAAAAACACCTGCTCCTCTCCATCCAAGCAGCTTGTCTAGGTAACAGAGAATTTCTTATAGGGGAAACAGAGCAGAGTGAGTAGAACAAAGTTAAATATAGAGCAGAAAGCAAAAGAACAGCAGATACCAAATTTTTAAGCATGAACTGGAAGGCTATTGATATCCTATCCGAGTTCAAAATTTTTGAACAAAGAATGCAGTAATGCTTCACAGATCAAGTGATTGTAGAACCAGAAAAGCAGGCTGTAAAAGTAATGATAGCAGTTGGAAAGCACAGAATCAACACCTCTGGCTTATCTGAAGAGGACCAGAAAAATCCCGCAAAGATATGGAAAGTGCTGGAAGATCAGCTCCGATTAGGAGTGAATTTTGGAGTTCACCACTTGGAATTGATGTCCTACAGGCAACAGCCACAGGAATCAATAGATTAGTTCATCAATAGATGCCGTGTTAAGGGCAACGCATACAATTTTACAGAAACTGAACTGTCGGAGCGTCTAATGGAACTGTTGATTGTCTCAACACCCATTGAAGCGTTTCAAAAAGACCTCTTGGAGAAAAAGAAAGGTCACAGTATTGATGCACTGATGGAAGATGGTAGGAAATAGATGCTGGACAACAGCATCTGCGAGCACTAGGTGTGGCCGACCGTATCGGCACGATGACCAAGGTGCGAAAAGCATCAAGCTTTGTGAGAAGTGCGGTTTGTCCTACTCACCGCAAAGTTGTCCTGCATTTCAAGATCTGTGCAAGGCATGCAGTGCAAAAAGACACTGGGCCTGCCTATGCAAGAAATCTGGCTCCAACGATGCAGCCAGAAGTCACATTAGGACACAAGCAAACGGGTGACAGGCGCAGCAACAGGGCAATAGCAGCACGGAGATCTCCAGAGACCTGCGTAAACCAAGCCAAAACATGAAGAGATTAGCGAAACAGACCTGAGACCAGACTCAGAGCGGAACAATTCTCAGCCAGAAGACGAGCAGGCATTCCACATTGTGAACCTGACACGTTGTGTTCCTGACACATTGTGTTGATGAACTGGAGCTAGTGCAAATATCCTATCAGTCCAAATCCTAAAAATATGTACCGGAGTCATTGGAAATTAATGATACACTGACAACTGCAAAGTTATCTTCATATAATGGGTCACCCATCCCTTGCAGCAGGCATACTAACAATGCAAAGCAGCTATGGCAAGTTGGTATAGAAACCGCAAATATTTTACCTGGTAGAGACACAAGCGGAGCAGCAGTGGCAGGACTACCAGCATGTAAGAACCTCAACATTGTGACTATCCACGAGATCACCAAAGTTCCTATTACAATAGAAGAGACCAAGGGTACCTGCATTGAGTCAGTCCATGAGCTACAACAAATGTACCCACACAGGTTCGACGCCACAGGAGATGCTATACTGCACCTCAGAGAGGATGCAATTCCGTCAATCAAACCTCCCAGAAAGTGAAGCATGCACACACAAGAAAAACTTAAGCATGAATTAGATTACATGAAATGCAATGGCATCATCCGTCATGTGCATCATCACACAGACTGGTGCAGCTCAATTACATGCTTTCTGAAGAAGGATGGAGCAAAGAGGGTATGTCTCGATCCAATGCATCTAAACCTCTCCTTAAAGAGATGCCCTCATAAGATTCTGACACTAGAGAAATCGAATTTCAAGTTCCCAGGAGCCAAATTCTTCTCCAAGTTGGATGCTAAACATGGATATATAAACATGGACACCAAGCTAAGGAATTTCAGGAAGTCACCACCTTCAGAACACCATTTGGAAGATATTGTTTTCAGAGACTACCTTTCAGCTTATCTGTCAGTCAAGGTCTGTTTCAGCAGCATATGGACAGAATTATAGAAAATGCGCCTGGCTGTATATGCATTGCCGATGATATTGCGGTAATGGGCAAAACCAAAAAAGAGGATGATCTAAATCTTCATTCACTGATGGCAGTAGCTCATCATGAAGGGCTCGTTATTAGCAGCAAGAAGTGCCAGGTGAATGTAAATCAGAGCAATTTCTTTAGCTCCATCTATTCCAGTTGCGGAATCCATCCTGACCCAGGCAAAGTCGAAGATGTAAGGCATATGCCTACCCCACAAGACAAGGAAAGTCTGCAGTGATGTCTTGGATTTTTCAATTTCTTGGCACCATACATTCCAAATTTCTCTGACAGCATCATCACTCAGAGAGCTCTTAAAGAAAGATGTGCCATTTGCATGGCAGGAGGTCCATCAGCATATGTTTGAGTCTCTCAAACAAGCATTGTCAGTAGAAACCGGTACCCTGTAGTACTACGATCCAAGGAAGACAATCCTGGAAGTCGACGCCTCACAGACAGGTCTTGGAGCGTGCATCCTGCAGGATGGCAAACCGATTGCATTCAACTTCAAATATTTATCCTCAACACAATCCAATTACTCAAACATAGAGTGTGAAACACTTGCTCTGGTGTTTGGGATCACGAGGTTCCACACCTACCTGTTTGGTAAGTAGTTCACTGTGAAAACTGACCACAAACCGCTGGCGATGATCTGGCGCAAACCATTGACAAGTGCAGCACCTCGATACAGCGGTTCTGAGTGAAAGTACAGGGGCACAACTTCGACATCTGCTACAAACTGAACACCAAAATGGTCACCCCGGATACGCTGAAAAGATTGTCAAACCCAAGCAAGGATGAAGAAGTTCCACTGAATCTACAAGTAGACAGCATGGACATCGAGGTAGAAAATGTGCTCAAAATTGATTTATTGCACTTTGATCAGCACAAATGTGGCCAACCATAATCAGAAACAGCCAAAGACCCACAACTGAAGGCACTGTGGAGAGTCGTCATAGAAGGCTGGCCTGAAATGGTAAAAGAGGTGCCAGAAACCCTCAGATGCTTTTTGCCTTATAGAGATAAACTTGGTATCTCGAGAGGTGTCACCTTCAAGGGAAGACAAGTGATTGTGCCTAAAGCTGTCCAACAGGACATCTTGTCACAACTTCACCAAGGGAATATGGACATTGAGCGAACAAGACGACTGGCATGAGACACTGTTTTTTAGCTAGGGATCAACGGTGACATTGAAAGGTTTAGTGAGGATGTGCGACGCATGCCAGAGGTACCAGCCATAACAATGCAAAGAACCTCTACACCATCATGAGTTATCCATAATTCCCTTGGTCCAAAATCGCCACTGATATATTTTCCGTTAATGGAGACAACTTTATTTTAGTCACTGATTATTTCTCCAAATTTCCAATAGTCAGACAGGTAAAAGACACTTCAAGCGTGGTCGTCACAGACACATTGAATGCCGTATTCTGTTTATTCAGTGCACCTGAAAAAATCATTTCTGACGATGGGCCACAGTATATGGGCAAACCTTTCAGGGATATGTGTGTCAAATAGGGTGTAAACCATGTAATGTCCTCACCACATTACCCTAGATCTAATGGTCTTGCTGAGCAAATGGGATGCACAGTCAAATCACTTATCCTAAAGTGCAGGACAACAAAACAAGATTTTCATGTTACCATGCTCCACCTCAGAGCTACACCTATGGATATGGGCTTACTGTCACCAACAGAGATCATGTTTGGCAGACAAGTGTGGACGGCTCTGCCAAGCCATCATCTGTCCAAATTCTCTGACATGCAGGAGACACTGCTTGCAAAAACAAGGGAGAATAAAGATGGTGCGTGACCGACGTGCAGGGATGGAACTACCTCAGCTACATGTAGGACAAAAGGTCAAGGTCATGCACCCCACAATGAGAACACGGTTACCCGCAGTGGTATCCAAAGTATGCAGTGAGCCTAGGTCCTACAAGATTATAACATCTAACAGAGCAGTGTTGAGAAGGAACTGAAGCCAACTGAGAGAAGTGTGCAATACTCCAATTGCGCACAGCAGACTCGAAAGAACACACTCCGACGATGAGGGTGTGACGGAACAACAGGACAACAGCCAACAGATTGATAACATGCTTGCAAACCGCAAACAGCCAAGGGTGAAATCCACATCCCCAGGAGATTATACCATAATCAGATCTGGAAGAGTTGTCAAACCACCAAAATGATTTCTGGACTCTTAAGCTTCTATACCTGTAAATGTTATAATCTATGTCACAGTGGCGCAGTGGTTGGCACCGCAGCCTCACAGCTCCAGGGACCCGGGTTCAATTCTGGGTACTGCCTGTGCGGAGTTTGCAAGTTCTCCCTGTGACCACGTGGGTTTTTGCCATGTGCTCCGGTTTCCTCCCACAGCCAAAGACTTGCAGATTGATAGGTAAATTGGCCATTATAAATTGCCCCTAGTGTAGGTCGGTGGTAGGGAATATGGGATTACTGTCGGGTTAATATAAATGGGTGGTTGTTGGTTGGCACAGACTCGGTGGGCCGAAGGGCCTGTTTCAGTGCTGTATCTCTAAATAAATAAAGTAAAATAAAATTTCAAACTGTTATTGAAGCAAAGAAGGGACTCGCTTTAAAAAAATAGCCAGATCTTGGCTAGAAAGATATTTGCATATTAACAGACAGTATTTGGAAGGACAAAGCAGCCATTCCCTGACACATTCAACCCACAATGGACTTTTGATCACCAGACGTTGAAGGTGGGGGAGCTCGCATTCCAGGTTGACTGCTAAGATGGCCGAATACACAAACAGTTTCTTTGCCTTATAATTGGAAAGCGGTGAACAAGGATTCACCTAGGGGGAGCTAAAAGCACGGTGTGTTTAAAATTAAACCCTGTTACAGTAAGACCAAGTGAAGGCTGAGAGGGACCCCTAGACACCTTTCTCATCTGGTCGTAACAGGCCCATATAAATTGCATCTTGACAGTTCCTTGGCTTTGTTTTTGCATAAAATGCTAATCAAATGGTCAGCCAGCAACTTACAGGTACAATTCCACTTGTCTTTCTTTGAGTGTTGAAGAGTTTTTTTTAGAGCATTTGTTTTTGTTTGCTCAACTGTGTAGGTCAAGGGGCTTTATAAGGTGTGTTTGGGGTTAGTCATTGTTCCTCCCACTGTACTCTTCACACAATGAATCTCCTCTTGTGTCGCTTGGAGGAAGAAGGGGCTAAGGAAGAATGCATGGAATGCAATGAAAAACAGGTTTTTGGAGGAGGATTCCTGCCTGCCTTAACCATTTCACATCAACCAACATAAGTGGACTTTTCTGGACCTGTATGAAGAACAATGCTTGTGCAGACTTAGATTACTAACTTAGATTACAACTTCAAGATGACCTCCAACCAAATTCCCAGGCAAGGACAGCACTGCCAGTGGCTGTTAAGGTCACTTACAGAACTTCTTCACTTCTGGCTCTTTCCAAGCTGCCACAAGGGACATTAACAGAATCAGTCAGCAATTACTGATTCATTAAGCAGATGACTGATGTGTTAACAACATGCAAAGTCTTGAGAGGACCCTTTTTTTTAATTGCTTGAATTACCAAATTTAAGAATGTCATTAATTGATTCCACATAGGCCAAGAGTGTTATTGCACTCAGAAGTGTGGCATAGGTGAACCAATAGGGCTGTTAATCTATTTGTGTGCAGTGTTCTATTACCATGTACACAGAATCTCAAATGTCTGCTTTCCTAGCAGCACACATGATGCCTTCAGTTTATGGCACTCCACCATTCCTTTCTCATTTGGTCCAGAAGACAGTGCTAATAACTTTGACGTGATGTGACTACCTGCCAAATCCCTCGACTACCTTTCATCTGATCCACTGAGCAATGGTGGGAAGCGGTCTTGCCTCCCCTGCTGCCTACAGTCTCCTCCTCAAACCATGCTACTCTACCACTACTGCTGCTGATTACACAACTGCTGATTGATATTTTCCTGTGCTTCCACAACAAGATCTAATAGCAAACAGTCCTTTAAACAGTTGCTTGCAAAAAAAACCTTGAAGTTGTTGCGAGCAGTAACCCCTTTTAAGCAGTTCATAAGTTCTCAATTCCTAGTGGACAAGTAGTGATGAAACTTTTAGGGGCAAATTTCGATACCCCCCCTGGATTAACCTGCACCCATTGCTTCCAATGCAGGCAACATTCCAACCTTATGCTGCCTACAGTCTCCTCCTCAAACCATGCTACTCTACCACTACTGCTGCTGATTACACAACTGCTGATTGATATTTTCCTGTGCTTCCAACCTTATGCTGCCTGCTAATTAACATGATTGCAGCATGCAGCCAGTGCTCACTGCACTGTTGTGGGCCTGCATGCCTCAGGTTGGGCCCCAAAACCATGAGTGGCTAGCAGCAGTTAAAACTATCCAGTACTAATTAAACCCAGCCTGCATCTCTTAAAGGGCACGTGCATGTGCAGGTGCTGGAAGTCATTCTACAACCGATTCTGACCTGGGTAAGACAGAACATGGAAGAGAGAGTTGGCTGCTGGATTTTCTGACACTACATTGAAGGCGTTGATCAAAGGGGTGCCCAGGAGGAGAGGAGAGGTCAACAGGGGACCAGGAGGCCCTCCAGACAAGGCAGTGGGAGAGATAGCCACAGCAGTCAATTTCAGGAGTTGAGTCCCAAGGACCTGGATGCAGTGCTGCAAAAAAATTCAGTGGCCTCTCACGAATGGTCAAAGTCAGTGAATGCACCTTTAAATTCCATATCCCAACAACTACAGCACTAGACTCAACAACTGCTCAATGCACTACACCTCCATCCCGACCAACAATCTCTATCTATCAGGACTCATAGCTAGCATTCATAGCTTCACCTCACCAGCAGTGCTGCAAGCCTCATATCCACACATCACAGCTGGCGCACATTGTCAGGTGTGTCAACCATGACCATGACAACCACATCGGCCAAACAAATTGCATCACTCTCACTGGCATACTTCCCTCTCTCTTGCAGGACAAGTTGATGCACAGCTGGAGGCAGCAGGTAGTAATTGGTGGAGGACAGGCACAGCTGCATGTCTTCACCCACGAAGAGGAGATGGTGCTCACAACAGGGGAAAAAACAATAAGACACTGATGAGGAAGAAACACGTCACTTGATTTCACTCTTGCAGTCACCAACTTGGATATTGGCAATGCATGTAATTTAGAAGGTAGCTTAGAGGTGGGACATGCACAAGGTGAGACATTGGGCATAAGTGGTCTGCAGCCATGATCTGTTTGAATGGCAGAGCAGTCTTGATGGGCCAAATGGCCTACTGCTGCTCCTATTTCCTATGATCTAATGCCAGAAAGCCAGTGTCCAGTGTCAAAAACCAGGAGGAGTCCAGCACCAATTTGCATTGGGCTTTGTGCAGAGCTTGAAGCCCATCCTTTCCAGCATGGAAGTGGTGGCTAACACCATTAGCACACTTGTGGACCCAACCATGATACAGCATCTGATGACTGCTGTCTCAGCTTCCATTGCAGCACAAGCAGAAACTGCCCAATGTCTGGGTGCTGCAGTGGAAGGTCAGACTGCTCTCATACAAGCTCAGGCTGCTGCCGTCTTGGCTGTGGATACCAGTGTTCAAGGGGGCTTATAATGTGTCCCAGCAGTCCAGCTATCTGTCCTCTAACTAATTCATTGGATTGCTGAGGTGCAGTCCCGGGGAGTGGCAGTGGCTCCATGGAGCACAAACTATTGTCCTCTCTCAGAATGACAGCATTTGTCCTCCCACCACTGCCACACTGCCAGCGCCCTTGATGTTGCCTGTCAGCAAGCTAGCCCAAACTGCTGCTACCCATGCCAAGATGGTGCAGTCCGCAGCCAGGCCTTCTCAGCCCGGAGCTGCTCGAAGTTGTCCTTCAAGGCTATCTGCAATTTCCCCCAGTAAAAGCCAGCATTCCTCCACCAGGCAGGCTGCAACCACGAGGGTAACACTGCATAGGGACACGAGGACAGGCAAAGGCACACAAAGATCAGGCATTGAGAGAAAGTACAAAGGTGATTAGTTGGCATTTGTATGCAATATGGCATGCTTTGATTTAGGAATTTGGTTTGCAATGTTTATTTTGTGGTCGCTTTTATTTTTCCAATATGGCCAAGCAGATGCTGTGATGTACAGTAACAGGAAAGGTAAGATTTGTGATTGATGGTGAATGGGGAATCAGAGTTGCGTTTACTGGTATCGTAGTTGAATCAGTTATTCACAGAGAACCTGGCCAGAAAGGGTCTCTGTTGGTTGCCTCCTTCGTTAGTCTTTTCTTTCTCTTGTTGAAGATGGTAGATAGGGTGCCAGTCAAGTGGGCTGCTTTGTCCTGGATGGTGTCGAGCTTCTTGAGTGTTGTTGGAGCTGCACCCATCCAGGCAAGTAGACTGTATTCGATCACACTCCTGACTTGTGCTTTGTAGATGGTGGACAGGCACTGGGGAGACAGGAGGTGAGTTACTCACTGCAGAATTCCTAGCCCCTGACCTAATCTACTAGCCACAGCATTTATGTGACTGGTCCATTTCAATTTCTGGTCAATGGTGACCCCCTAGGATGTTGATAGTGGGGGATTCAGCGATGGTAATGACATTGGACGTCAAGGGGAGATGGTTAGATTCTCTCTTGTTGGAGATGGTCATTGCCTGGCACTTGTGTGGTGCACATCTTACTTGCTACTTATGAGACCAAGCCTGGATGTTGCCCAGGTCTTGCTGAATATGGACGTGGGCTGCTTCAGTATCTGAAGAGACAAAATGGTGCTGAACATTGTGCAATCATCAGCGAACATCCCCACTTCTGATCTTATGATGGCGGGAATGTCATTGATGAAGCAGTTGAAGATGGTTGGACGTAGGACACTACCTGAGACTGAGATGATTGACCTCCAACAACCACAGTCATCTTCCTTTGCGCTACGTATGAATCCAACCAGCAGAGAGTTTTCCCCCTGATTCCCATTGACCTCAGTTTTGCTAGGGCTCCTTGATGCCATACTAAGTCAAATGCTGCCTTGATGTCAAGGGCTGTCACTCTCACCTCACCTCTTGAATTCAGCTCTTTTGTACATGTTTGGACCAAGGCTGTAATGACGTCAGGAGCTGAGTGGCCCTGGTGGAATCCAGACTGAGCGTCAGTGAGCAGGTTATTGCTGAGCAAGTGCCGCTTGATAGCGCTGTCGACGACGCTTTCCATCACTTTGCTAATGATTGGGAGTAGTCTGATAGTGCTATAATTGGCCGGGTTGGATTTGTCGTGCTTTTTGTGTACAGGACATACCTGGGCAATTTTCTACATTACTGGGTAGATGCCAGTGTTGTGGCTGTGCTGGAACAGCTTGGCTAGGGGTGCGGCAAGTTCTGGAGCACAGGTCTTTAGTATTGCCGGAATGTTGTCAGGGCCCATCACCTTTGCAGTATCCAGTGCCTTCAGCCGTTTCTTGCTATCATGCGGAGTGAATCGTATTGGCTGAAGACTGGCATCTGCGATGCTGGGGCACCCGGGAGGAGGCCGAGATGGATCATCCGCTCGGCACTTCTGGCTGAAGATGAATGCAAATGTTTCAGCCATATCTTTTGCACTGATGTGCTAGGCTCCCCCATTGTTGAGGAAGGGGATATTTGTGGAGCCTCCTCCTCCTCCTCCTGTCAGTGGTTTAATTGTCCACGACCATTCACGACTGGTTGTGGCAGAACTGCAGAGCTTAGAACTGATCCGTTGGTTGTGGGATCGCTTAGTCCTGTCTATTGCATGCTGCTTCCGCTGTTTGGCATGCAAGTAGTCCTGTGTTGTAACTTCACCAGGCTGACAACTCATTTTAAGTATGCCTGGTGCTGCTCCAGGCATGCCCTTCTAGACTCTTCACTGAACCAGGGTTGGTCCCCCGGCTTGATGGTAATGGTAGAGTGGGGGATATGCCGGGCTATGAGGTTACAGATTGTGGTTGAAAACAATTCTGCTGTTGCTGATGGCCCACAGTGCCTCACCGATGCCCAGTTTTGCGTTGCTAGATCAGTTCGAAATCTATCCCATTTAGCACGGTGGTGGGTATCCTCAGTGTGAAGATGAGACTTCGTCTCCACAAGGACTGTGCAGTGGTCACTCGTACCAATACTGTCATGGACAGATGCATCTGAGACAAGTAGATTGGTGAGGACGAGGTCATTTATGTTTTTCCCTCTTGTTGGTTCCCTCACCACCTGCTGCAATCCCAGTCTAGCAGCTATGTCTTTTAGGACTCGGCCAACTCGGTCAGTAGTGGTGCTACGGAACCACTCTTGATAATAGACATTGAAGTTAGCAGCGCAGCCTCACAGCTCCAGCGACCCGGGTTCAATTCTGGGTACTGCCTGTGCGGAGTTTGCAAGTTCTCCCTGTGACTGCGTGGGTTTCGTCGGGTGCTCCGGTTTCCTCCCACAGCCAAAGACTTGCAGGTTGATAGGTAAATTGGCCATTCTAAATTGCCCCTAGTATAGGTAAGTGGTAGGGGAATTGAGGGAAGGTGGGGATGTGGTAGGGATTAATGTAGGATTAGTATAAATGGGTGGTTGATGGTCAGCACAGACTCGGTGGGCCGAAGGGCCTGTTTCAGTGCTGTATCTCTAAATAAATAAAAAATAAATAAATAAGTCTCCCACCCAGAGTTCATTTTGTGCGCATGCTACCCTCAGTGCTTCTTCCAATTGGTGTTCAGCATGGAGAAGCACTGATTCCTCATCCTATTGGGGGCGATAGGTGGTAATCAGCAGGAGGGTTCTTTGCCCATGTTTGACCTGATGCCATGACACTTCATGGGGTCTGGGGTCAATGTTGAACACTCAGAGAGCAACTCCTTCCCGACTGTATCTCACTGTGCCGCCACTTCTGGTGTATCTGTCCTGCCAGTGGAACAGGACATACCTAGGGATGGTGATGGCAGTGTATGGGACATTGTCTGCAAGGTATGATTCCGTGAGTATGACTATGTCAGGCTGTTGCTTAACTAGTCTGTGAGACAGCTCTCCCAATTTTGGCACAAGCTCCCAGATGTTAATAAAGAGGACTTTGCAGGATCAGCAGGGATGGGTTGGCGTTGTCATTTCCAGTGCCTAGGTTGATGCCAGGTGGTCCGTCCAGTTTTATTCGTTTTCTTAGACTTTGTAGCAGTTTGATACAACTAAGGTTTGTTAGGCCATTTCAGAGGGTATTTAAGAGTCAACCACATTGCTGTGGGTCTGTTGTCACATGTAGGCCAGACCAGGTAAGGATGACAGATACGAACCTACGAAGTAGGAGCAGCATTAGGCCACTCGGCCCCTTGAGCCTACTCCGCCATTCAATAAGATCATAGCTGAGCTGTTTGTAACCTCAACTCCACATTCCTGTCTATCCCCAATAACCTTTCACCCCTTTGCTTATCAAGAATCTAACTACCTCTGCCTTAAAAATATTCAAAGACTCTGCTTCCACTGCCTTTTGAGGAAGAGAGTTCCAAAGATTCATGACGCTCTGAGAGAAAAAATTCTCCTCATCTCTGTCTTAAATGAGGGACCCCTTATTTTTAAACAGAGACCTCTAGTTCTAGATTCTCCCACAAGAGAAAACATCCTTTCCACATCCACCCTGCCAAGACCCCTCAGATTTTTATATGTTTCAGTCAAGTCGCCTCCTACTCTTCTAAACTCCAGCAGATACAAGCCTAGCCTGTGCAACCTTTCCTCATAAGACAACCCGCCCATTCCGGGTATGAGTCTAGTAAACCTTCTCTAAACTGCTTCCAACACATTTACATCCTTCCTTAAATTAGGAGATCAATACTGTACGCAGTACTCCAGATGTGGTCTCACCAATGCTCTGTATAACTGAAGCATAACTTCCCTACTTTTGTATTCAATTCCCCTCACAACAAATGATAACATTCGATTAGTTTTCCTAATTATTTGCTCTACCTGCATACCAGCCTTTTGCGATTCATGTACTAGGACACCCAGATTCTTCTGCATCTCAGACCTCTGCAATCTCTCACCATTTAGATTTTTTGCTTCTTTTTTATTCTTCCTGGCAAAATGGACAGTTTCACATTTTCCCACATTATACTCCATTTGCCGGATCTTTGCTCACTCACAAAGACAGGGTGTTTGATACCTGTGCTAGTTGATTAGTAGGCCTCCAGGGAGCTGTCCTTGCAGAGACGAAGTGGCCTTGGCATTGTTACTTTTGCTACTCCTCTCAGCTTACATGCTAATAGCCTTCAGTGCCTCATAGCCAGCCCAGCACCCAGCAGTATGGCCACCTGATCCTCGCACCCGAAACCAACTCATCCGAGACCAAGCCCACTCGGAACTGCCTACTGAGATCAAGCCCACCTGTGCAGAGTGCACAGCACTGCAGGCTGACCATGACTTCTGCTCCCGTCTCTTCCCCTGTCCAGTGCTCATCATGGCTGCCTTCCTGTCAAGGCACTGAGGCCTTGCCTTGGTGTTGCCACATTTCAACAGCTGGGAATCCGAAGGCACATGAGAGCTGCCTGCCATCCACTTAATTCCAAGCCCCCCATTGAATCGCTATCAGTTGCATGCAAATTAATTATAATTATCTGTTCAGCAATTCAAATGACAGTCACGTCGCATCAGCACTGCCTTGGAGCTTTTCCGCCCCTGACTAAATCTGGAACCAACGTCATGAGTAACATTTGTGCCACACAGGTGCCGGGCAATGATGATATCCAACAAGAGAGAATTCTAGCCATCTCCCCTTGACATTCAACGGCATTACCATCACTGAATTTCCCACTATAAACATTCTGGGAGTTACCATTGACCAGAAACTTAACTGGAGAAGCCACTTAAATACAGTGGCTACAAGAGCAGATTAGAGGCTGGGAATTCTGCAGTGAGTAACCCTGACTCCCAAGGCCTGTCCACCATCTGCAAAGCACAAGTCAGGAGCGTGATGGAATACTCTCCACTTGCCTGGATGAGCGTGACTCCAACAACACTCAAGAAGCTCAATGCCATCCAGGACAAAGCAGCCCATTTGATCAACACCTCATCCACCACCTTAAACATTCACTCCCCCCACCACTGATGCACAGTGGCAGCTGTGTGTACCATACACAAGATGCACTGCAGCAACTCACTGTGCCTCCTTTGACAGCACCTTCCAAACCTGCGACCTCTTCCACCTAGAAGGACAAAGGCAGCAGACTCATGTGAACAGCACCATCTGCAAGTTCCCCTCCAAGTCACACATCATCCTGACTTGGAAATATATTGTCATTCGTTCACTGTCACTGGATCAAAATCCTGGAACTCCCTCCTAGCAGCATTGGGGTGTTTCCCGCACCAGATGGTCCAGAGCGGTTCAAGAAGGCAGCTCACCACCAGTTTCTCAAGGGCAATTAGGGATGGGCAGCAAATGCTGGCCTTGCCAGCAACGCTCACATCCCATGAAACAAATGAAAAAAATTTCCAGGTGGATGTGTACATTGCTATTCTCCAGCTCCCCACGCCTCCATTCCCGCTCCAAAAGGCCTCACTAAATCCAGCTCCTTATCCCAGGCAGAACCAGTCATAAGGGAAAGCAGCCAACCTTTAAGAAGTGCGTTGTCACTTTGAATAGGCCTATGGAAGGTCCACTGGAAATTGTGCTCTAAAAGTGGATAGGTTTCCCTTTCAAGCCCAAACCGGTCATATTAAATGAGGCTTGGGTTAAAATACCTTGGGGGTAATTTTGACTTTCAGTGATCCTGTAAAATGCGTGGTTGAATGAAAATTATGAGAAATATATACTGAACAGCTGCATCAATATACTCATCTTACCTCATCACCCAAAGTGAAAGTTACTCACCCAGCCACTTGACCTGAAATTTCCTCTAGCAGTTGCATTTCACGTTCGCCAGCTACCGTTCATCTTCATGTTCTTTTCCACAGCATTATGATCAATTCCACAGAATGCCCAGAATCTTTGGTCCTTCAAGTTCAAGAGGGTAGGGGAATGTAAGTGGTGAAGGATAACAGGAAAGGAACATGGGGGTAGTGAGGCTTTTGGAAATTGTGAGGTTGAGTGGTTGGCCGTGTTACCTTTAGTCGTTCTTGAGGTTTTTGAATCATTTTGATCCATCTGGTAGTAGACTAGCACAATTCATTTTGATCAGATTTATTTAAATTTGGAAATAATTCCAGCGTAAAGGAAAGCAAATTGGGGAACTTAAGATTCATACTTCTGTATGTTCTTTCTAAGTGCAGTTAAAAGCTAATGGCCATTCATCCTGGAGCTGAGTCAATTTGTACCAACTTAAGAGTTTCCCCTGGTCAAAGGTATACTACCCTTCAACTGAAGCTTTATCTGTGTAGCTTCTTGAAGCTTAACCTTTTTTTGTTGCCTCACAGGACAATCCTGAACATTTTTTCTACTTTAAGAGTAGATGATGGAATTGAAAAAATACTGCTAACCAAGCATAGTTTGGGCAAGAGAGAATATTAATTTTTAATAACTCAATCCTTCACCACAATGACATAGGGAGATGGCAAAAACTCAAGCTTAATTTTTATCAAATAAGTGGTTTATCTTAAGGGAAATCAACTTCTTCAATTGTAATTCCAAAAATAAAGGCATCAGTCCCAAGAGAGGAGTTTGTGAATCACAGAACTATTCTTTAAGTGACATCATGTGACTCCATTTAAGCTATTATATTTGCAGAGTATAATGCTAATTATGAATAGTCATTAAAAATTCATGTAGATCTATTGTTAATTTCTTTTCACTCCCATCATTTCAAAGTAAAAAGACATGCTGGCAGTGCCTTTGATTACAATTTGTCCTTTTAATAATTTCAGGATGTTTCTTCAGATTGTTACAGAACTTCTGAAATGTTATTTATTTTATTTAGAGATACAGCACTGAAACAGGCTCTTCGGCCCACCGAGTCTGTGCCAACCAAGAACCACCCATTTATACTAACCCTACAGTAATCCCATATTCCCTATCACCTACCTACACTAGGGGCAATTTACAACAGCCAATTTACCTATCACCTGCAAGTCTTTGGCAGTGGGAGGAAGCCAGAGCACCCGGCGAAAACCCACACGGTCACAGGGAGAACTTGCAAACTCCGCACAGGCAGTACCCAGAATTGAACCCGGGTCCCTGGAGCTGTGAGGCTGCAGTGCTAACCACTGCACCACTGTGCCGCCTCTTAAATGTTTTCTTTAATCAGACATTAGTTTTGCTGTGTTTCAAAAATTGATATGCTTGACATCCCACACATGTCCATTTGGTCTATCTATCAGTACTGCAATGTTAATTCCAATAATTGAAATGCTTCATTGGATTTTTGTCCCACTTGATAAGTAATGTGTTCTTATCACCCTCTGAGATCTTTGATAGTTAGTGTCATAACAAGTTTTAATATGTCCTTGTGCAGTAATTTGCCATCGAAGCATCCTCCAAATATTTTATCCAGTTTCTACCAAATGTGAGGGGCCTGGATAGAGTGGAGGTGAAGGGGCTATTCACCTTAGCAGAGAGGTCAGTGACAATGGGGCATAGATTTAAAGTGATTGGTAGAAAAATTAGAGGGGAGATGAGGAAAAACGTTTTCACCCAGAGGGTAGTGCGGGTCTGGAATTCCCTGCCTGAAAGGGTAGTTGAGGCAGAGACCCTCAACTCATTCAAAAGGATTCTGGATCTACACCTCAAGCGCCGTAATCTGCAGGGCTACGGACCAAATGCTGGGATTAGAATAGGTGGATCGTTTTTCGGCTGGCAAAGACACGACGGCCTCTTTCTGTGCCTTAAACTTTCTATGATTCTATGTGGGAAGGGACTCTTTTATCAGTCTAGGTTTTCTCATAAATGGGCTCATGGAGACTGTGTGCACATAGCACTATTTTGCCACATTAATAGCTTAAAAATACCTATATCCATATGTGATATTTTATCAACTGTATTTGATCTGTTTTAAATCTGCTGTCAGGAATTGCCCATCTGGTTTCTAAAAAGAGATATCACTTTTGTTGAGCTACTTTATTTGTGCGGCTGTTTAGCATAAATCTAGTGAACTATTCAGTAGTATTCATATGACACACAAATTAAGAATTGAATCCATGGGCAGAATTTTCCATTTTGAGTTGCAATCTGGATTTGACCCCAATGTCAGTGTTGGGGGCAGTCACCCAACATCGATTTTGCCTGGATTGGTCAATTAGTTAATTAGTGGCCTCAGGGCACACTCACCATCCAATTAAGTGCAGCTGGCGGGCACTCGAAGCTGGAGGACAAATAGGCCCTTCAGCATGGAAGCACCTGCAGCCTGCCACTGCAGGTAAGGAAGAGAGAGGGTGTCTCCAGCTTGAGGCACTCTCTTCAACACTTTTAACATATTTGAAATTAAAAATGGCCACAGCTGACAGACCACCATGGTAGAGGGGGAGCCCTCCTCATGATGGCCTGTGGCCACAAATGTTGCCAAGTAGGCGGTGGGGAGGGGGGGGGAGGGGTTGGGTGGGAGGCGGTCCTCAATGTCAACCTGGAGTGCTGGCCCAGGCAGCTCCAGTGCTCCCGAAGCCACAGGGGACCCGCAGGCTGACTGGAAACTTCCAGATAGCCTTTGATTAATTGGCCTTTTAGTGTCCTTAGCAAGCTACCCTCTGCCTATGAGTAGCCATTCCACCCCCAATCTGGCCAAGAGGACAATGGCTCAGGGGCGGGGTGGTGCCAGCAAACTGGCATGCCGGCTGGCAGCAAAAAATTATACTCAGTTCCTGCTCCCATATCAGAGACAATCCTGCCCCGTAAACTATCGTTGGACTCCAGTTTGAGTAATATTGTTGATGATTATTAGATTCTCTTAGTGAAGGAGAAGAGATTTCTTTGGACTCAGAGAATGAGATGTTAATTTTGCAATTAGCAATAGGTTTTGTCTAATGCAGGGTAAAGCTTGAGAGTTTCTGTCACAGGGTATTGCTTTCTGCTGTAGAACACTATAGAGCAGTTTAGATTCCTGGAGCAAGATTTTAACTCATTTAAAACCCATCAACTTACACAGAGTTAAAATCAGGCCCCTGGTGTCTCATCCTCTTGGAGTCATTCAAAAAACTTGTGAAGTGTTTTCCAAATGCAAAAATCACTTTTGATAATTTGACGTCAACAATTGGACCACTTGCAGGCATTGCACTTAAAACTGATTATCGAAATAACATAACAGATCGTTGCATTGACACTGTTTAGCTAGAATGTTCCAGAAGGTATTGGAAATAAACCAGGCTACTATATCAAATAAATAATCTCATCTTGTAAAAACTATATGAACTTTCACTCATGCTATCTAACACGTAAGAACCTGTTTAAGCAGTTGGTGATAAGTAAGCCTACGATATGCAATCGGAGTTCTCGAAAAAAAAACAAATTAGATGGCCTCATCTTCTGAAAGCACAGCAATAGCAGTTATCGAGATATCCATGGGCTAGGACATCTCAACACAAGAAAATACTGTGGAAGTGAGTGGCGTGCTGTATTTTGGGGAGGAAAGTATCATATGGAAGCATGTCAGGGAACTGGCTAGCAATATTGGACAACCTTTCTTTCTGATGTTTGGTCAACTCACCATGATAGCTGAAGGTTTGTAATTTTATTTAAAATGCAAAAGCAAGATACTGCAAATGCTGGAAATCTGAAATAAAAACAGAAAATGCTGGAAATACTCAGCCAAAACTCCTCAGCAGCTCTGGAGAGAGAAACAAAGTTAACATTACAAGTCAATGAAACTAGGTTATGCTATTGGACTTCTAGACAGAATTTTATTTCTTTGTTTGTTGTGAGCCTAGAGCTTGGATGATAAATCAGGAAATGTTTTTTTTTTGCAATATCAAAAAACTCTGTTTCATTGCCTGTCCATACATGGCTGCCCAAGGATTGCTTTCCCCATCACCTAAGTGTGGTGTCAGCCAGTTATTGTACCCTCCCACAACTGTCAAGATCTAACAGCAAGATCAGTTGATACCACATTTCACCAGGATTTATATGAGGCCAGGGCCTCAAAATGACTTGGGACTCGTGCCGGAAAAAACAGATGAGTGGCACAGCTGCTCCACCACCTGTTCTGATGGAAATCGAAGATCGCCCCTATGCCTCATAAATCCTGCTGTGAAAATATCTGTGGACAAATTTACAGTGTATAATTCCAGCAAATACTAAAAAAATTAAACATTTCCTTAGTCGCTTTATGAGTGGTCTTCAGCCATCCCTTTAAGGCCGTCCAAAAACCTAGTACAAATAGGTGGACCATACAAGATATATGCGCTGCCCATCTGCACCTGAAGTACTAGTGGTCTTTTTACACCCAGTGGTTAATTTATGCAAATGTGCAAATTGTAATTTAGCTGCAAAGTGTTAATTTATTTTGACTGATGAGTTATCAGGCCCATTGAAGGACTTGAGAAAATCTGCCAGATAGCCAACATTTTGCAAAAAGGCATTCTCCTTTGTTGTATTGCTTGAAATTTGTGCTTTGATGAGTCATAGAGTAATACAGCACTGAAACAGGCCCTTCGGTCCACCGAGTCTATGCCGACCAACAACCACCCATTTGTATTCATCATTCTCCCATTAAAAGTTTTACATGTATCTCAGGGGTTTTGATATTGTTCATTCTTCCTCCTTTCTTCAATTGCCACAAATAAGTAGGTAATGCCATTATCTAGTAGAGAAATTAAAATACTTGTGGATGTGATTTGTTACTGGTGAAATGTTAGAATGTACTGATGGAGATAAACTACTTGACCTCGCAATAAGTTAACCTTCATTTTCACTGGCAGTTCTGGAAAGAAATGGCAACAAAACACTAAGGTGTTAGAAAGTCTAAAGCCTCAATTTTAACCTAATGTGCCCATTGACTTCGGTAGAGCCAAAAATTGGGAGTGGTGTAAACTGGGCATTTGCTCAGTTTTCACTGGACATGTTTGGTTAAAATCTAGGCATAAGACTCCTGTTTAATGCTGGAGAATTAATAGGCCTGTTCCCAGACCTAAACAAATATTGCTCTGAATACAAAACCAAAATACTGTGGATGCTGGAAATTTTGAATAAAAAACATAAAATGCTAGAAAAAATCAGCAAACCAGACAGCATCTGTGGAGAGAGAACCAGAGATAACGGCCCCAGTTTTGACTGGGGCAGGTTTTCCGAGCGTGGGGAAGGAGTTGCAGTCGGTCTTCACATGCTGCTGAGTTTTGACTCAGTTAATCAAAGGAGCTGTAAATGGCAACAGCAGAACCATTACTGCACCTGCTGTCCGATGCTGTCCAATAAAATGGGAGCAGTGGTTATGATCTGAAGTTTTTCAAATCAATATTGGGTCCAGAAGGTTGCAAAGTGCCTTCTCAAAAGATTAGATACTATTCATTGAGCTTCATTAGAGCAGTGAAGCATGCCAAGGTCAGATGGGAATTAAAATAGCAATCATCTAGAAGCTCAGTGTCATGGTTGCAGACCGAATGGAGTGTTCAGCAAAGCAATCTTTCAACCTGCGTTTGGTCTGCCCAACACAGAGGCACATTGTGAACAGTGAATAGAGTATATAGGTCTCTTCTGATGGCTATAAACTGAGAGAGGGGAATATGCAGCGAGTCCTGGGTGTTCTCGTACACCAGTCGCTGAAGATAAGCAGGCAGGTGCAACAAGCGGTAAAAAAGGCAAATGGTATGTTGGCCTTCATAGCAAGAGGATTCGAGTACAGGAGCAGGGATGTCTTGCTGCAATTATACAGGGCCTTGGTGAGGCCACACCTGGAATATTGTGTGCAGTTTTGGTCTCCTTATCTGAGGAAGGATGTTCTTGCTATAGAGGGAGTGCAGCGAAGGTTTACCAGAATGATTCCTGGGATGGCGGGACTGACGTATGAGGAGAGATTGAGTCAGTTAGGATTATATTTGCTGGACTTCAGAAGAGTGAGGGGGGATATCATAGAAACCTATAAAATTCTCACAGGACCTGACAGGGTAGATGCAGGAAGGATGGTCCCGATGATGGGGGAGTCCAGAACCAGAGGTCATAGTCTCAGGATACAGGGTAAACCTTTCAGGACTGAGGTGAGGAGAAATTTCTTCACCCAGAGAGTGGTGAGCCTGTGGAATTCGCTATCACAGAAAGCAGTTGAGGCCAAAACATTGCATGTTTTCAAGAAGGAGTTAGATATAGCTTTTGGGTCTGAAGGGATCAAAGGGTATGGGGCAAAAGCAGTAACAGGTTACTGAGTTGGATGATCAGTCATGATCATAATGAATGGCGGAGCAGGCTCAAAGGGCCGAATGGCCTACTCCTGCTCCTATTTTCTATGTTTCTATGTTTCTATGACTCTTCCAACATCCTCCGCCACTTTAACAGTTTCCAGTTTCTATTCCCTATCTGCCTTCTTTTCACTAGTCCCTCTACACCACCATTCCCCACCAGGACAGCCTGGAGGCTATCCACTTCTTCCTTGCATGGAGGCTAAACAAGTCCCCATCCATCACCACCCACTTCACCTGTCTGAACTTCTTGTTGCATTGAAAAGCTTCTCCTTTGAGTTCGCTCACTTCCTCTAAATAAAAGGAGTCACTATGGAAACCTGCATGGGTCCTAGCTATTCCTGCCTTTTCGTTGGATACGTTGAAAATTCTTTGCTGCAGTTCTACTCAGGTCACCTCCTTCACCTCTTTTTCCAGTATCTTGATGACTCTATCAGACCACTCCCTGTTCTCATCCCCAATTGGAAAATTTCAACAACTTTGGTTACAATTCCACACCTTCCTTGCCTTCATATGATCCATCTTCAACTCTTCCCTTCCTCAATTTCTCCACTTATTGGGATAGGTTGTCAACCTATACCTACTGTAAGCTGACTGACTGCCACAACTACCTTGATTACACTTCCTTCACCCTGCTTCTTGTAAGGACCCTATCCCATTCTCCCAGTTTCTCCATCTCTGTTGTATTTTATACTGACGTTGCAGCCTTCCACTGTCATCCCTTTTGCTTTGCACCATCATCCCTTTAGTCATTTAATCGCTTTTGCCTTCCAGCCTATCACAGCCCTTCCCTTTTGTTCTTTCCTTCCCCGCCCCCTTTTCCCTGCCTATGTACTTGCTTAAACTGTTGCATCTCATTGACCTAGAACGTTAACTCTGTTTCTCTCTCCACAAATGCTGTCAGACCTGCTGAGAGTTGATCCAGCATTTTCTGTTTTTATTTCTACTCTGAAAACAGCTGCTAAAAGAAGCTCAAGAATACTTTCGGTGAACCCATCCTTTCACCAACCCCCCAGTTTTGCTCCTCTCCCTGCCCTGAGGAAGCACCAGGGCTCCATTTTGAGCTCGAGAGCATACTTCTGGTGGGAAAAATAATCTGCAGTTTTTCCTTTCTTACTCATTCTTAATATAGTTGGTTTATTTACTTTCTTTTGTAGCTTCATGGGCAGGGGACAGGAAGCATGCAGGGAGTTGAAAAGGAAGCACTGAGGTTGGCCATCTTTGTGTTTGCATGCTTTTAGCAAAAAGCTTTTGGGAACAAAGTGTACTTAGAATGTCATTACCATTAAACAGAGTGAATTTATTGCTGGCATGAATCTTTAGCACCCAGCAGTTACAACATCAGCTAAGGATTAAAATGGTCTGAAGTAAGAAAGAAAGTTCTTCACAAAATCACAGAATTGTAACAGTGCAGAAGGAGGCCATTCGGTCCATCGTGACCGCATCGGCTCTCTAAAAGAGCAGTTCACTCAGTTCCATTCCCCCGCTTTCTCTCTGTAACCCTGCACATTCTCCCTTCTCATACAACAGTCTCATTCCACCTTGAATGCTTCAATTGAAACTGCCTCTACCACACTCTCAGGCAGTGCATTGCAGACTTTAGCCACTATCCATATGTTATGGGGGAGGTGTTGGCGTAGTGGTATTGTTACTAGGCTAGTAACCTAGAGAGCCAGGGTATTACTCTGGGGACATGGGTTTGAATCCCACCACGCCTGAGGTTGAATTTGAATTCAATTAGTAAAAACGTGGAATTAAAACGCACGTCTAATGACGGACATAAAACCATTGCTGATTATTGTGGAAACCCATCTGGTTCACTAA
Organism: Heterodontus francisci; assembly: GCF_036365525.1. Taxonomy (NCBI): domain Eukaryota; kingdom Metazoa; phylum Chordata; class Chondrichthyes; order Heterodontiformes; family Heterodontidae; genus Heterodontus; species Heterodontus francisci. The sequence goes on from NC_090389.1 coordinate 53,704,936, forward strand.
TGTCTTTTAGGGAAGGAAATCTGCTGTCCTTACTTGGTCTGGCCTACATGTGACTCCAGACCCATAGCAATTTGGTTGACTCTTAAATGCCATCTGAAATGGCCTAGCAAGCCACTCAGTTGTATGTAACTGCTACGATAAGGAATAAAACCAGACAGACCAGCTGGCATCGACCTAGGCACCGGAAACGACAAAGGCTTACCCAGCCATGTCGACCCTGCAGAGTCCTCCTTACCAACATCTGGGGGCTTGTACCAAAGTTGGGAGAGCTGTCCCACAGACTAGTCAAGCAACAGCCTGACATAGTTATACTCTTCGCGTCATACCTTACAGACAATGTCCCGGACACCGCCATCACCATCCCCGGGTATGTCTTGTCCCACCCAGCAGAGGTGGCGGCACAGTGGCATAGGGTTGGGAGGGAGTTACCCTGGGAGTCCTCAACATCGACTCCAGACCCCATGAAGTCTCATGGTATCAGGTCAAACATGGGCAAGGAAACCTCCTGCTGATTACCACCTACCACCCCACCTCAGCTGATGAATCAGTACTCCTCGAGCACTGAGGGTAGCAATGGCGCAGAATGTATTCTGAGCAGGGGACTTCAATGTTCATCACCAAGAGTGGCTCGGTAGCACCACTACTAACCGAGCTGTCCAAGTCCTAAAGGACATAGCTGCGCGACTGGGTCTGCGGTGAGGGAACCACCAAGAGGGAAAAATATACTTGACCTCGTCTTCACCAATCTGCCTTCCGCAGATGCATCTGTCCATGACTGTATTCGTAGGAGTGACCACCACATAGTCCTTGTGGAGACAAAGTCCCGTCTTCACTTTGAGGATACCCTCCAACGTGTTGTGTGGCACTATCACCGTGCTAAATGGGATAGATTTCAAACAGATCTAGCAACACAAATTTGGGCATTCATGAGGCGCTGTGGGCCATCAGCAACAGCAGAATTGTATTCAACCACAATCTGTAACCCCATGGCCCGGCATAGCCCCCACTCTACCATTATCATCAACCCGGGGAACCAACCCTGGTTCAATGAAGAGTGCAGGGGTGCATGCCAGGAGCAACACCAGGCATACCTCAAAATGAGGTGTCAACCTGGTGAAGCTACAACCCAGGACTACTTGCATGCCAAACAGCGTAAGCAGCATGCGATAGACAGAGCTAAGCAATCTCATAACCAACGGATCAGATCTAAGCTTTGCAGTTCTGCCACATCCAGTCATGAATGGTGGTGGACAATTAAAGAACTAACTGGAGGAGGTGGCTCCACAAATATCCCCATCCTCAATGATGGGGGAGCCCAGCACATCAATGCAAAAGATAAGGCGGAAGCATTTACAAGAGTGTTCAGCCAGAAGTGCGAGTTGATGATTCATCTCGGCCTCCTCCAGAAGTCCCCAGCATCACAGATGCCAGTCTTCAGCCCATTCGATTCACTCCTCATGATATCGAGAAACAACTGAAGGCACTGGATACTGCAAAAGCTATGGGCCCTGACAACATTCCAGCAACAGTACTGAAGATCTGTGCTGCAGAACTTGCCGCAACCTTAGCCTAGCTGTTCCAGTACAGCTACAACACTGGCATCTACCCAGATATGTGGAAATGCCCAGATATGTCCTGTACACAAAAAGCAGGACAAGTCCAACCCGGCCAACTACCGCCACATTATCTATTCTTAATCATCAGTAACGTGATGGAAGTTGTCGTTGACAGTGCTATCACGCGACACTTGCTTAGCAATAACCTGCTCAGTGACGCTCAGTTTGGGTTCTGCCAGGGCCACTCAGCTCCTGACCTCATTACAGCCTTGGTCCAAACATGGACGAAAGAGCAGAACTCCTGAGGTGAGGTGAGAGTGACTGCCCTTGACATCAAGGCAGCATTTGACCACGTATCAAGGAGCCCTAGCAAAACTGGAGTCAATGTGAATTAGTGAAAACTCCGCTGGTTGGTGTAATTCCTTATGCAAAGGAAGATGGTTATGGTTGTTGGAGGTCAATCATTTCAGCACCAGGACATCACTGCAGGAGGTCCTCAGGGTAGTATCCTAGGCTCAACCATCTTCAGCTGCTTCATCAATGATCTTCCTTCAGTCATAAGGTCAGAAGTGGGGATGTTCGCTGATGATTGCACAATGTTCAGCAACATTTGTGACTCCTCAGATACTGAAGCAGTCCGTGTAGAAATGCAGCAAGACCTTGACAATATACAGACTTTGGCTGATAAGTGGCAAGTAACATTCATGCCACACAAGTGCCAGGCAATGACCATCTCCAACAAGAGAGAATTTAACCATCTCTCCTTGACATTCAATGGCATTACGATCGCTGAATCCCCCACTATCAACATCCTAGGGGTTACCATTAACCAGAAACTGAACTGGAGTAGCCATATAAATACCGTGGCTACAAGAGCAGGTCAGAGGCTAGGAATCCTGTGGCAAGTAACTCACCTCCTGTCTCCCCAAAGCCTGTCCACCATCTACAAGGCACAAGTCAAGAGTGTGATGGAATATTCTCCACTTACCTGGACGGGTGCAGCTCCAACAACACTCAAGAAGCTCGACACCATCCAGAACAAAGCAGCCCACTTGATTGGCACCCCATCCACAAACATTCACTCCCTTCACCACCAATGCACAGTGGCAGCAGTGTGTACCATTTACAAGATGCACTGCAGCAATGCACCAAGGCTCCTTCAACAGCATCTTCCAAACCTGCGACCTCTACCACCTAGAAGGACAAGGGCAACAGGTGCATGGGAACACCACCACCTGCAAGTTTCCCTCCAAGCCACACACCATCGTGACATGGGAATATATCGCTGTTCCTTCACTGTCGCTGGGTCAAAATCTTGGAACTCCCTTCCTAACAGCACTGTAGGTGTACCTACCTGACATGGACTGCAGTGGTTCAAGAAGGCAGCTCACCACCGCCTTCTCAAGGGCAATTAGGGATGGGCAATAAATGCTAGCCTAGCCAGCTTGCCCACATCCCATGAATGAATAAAACAAAATGTCACTTTTGCTTCTCTTACCAAATACTTTAAATCTGTGCCCTCTCGTTCTCGATCCTTTTGCGAGTGGGAATAATTTCTGTCCATCTACTCTGTCCAGACTCCTCATGATTTGGAATACCTCTATCAAAGCATCTCTCAGCTTTCTCTTCTCCAAAGAAAACAGTCCTAACTTCTCCAATCTATCTTCATAACTGATCCCTGGAACCATTCTCGTGAATCTTTTCTGTACTCTCTCCAATGCCCTCATTTCTTTCCTAACGTGCTGCACCCAGAACTGGAAGCAATACTCCAGCTGAGGCCAAACTAGTGTCTAATGCAAGTTCAACATAACTTCCTGGCACTTGTACTCAATGCCCCTATTAATAAAGCCCAGGATACTGTATGCTTTAGTAACCATGCTCTCAACCTGTCCTGCCACCTTCAATGACTTATGCACATGTGCACCCAGGTTCCTCTGCTCCTGCACCCCCTTTAGAATTGTACTCTTTATTTTATATTATCTCTCCATGTTCTTCCTACCAAAATGAACCACTTCACATTTCTCTGCATTGAATGTCATCTGCCACCTGTCTGCCCATTCCACCAACTTATCTATGTCCTTTTGGAGTTCTACACTATCCTTCTCATAGTTCACAATGCTTCCAAGTTTCGTATCATTCACAAACTTTGAAACTGTGCCCTGTAAACCAAGGTCTTGATGATTAATATATATCAGGAAAAGAACAGGTTCCAACACTGATCCCTGGGGAACTCCACTACAAACCTTCCTCCAGTCTGAAAAATATCCATTCACCACTACTTTCTGTTTCCTGTCACTCAGCCAATTCCATATCCATGTTGCTACTGTCCCTTTTATTCCATGAGCTATAATTTTGCTTACAGGTCTGTTGTGTGGCACTGTATCAAATACCTTTTGAAAGTCCATGTGCACCACATCAACAGCATTGCCCTCATCAACGCTCTCTGGAACCTCCTCAAAAAAACTCCAAGTTAGTTAAACATGATTTTCCCTTGGGGCGGCACAGTGGCGCAGTGGTTAGCACCGCAGCCTCGCAGCTCCAGCGACCCAGGTTCAATTCCGGGTACTGCCTGTGTGGAGTTTGCAAGTTCTCCCTATGTCTGCGTGGGTTTCCTCCGGGTGCTCCGGTTTCCTCCCACATGCCAAAGACTTGCAGGTTGATAAGTAAATTGGCCATTATAAATTACCCCTAGGATAGGTAGTTGGTAGGGAAATATAGGGACAGGTGGGGATGTGGTAGGAATATGGAATTAGTATAGGATTAGTATAAATGGGTGGTTGATAGTCGGCACAGACTCGGTGGGCCGAAGGGCCTGTTTCAGTGCTGTATCTCTAAAAAAAAAAAATCCATGGTGGCTTTCCTAAATTAACCCACATTTGTCCATGTGACTTTTAATGTTGTCCCTAATTATTTTTTCTAGTAGTTTCCAATCACCGAAGTTAGACTGACTGGCCTGTAGTTGCTGGGCTTGTATTTATATAGCGTCTTTCACTATTTCAAGATGTCCCAAAATGTTTCACAGCTGTTGAATTGCAGCTAATTTGCATACAGCAAAGTCTTGCAAACATCATAGGAACATAGGAGCAGGAGTGGGCCATTCAGCCCATCGAGCCTGTCCCACCATTCAATATGATCATGGCTGATCATCCACTTCAATCCCTTTTTCCCACACTATCCTCATATTCCCTTATGTCATTTGTATTTAGAAATCTGTCAGTCTCTGTTTTAAACATACTCAATGACTGAGCTTCCCCAGCCCTCCGGGGTAGAGAATTCCAAAGATTCAGAACCCTCTGAGTAAAGAAATTTCTCCTCATCTCTGTTCTAAGTCACTTGCCCCTTATTTTGAAATTTTGTCCCCTGATTCCAGTCTCCCCAACCAGGGGAAACATCATAGCTGCATCTACCCTGTCTATCCCTCTAAGCATTTTGTCGGTTTCAATGAGATCACCTCTCATTCTTCCAAACTCTAGAGAATACAGGCCCAGTTTCCCCAATCTCTCTTCATAGGACAGTCCCACCATCCCAGGAACAAGTCTGGTGAGCCTTCGTTGCACTCCCTCTATGGCAATAATATCCTTCCTAAGGTCAGGGGACCAAAACTGCATACAGTACTCCAGGTGTGGTCTCACCAAGGTTCTATATAATTGAAGCAAGACTTCATTACTCCTGTACTCAAATCCTCTTGCGATAAAGGCTAACATACCATTAGCCTTCCTAATTGCTTGCTGCACCTGCATGTTAGCTTTCAGTGACTTATAGACGAGGACACCCGGATCCCTTTGTATATCTACACTTTCTAATCTCTTACCATTTAAGAAATACTCTGCACATCAATTCCTGCTACCAAAGTGGATAACCTTACATTTTTTTACATCATATTCCATCTGCCATGTTCTTGCCCACTCACTAAGTCTGTCCAAATCCCCTTGAAGCTGCTTTGCATCTTCCTCACAGCACACATTCTCACCTAAAATAAAAGCAAAATACTGCGGATGCTGAAAATCTGAAATAAAAACAAGAAATGCTGGAACCACTCAGCAAGTCTGGCAGCATCTGTGAAAAGAGAAGCAGAGTTAACGTTTCGGGTCAGTGACCCTTCTTTGGAACTGACAAATATTGGAAAGGTCACAGGTTATAAGCAAGTGAGGTGGGGGTGGGGCAAGAGATAACAAAGGAGAAGGTGTAGATTGGACAAGGCCACATAGCTGACCAAAAGGTCATGGAGCAAAGGCAAACAATATGTTAATGGTGTGTTGAAAGACAAAGCATTAGTACAGATTAGGTGTTAACGGACTGGAAATTGAACAGCAACAAGTGCAAACCTGAAAAAAAACAATGGATAAGCAAACTGAACAAACTAAGATGAAATGAAATAAATGCAATAAAAAATTGTAAAAAATGTAAAAAAGAAAAAATAACAAAAAATGAAAGTGAAATGGGGGGCTGTCATGCTCTGAAATTATTGAACTCAATGTTCAGTCCGGCAGGCTGTAGTGTGCCTAATCGGTAGATGAGATGCTGTTCCTCGAGCTTGCGTTAATGTTCACTGGAACACTGCAGCAATCCCAGGACAGAGATGTGAGCATGAGAGCAGGGGGGAGTGTTGAAATGGCAAGCAACCGGAAGCTCAGGGTCCTCCTTGCGGACTGAGCGGAGATGTTCTGCAAAGCGGTCACCCAGTCTGCGCTTGGTCTCCCCAATGTAGAGGAGACCACATTGTGAGAGCGAATACAGTATACTACATTGAAAGAAGTACAAGTAAATCGCTGCTTCACCTGAAAGGAGTGTTTGGGGCCTGGGATAGTGAGGAGAGAGGAGGTAAATGGGCAGGTATTACACCTCCTGCGATTGCAGGGGAAGGTGCCATGGGATGGGGATGAGGTGGTGGGGGTAATGGAGGAGTAGACCAGGGTGTCGCGGAGGGAACGATCCCTTCGGAATGCTGACAGGGGAAGGGAGGGGAAGATGCGACTGGTAGTGGCATCACGCTGGAGGTGGCGGAAATGGCGGAGGATGATCCTTTGGATATGGAGGCTGATGGGGTGGAAAGTGAGGACAAGGGAACCCTGTCACGGTTCTGGGAGGGAGGGGAAGGGGTGAGGGTAGAGGTGCGGGAAATGGGCCGGACACGGTTGAGGGCCCTGTCAACAACGGTGCGGGGGGAATCCTCAGTTGAGGAAAAAGGTCATATCAGAAGCAACGTCATGGACGGTAGCATCATCAGAGCAAATGCGTCAGAGATGGAGAAACTGGGAGAATGGAATGGAGTCCTTACAGGAGGTAGGGTGTGAAGAAGTGAAGTCGAGGTAGCTGTGGGAGTCGGTGGGCTTATAATGGATATTAGTAGACAACCTATCCTCAGAGATGGAGACAGAGAAGTCGAGGAAGGGAAGAGAAGTGTCAGAGATGGACCATGTAAAGGTGAGAGAAGGGTGGAAATTGGAAGCAAAGTTGATAAAGTTTTCCAGTTCGGGGCGGGAGCAGGAAACGGCACCGATACAGTCATCAATGTACCAGAAAAAGAGTTGGGGGAGGGGTCCTGAGTAGGACTGGAACAAAGAATGCTCGACATATCCCACAAAAAGACAGGCATAACTAGGACCCATGCGGGTACCCATAGTGCCACCTTTTACTTGAAGGAAGTGCACGGAGTTGAAGGAGAAGTTGTTCAATGTGAGAACAAGTTCAGCCAGGCGGAGGAGGGTGGTGGTGGATAGGGACTGGTTGGGCCTCTGTTCCAGGAAGAAGCGGAGAGCCCTCAAACCATCCTGGTGGGAGACGGAGGTGTAGAGCGATTGGACGTCCATAGTGAAGAGGAGGCGCTTGGGACCAGGAAACTGGAAATTGTCAAAATGACGTAGGGCGTCAGAAGAGTCACGGATGTAGGTGGGAAGAGACTGGACCAGCGGAGAAAAGATAGGGTCAAGATAGAAAGAAATAAGTTCAGTGGGGGCAGGAGCAGGCTGACACAATGGGTCTGCCGGGACAGTCCCATTTGTGGATTTTGGGAAGGAGGTAGAAGCGGGCTTTACGGGGTTGCGGGACTATGAGGTTGGAAGCTGTAGAGGGAAGATCTCTAGAGGAGATGAGGTCAGTGACAATCATTTGGACGGTGGCTTGATGTTCGGTGGTGGGGTCATGGTCCAGAGGGAAGTAGGAAGAAGTGTCCGTGAGTTGGCGTTGAGCTTCTGCAAGGTAGAGGTTGGTACGCCATACAACAACAGCACCACCCTTGTCTGCAGGTTTGATGACCATGTCGGGGTTAGACCTGAGAGAACGGAGTGCCTCAAGTTCAGAGGGGGACAGGTTAGAGTGAGTGAGGGGGACAGAGAAATTGAGATGACCAATGTCTCGCCGACAGTTTTCAACATTCTCACCTAGTTTTGTGTAATCCGCAAGCTTGGAAATATTACATTTGGTCCCCACAACTAAATAATTGATATATATTGCAAACAGCTGAGACCCAAGCACTGATCCCTGCAGTATCCCACTAACAGCCTGCCAACGCGAGAATGACCCGTTTATTCCTACTATATGCTTTCTTCCTGTTAACCAATCCTTCATCCATGCCAGTATATTACCTCCTATTCCATGTGCTTTAACTTTACTAACCAATCTCCTGTGGGGAGCTTTATCAAAAGGCTTCTGAAAATCCAAGTCCACCAGTTCCACCGACTCCCCTTTATCAGTTCTGTTAGTAACATCCTCAAAAAACACCAACAGGTTCATTCAAACATGAATTCCCATTCATAAATCCATGTTGACTATGCCCAATCAGGACATTATTATCCAAGTATTATCCATTTATCACATCCTTTAGAATAGATTCTAGCATTTTCCCAATGACTCATGTAAGGCTAACAGGTCTGTAATTCCTTATTTTCTCTCTTCCTCCCTTCTTAAATAGTGGGGTGACATTTACAACCTTCCAATCTGCAGGAACCACTCCAGAATCTATAGAATTTTGAAAAATGATCACCAATGCATCCACTATCTCCACTATCTCTTTCAACACTCTTGGATGTAGAATATCAGGTCCTGGGGACTTATTAACCTTCAGTCCCATTAATTTCTCCAATACAACCCTCTTACTAATACTAATTTCCTTCAATTCCTCATTCCCCCTAATCCCTTGGATCTCTAATTCTGAGAGATTTCTTGTATCTTCCTCAGTGAAGGCGGCAATGGGATAAATGACTTGATAATCTGTTTTTCATTGTTTTGGTTGAGTGATGAATGTTGGCCAGCAAACTAGGAGAAACTGCTCTTCTTCAAAACGTGCCATCTTTTACATTGTCTTGAAATGGCAGATAGGGCTTCGGTTTAATGTATTGTTTGAAAGATGCCACCTCTGACAGGGCAGTCCTCCCTTAGTTTTGTACTTAAGTATCAGTGAGGATTACATACTCAAGTATCAATTTTCAACCTATGATCTTCTGATTCAGAAATCAGATTGCAACCTACAAACCAAGTCTGATACCTAAAATAAGACTAATCTCAATCCCTTTTTGAGTTTAAAACATATTTGAAATAGGGTTTCCTGATTTCTTGGATACGAGTAATGCTTAGATACAAACTTGCCACAGTTTTTCTTCTAAGAATGCTGTAAATTAAAAAATAATTAGAGTGCATAAACATAGAGAATATACTAAAAGGATGAAAAGATACCACCAGACACAAATACTCATTGCATCCACATCAAATGCAACTTCATATCTCTTCTCCACATGTCTTTTCTTTATTTGTTCAAGGGATGTGGGCATCGCTGGCTAGGCCAGCATTTATTGCCCATCTCTAATTGCCCTCGGGAAGGTGGTAGTGAGCTGCCTTCTTGAACCGCTGCAGTCATTGGGGTGTAGGTACACCAACAGTGCTTCTAGGAAGGGAATTCCAGGTTTTTAACCCAACGACAGTAAAGGAACGGCGATATAGTTCCAAGTCAGGATGGTGTGTGGCTTGGAGGGGAACTTGTGGGTGATGATGTTCCCATGCATCTGCTGCCCTTGTCCTTCTAGGTGGTAGAGGTCGCGAGTTTGGAAGGTGCCGTTGATGGAGCCTTGGTGAGTTGCTGCAGTGCATCTTGTAGATGGCATACACTGCTGCCACTGTGCATTGGTAGTGGATGGAGTGAATGTTGAATGTGGTGGATGGGGTGCCAATCAAGCAGGCTACTTTGTCCGAGATGACGTCGAGCTTCTTGAGTGTTGTTGGAGCTGTGCCCATCCAGATAAGTAGAGAGTATTCCATCGCACTCCTGACTTGTGCCTTGCAGATGGTGGACAGGGATTGGGAAGTCAGGAGGTGAGGTACTCGCTGCAGAATTCCTAGCCTCTGACCTGCTCTTGTAGCCATAGTATTTATGTGGCTGGGCCAGTTCAGTTTCTGATCAATGTTAACCCCCAGGATGTTGATAGTGGGGGATTCAGCAATAGTAATGCCATTGGACATCAAGGGGAGATGGTTAGATTCTCTCGTGTTTGAGATGGTCATTGCCTGGCACTTGTGTGGTGCGAATGTTACTTGCTACTTATCAGCCCAAGCCTGGATGTTGTCCAGATCTTGCTGCATCTGGAGTATTTGAGGAGTTGCGAATGCTGCTGAATATTGTGCAATCATCAGCAAATATCCCCACTTCTGACCTTATGATGGAGGGAAGATCATTGATGAAGCAGCTGAAGATGGTTGGGCCTAGGGCACTACCCTGAGGAACTCCTGCAGTGATGTCTAGGACTCAGATGATTGACCTCCAAAAACCACAACCATTGTGCTAGGTATGACTCCAACCAGCAGTGAATTCTCCCCCAATTCCCACTGACTCCAATTTTGCTGGGGCTCCTTGATGCTATACTTGGTCAAATGCTGTCTTGATGTCAAGGGCAGTCACTCTCACATCACCTCTGGATTTCAGCGCTTGTCCATGTTTGGACAAGGCTGTAATGAGGTTCGGAGCTGAGTGGCCCTGACGGAAACCAAACTGAGTGTCAGTGAGCAGGTCATTGCTGAGCAAGTGCCACTTGATAGCACTGTCAACGACTCCTTTGCTGAGGATTGAGAGTAGATGATGTGGCGGTAATTGGCTGGGTTGGATTTGTCCTGCTTTTTTTGGATAAAACGTTATGATTGTTTATAGAGGATACAAAATAGTGGAAAATCAGAATTTACTTAGATGAAAAATGTATTCTGAATACCTTCCATAAGTCAAATCACCTTTTATATTCATGCAAGAATAAATTTAGTGGATAAAGGTTTATTCCAAAATATTCCAGAAACTGAGGCTTCGATTTTTAAGGGGAGATGGTTTGGCTGCTGGGCTGAAGAGCCTGGAAAGGCCAGGAATGTGGAGGTCCTGCTGAAAGTAACAACAGGACATCATTATCATTTTTTAATACATTTCTGACTGGGCAGTGAGTCAAATTGAGAGTCTGGTTAGCTGCTGAGAGGGAAAACCAGCAGCAAGGGGCCACAACTGGGGACCCTGAAGAACCATTGATCGCAATGGGGAAGAGGGAAGGTTCGTGATTGTGGGAGAGGCCATCAGCGTGGCAGGGAGGTCAACAGTTGGGGCAGGGGCAAGAGGGGCAGTAATCAGCAGGGGGTAAAGAGCGCAGGGGAAGCACGCCACTCTTCAAAGAGCAAAGAACAGTACAGCACAGGAACAGGTCATTCGGCCCTCCAAGCCTGCGCCGATCTTGATGCCTGCCTAAACTAACACCTTCTGCACTTCCGGGGCCCATATCCCTCTATTCCCATCCTATTCATATATTTGTCAAGATGTCTCTTAAACGTCGCTATCGTATCTGCTTCCACCACCTCCCCTGGCAGCAAGTTCCAGGCACTCACCACCCTCTGTGTAAAGAACTTGCCTCGCACATCCCCTCGAAACTTTGCCCCTCACACCTTAAACCTATGTCCCCTAGTAACTGACTCTTCCACCCTGGGAAAAAGCTTCTCACTATCCACTCTGTCCATGCCGCTCATAACTTTGTAAACCTCGATCATGTCGCCCCTCCACCTCCGTCGTTCCAGTGAAAACAATCCGAGTTTTTCCAACCTCTCCTCATAGCTAATGCCCTCCAGACCAGGCAACATCCTGGTAAACCTCCTCTGTACCCTCTCCAAAGCCTCCACGTCCTTCTGGTAGTGTGGCGACCAGAATTGCACGCAATATTCTAAGTGTGGCCTAACTAAGGTTCTGTACAGCTGCAACATGACTTGCCAATTTTTATACATTATGCCCCGACCGATGAAGGCAAGCATGCCGTATGCCTTCTTGACTACCTTATCCACCTGCATTGCCACTTTCAGTGACCTGTGGACCTGTACGCCCAGATCTCTCTGCCTGTCAATACTCCTAAGGGTTCTGCCATTTACTGTATACCTCCCACCTGCATTAGACCTTCCAAAATGCATTACCTCACATTTGTCCGGATTAAACTCCATCTGCCATTTCTCCGCCCAAGTCTCCAACCGATCGATATCCTGCTGTATCCTCTGACAATCCTCATCATCATCCACAACTCCACCAACCTTTGTGTTGTCCGCAAACTTACTAATCAGACCAGCTACATTTTCCTCCAAATCATTTATGTATACTACAAAGAGCAAAGGTCCCAGCACTGATCCCTACGGAACACCACGAGTCACATCCCTCCATTCAGAAAAACACTCATCCACTGATACCCTCTGTCTTCTATGACCGAGCCAGTTCTGTATCCATCTTGCCAGCTCACTTCTGATCCCGTGTGACTTCACCTTTTGTACCAGTCTGCCATGCGGGACCTTGTCAAAGGCTTTACTAAAGTCCATATGGATAACATCCACTGCCCTTCCTTCATCAATCATCTTTGTCACTTCCTCAAAAACCTCAAACAAATTATTAAGACACGACCTCCCCTTCACAAAACCATGCTGTCTCTTGCTAATAAGTTCGTTTGTTTCCAAATGGGAGTAAATCCCGTCCCGAAGAATCCTCTCTAATAGTTTCCCTACCACTGACGTAAGGCTCACCGGCCTATAATTTCCTGGATTATCCTTGCCACCCTTCTTAAAGAAAGGAACAACATTGGCTATTCTCCAGTCCTCTGGGACCTCACCTGTAGCCAATGAGGATGCAAAGATTTCTGTCAAGGCCCCAGCAATTTCTTCCCTTGCCTCCCTTAGTATTCTAGGGTAGACCCCATCAGGCCCTGGGGACTTATCTACCTTAATGCTTTGCAAGACACCCAACACCTCCTCCTTTTTGATAATGAGATGACTGAGACTATCTGCACTCCCTTCCCTAGGCTCATCATCCACCAAGTCCTTCTCTTTAGTGAATACTGATGCAAAGTACTCATTTAGCACCTCGCCCATTTCCTCTGGCTCTACACATAGATTCCCATCTCTGTCCTTGAGTGGGCCAACCCATTCCCTGGTTACCCTCTTGCTCTTTATATATGTATAAAAAGCCTTGGGATTTTCCTTAATCCTGTTTGCTAATGACTTTTCATGACCCCTTTTAGCCCTCCTAACTCCTTGCTTAAGTTCCTTCCTACTGTCTTTATATTCCTCAAGTGCTTCATCTGTTCCTGGCCGTCCAGCCCTTACAAATGCTTCCTTTTTCTTTTTGACTAGGCTCACAATATCCCATGTTATCCAAGCTTCCCGAAACTTGCCAAACTTGTCTTTCTTCCTCACAGGAACATGCTGGTCCTGGATTCTAATCAGCTGACGTTTGAAAGACTCCCACATGTCAGATGTTGATTTACCCTCAAACAGCCGCCCCCAATCTAAATTCTTCAGTTCCTGCCTAATATTGTTATAATTAGCCTTGCCCCAATTTAGCACCTTCATCCGAGGACTACTCTTATCCTTATCCACAAGTACCTTAAAACTTATAGAATTATGGTCACTGCTCCCGAAATGCTCCCCCACTGAAACTTCGACCACCTGGCCGGGCTCGTTCCCCAATACCAGGTCCAGAATGGCCCCATCCCTAGTTGGACTATCTACATATTGTTTCAAGAAGCCCTCCTGGATGCTCCTCACAAATTCTGGCCCATCCAAGTCCCTATCACTAAGTGAGTCCCAGTCAATATAGGGGAAGTTAAAATCACCCACCACCACAACCCTGTTACCTTTACATCTTTCCAAAATCTGTCTACATATCTGCTCCTCTACCTCCCGCTGGCTGTTGGGAGGCCTGTAGTAAACCCCCAACATCGTGACTGCACCCTTCCTATTCCTGAGCTCCACCCATATTGCCTCGCTGCATGACCCCTCTGAGGTGTCCTCCTGCAGTACAGCTGTGATATTCTCCTTAACCAGTAATGCAACTCCCCCACCCCTTTTACATCCCCCTCGATCCTGCCTGAAGCATCTAAAGCCTGGAACATTTAGCTGCCAATCCTGCCCTTCCCTCAACCAAGTCTCTGTAATAGCAACAACATCATATTTCCAGTCTCTGTGATAGCAACAACATCATATTTCCAGTCTCTGCAATAGCAACAACATCATATTTTCTGGCCCACAAGATTGAAAACCACTTATCTGGTGGGGCCAACTGCTTCCACTTCTCTTTCACTGCCTGGCTTCTCAACCTGTAAGAAATCCATGCAGCAACAGTGAATTTTAAATTGCTTCCCAATTGCATTATAGGAGACTGATTTATATGAGTGAAGGAGAGACCCATCTCTTCATGGCGGGATACTTGGATGCCCTGATAACCACTGCTGTAAAAAAGGCGGCATGTTGGTGACATGTTCCCCATATTTAAGTCTATTAAGCACCCGCCCCCTTCCCCCTCCCCCCCTCCACTCCACCAACTCCCGGCCCTCTCACTCCAGTCATGGAGGGGTCATATCGAAGCCTGAAAGTACAAACTATGCTGAAATGATTAACAACAAGAGCAAAGTTGAATGATGATCAACCATCAGAATCTGAAGATTCAATTTGTACTGTTTGTATTTCTGCCATTCATAGAATAGAACAGAAACATCGAAAGTGTAAGGCACAGAAAGAGGCCACTTGGCCCATCATGTCTGTGCCAGCTGACAAACGATCCACCTATTCTAATCCCACCTTGCAGTATTTGGTCTGTAGCCCTGCAGATTACGGCACTTGAGGTGCATATCCAGACACCTTTTGAATGAGTTGAGGGTTTCTGCCTCAACTACCCTTTCAGGCAGTGAGTTCCAGACCCCCACCACCCTCTGGGTTAAAAGGTTTTTCCTCATCTCCTCTCTAATTTTTCTACCAATCACTTTAAATCTATGCCCCCTCGTCACTGACCTCTTTGCTAAGGTGAATAGACCCTTCATCTCCACTTTATCCGGGCCCCTCAAAATTTTGTACATTTCAATCAGATCTCCCCTCAGCCTTCTCTGTTCCAAGGAGAACAACCCCAGCTTATGCAATCTTTCTCCATAGCTGCATTTTCCAGTCCTGGCAACATCCTTGTGAATCTCCTCTGTACCCTCTCTCGTGCAATTACGTCCTTTCTGTAATGAGGCGACCAGAACTGCACACAGTACTCAAGTTTTATGAGTTATACAGTTCCCACTCCTGTTCCTAATTCGTATGTTCGTATGTTTCAGCATAACCTCCCTGCTCTTATATTCTATACCTCGGCTAATAAAGGAAAGGATTCCATATGCCTTCTTAACCACTTTATCGACCTGTCCTGCTACCTTCAGGGATCCGTGGACATTCACTCCAAGGTCCCTCATTTCCTCTACACCTTTCAGTATTTTACCATTAATCGTGTATTCCTTTGATTTGTTTGACCTCCCCAAATGCATCACGTCACACTTCTCCAGGTTGAATTCCATTTGCCACTTTTCTGCCCATCTGACCAGACTATCAAAATCTTCCTGCAGCCTACAGCTATCCTCCTCGCTATCTACCACATAGCCAATCTTTGTGTCGTCTGCAAATTTCTTGATCATGCCCCCTACAGGTATGTCCAAATTGTTAATAAATAGCACAAAAAGCAGGAAACCCAGTACTGAGCCCTGTGGAACGCCACTGGAAACAGCCCTTCAGTAGCTAAAACACCTGCCAACAATTACCCTTTGTTTCCTGCCACTGAGCCAATTTTGTATCCACATTGCTGCATTTCCCTGGATCCCATAGGATTTTATTTTTTTAACCAGTCTGCCACGTGGGACCTGATCAAAAGCCTTGCTAAAATCCATGTCAACCACATCAACTGCACTACCTTCATCAATCTTCCTTGTTACTTCTTCAAAAAATTTGATCAAGTTGGTCAAACAAGATCTTCCCATGCTTCCCATGGATCAAATCCATGCTGACTATCCTTGATTAATCTGTGCCTTTTGAAGTGACAGTTTATCCTGTCTCTCAGAATAGATTCCAATAATTTGCCCACTACTGAGGGTAGACTGACTGGCCTGTAATTATTTGGTCTGTCCTTCACTCCCTTATTAAACAGAGGTACAACGTTAGCAGTTCTCCAATCCTCCGTCACCACGCCTGTATCCAGTGAGGAAAGTGATGGTCAGACTTTCTGCTATTTCCTCTCTTGCTTCTTTTAACAGCCTAGGGTACATTTCATTTGGCCCTGGTGATTTATCAACCTTCAAGGATGATAATCCCATTAATACTTCCTCTCTCCCAATGTTTATCACATCCAATACTTCACACTCCTCCTCCTTAACTACAATATTTGCATCGTCCCCCTCTTTTGTGAAGACAGACGCAAAGTACTCGTTAAGAACCAAACCAATATCTTCCACCCCTACACATAGGTTACCTTTTTGGACTTTTATGGTCCCTATTCTCTCCTTAGTTATCCTCTTACTCTTAATGTATTGATAAAACATCTTTGGGTTCACCTTGATTTTGCTTGCCAATATTCTTTCATGCCCTCTCTTTGCTCTCCTAATTTCTTTTTTGATTTCACCTCTCCACTTTCTATACTCCTCTCGGCTTTCTGTAGTCTTGAGTTCTTGATGTTGGACATAAGCTTTCCTTTTCTGCCTTATCTTACCCTGTAGGCTCCTTGACATCTATGGGGCTCTAGATTTGGTAGTCTCACCTTTTTTCTTTGTGGTAATATGTTTACTCTGAACCATTTGAATCTCCCTTTTGAATGCCTCCCACTGCTCTGACACTAATTTACTTTCAAGTGGCTGTTTTCAGTCCACTCCTCAGTTTAGTAAAATTGGCTTTGCCCCAATTGAGAACTCTAACTCCAATTCTATCTCTGTCCTTTTCCATCATCATGTTAAAACTGTCTGAATTATGATCACTACCACCAAAATGCTCTCCCACTGCCACTCCATCCACCTACCCATCTTCATTTCCTAAAACTAAGTCTAAAAATTAATATTGGGGTAGTTAAAATCCCCGACTATAACTGCCCTATTGTTCTTGCACTTGTCAGAGATTTGCCTACATGTCTGCTCTTCTAACTCCCTCTGACTGTTTGGGGGTCTATAGTACACTCCCAGCATTATGATTGCCACTTTTTTATTCCTCAGCTCAATCCATATGGCCTCATTTGATGAACCTTCCAACATATCATCCCTTCTCACAGCTGTAATACATTCCTTGACCAAAATTGCCACTCCCCCTCCTTCCTTATCCCCCTCCCTCTCGTGTCTGAAAACCCAGTAACCAGGAACATTGAGCTGTCATTCCTGTCCCTCCTTAAGCCATGTTTCTGTTAATAGCTATGATATCATACTGCCACATGTCTATCGGTGCCCTCAGCTCATCTGCTTTATTTGCTATACTCCTTGCATTGAAATAGATACCCTTGAGCACTGCCAAACTCTTTTATTTTATTTTCAAACTTTTGTTTCCTCTGTCTTCCAGACTCATCCATTCATTTTCTGCCTTCCATTTTCATTTCTGATTTTGTCCCAACTGAGTCTACCCTCAGGTCCCCATCCCCCTGCCAAACTAGTTTACACCTTCCCCAACAACACTAGCAAAACGTCCCGCAAGGGGATTAGTCCCGGCTCTGTTCAGATGCAACCCGCCTGGCCTGTACAGGTCTCATCTCCCCCAGAGCCGGTAATCCTTGGTAATAATCCTTTAAATTGTGTCCCATATAGACTGAAGCTAGTTTGATCTGCTAATTGCTATTGTTTTTCAACCATAGACTGTATGGTAATGCAGATTGGAGTAACATTGGACATGCAAGTATACAGCATCTTATGGCAGGGCAGTTGTATGTGGTATTAAGATATTACTGGAGTCTGTGGAGCTTTATACAGATTTGAGCACTACCTTCTGAAGAGGGTAGATGATTGGGGAGCAAAACTAACAGAAAAGGGGGAATTTTTGCTGGCAGTGGGTTACATCGCCCCACCTGCTGATGTCATCATTATGAATCCCAGTGGATTGTAACTGCCAGGCTTCATCGACATAATAGACAGGATGTCAGCCCGATTGTATCAGTAACAGGCAGCCTGCCCATTGAGTGGGCAGGATTTCCAGCGGGCCTGTAGAAGGCTATTTAAAATGTGTATGCATCTCTTAAAGAGAGGTTGCATTAACATCACTGGCATTGGATTCTGCATTTGATAGAAAGATCTCACTCTCGGGGATGAGTTTGAGGCAAACGCCCATGTTTTCTGATACATCTGTGGATGTCCTAATTGAAGAGGTGAGGGCACTAGATGGAAAAAAGATACCAAAGCAAAATATTCAGCAGGCCTGAAGACAGCTAGTAGATGTAGTCAATGCTAAGGGCATTGTTCCCAGGACCTGGATTTAATGCAGAAAAAGATTCAATCATTATTCCCCAACAGCTATCTGCCAACGTTCCTTGATGGGTGGAATAATGGGGTGATGGTTGATTGGTGCTAAATGAAGGAATCGTGATAGCTGTCTAGATACCTGGTACAGACCTGTGGCAGTGATCACTGGCCAACTGCACATTGATGGTATGCAAGGCATACAAAGTGGCCAAAAGCAGCATGAAACTAGAAGATTGAGAAAACTTTAAAAGTCAGCAGAAAGCTACAAAAAGAGCCATAAAGAAAAGTAAGATGGAACATGAGAAAAAGCTAGCACAGAATATAAAGACAGATAGCAAAAGTTTCTATAAATATATAAAACGAAAAAGAGTGGCTAAAGTAAACGTTGGTCCTTTAGAGGATGAGAAGGGGAAATTAGTTATGGGATATGATGAAATGGCCGAGGCATTGAACAGGTATTTTGTATCGGTCTTCTCAATGGAGGACATTAATAACATGCCAGTAATTGACAAAGAGACAAACGTAGGTGAGGACCTGGGAGCAATCATTATTACGGAAGAGGTAGTGTTGGGCAAGCTAATGGAGCTAAGGATTGATAAGTCTCCTGGCTCTGATGGAATGCATCCCAGGGTTCTAAAAGAGATGGTGGGAGAAATAGCAGGTGCACTGACGGTAATTTTCCAAAATTCGCTGGACTCTGGGGTAGTCCCAGCAGATTGGAAAACAGCAGATGTGACGCCACTGTTCAAAAAGGGAGGTAGACAAAAGATGGGGAATTATAGACCGATTAGCTTAACCTCTGTAGTGGGGAAGATGCTTGAGTCTATCATCAAGGAAGAAATAGCAGGGCATCTCGATAGAAATTGTCCCGTTGGGCAGACGCAGCATGGGTTCATGAAGGGCAGGTCATGCTTGACAAATCTTTTGGAATTCGATGATGACATTACAAGCAAGGTGGACAATGGGGACCCAGTGGATGTGGTGTACCTAGATTTCCAAAAGGCCTTCGACAAGGTGCCGCACAAGAGGCTGCTGCATAAGATAAGGATGCATGGCGTCAGGGGTAAAGTATTAGCATGGATAGAGGATTGGTTGAGGAACAGGAAGCAGAGAGTGGGGATAAATGAGTGCTATTCTGGTTGGCAATCAGTCACTAGTGGTGTGCCTCAGGGATCGGTGTTGGGACCGCAATTATTTACAATTTATATAGATGATTTGGAGTTGGGGACCACGTGTAGGGTGTCAAAGTTTGCAGATGACACTAAGATGAGTGGCAGAGCAAAGTGTGCAGATGACTGTGAAACTTTGCAGAGGAACATAGATACATTGAGTGAGTGGGCAAAGGTCTGGCAGATGGAATACAATGTTAGTAAATGTGAAGTCATTCATTTCGGTAGGAGTAACAGGAAAAAGGATTATTACTTGAATGGTAAAAAGTTGCAGCATGCTGCTATGCAGAGGGACCTAGATGTCCTTGTGCATGAATCGCAGAAGGTTGGTCTGCAGGTACAGCAAGTAATTAGGAAGGCAAATGGAATTTTGTCCTTCATTGCTAAAGGGATTGAGTTTAAAAGCAGAGAGGTTATGTTGCAGCTGTATAAGGTACTGGTGAGGCCGCACCTGGAGTACTGTGTGCAGTTTTGGTCTCCTCACTTGAGAAAGGATATACTGGCACTGGAGAGGGTGCAGAGGAGGTTCACTAGGTTGATTCCAGAGTTGAGGGGGTTGGCTTATGAGGAGAGACTGAGTAGATTGGGATTATATTCATTGGAGTTCAGAAGAATGAGGAGGGATCTTATAGAAACATATAAAATCATGAAGGGAATAGATAAGATACAAGTAGAGAGGATGTTTCCACTGGCAGGTGAAGCTAGGACAAGAGGGCATAGCCTCAAGATTAGAGGGAGCAGATTTAGGACTGAATTAAGAAGGTACTTCTTCACCCAGAGGGTTGTTAATCTATGGAATTCCTTGCCCAGTGAAGGAGTTGACGCTTATTCAGTAAACGTCTTTAAAGCTAAGGTAGATATCTTTTTGAACAATAAAGGCATTAAGGGATACTGTGGGAGTGCAGGTAAGTGGATCTGAGTCCAAGAAAAGATCAGCCATGATCTTATCGAATGGCGGAGCAGGCTCGAGGGGCCGGACGGCCTACTCCTGCTCCTAGTTCTTATGATCTTATGATCTTATGATCCTTTCCTGTAACGAATGCTTCTGACTGGATTTCTGGTGCCTTTGATATATACTTGTTTGCAGCTATGTCTTTTTGTGCGAGGGAGGCCTGCCATTGCAGCAAATCCAGGAGCCCTTCCATTGTGACTGCTGGAGTCTATTGAGAAGGCTATGTAATCACTGACTCTGCCAAGAACTTGAGGCAAATAAATTAAGAGTAGGGACTTTCACTACCATAGGCAAAGCATGACCAAATAGCCCAGCAGATGGTAGGTCTTCTTGCAGGAGGCTGCAGAGGTTTGCAAGAACCTGTCAAGCGAAGTACAGCTTTCTTCCGTGCCGCTCCTAACATAGATCCAGGAAACTTACTCTGAGCCTGTTAAACCTATAGGGCTGCGTTTAGACCTTCTTTAAGCATTCCCCTTCACCTGCTGTCACCAAAAAGACCTGCTGCTGCACCTCGTGTGGGGCAACCGGCTACTGCTGTGGTTCATATTGCTGCCCTTCTTGGAAGCAAATCAAAATAGCTTTTGAGGGTGTGGAAGCAGAATAAATATAGAAAAAAAAGCAATTTTCAAGGCAACCTTTCCTGTAAAATATGATAAAATGCAATAGCAAACAGGCACCTATGATCTGAGTGTTTGAAAGTGGGTGCGCTTAAATACTGTCTCCAGTTGTGCCCCACTAGTGCCAGGCAATGATCATCTACAACAAGGGAGAGTCTGACTGCCTCTCATTGACATTCAACAGTATTACCATCATCAAATCCCCCACCATCAATAATCCAAGGTCACCATTGACCAGAAATTTAACTGGACCAGCCACCTAAATACTATCGCTAGCAGGTCATTCTGTGCTAAGTAACTCACCTCCTGACTCTCCAAAGTCTTTCCAACACCTACAAGGCACAAGTCAGGAATGTGATGGAATACTCTCCATATGCCTGGATGAGTGCAGCTTCAACAATACTAAAGAAGCTCAACAGCATGCCAGACAAAGCAGTCTGCCTCATCAGCACCCCATCCACCAGCTTAGGGGCAAAGCTACTTTCCATCTAGTATTCTGTAATGAGGCAGAGTTTATTAGTAATCTCATAGTAAAAGATCGTCTAACAAAAAGTGATCATAATACAATTGAATTTCATATTATTTGAGAGCGACATACTCAAGTGCAAGACAAGAATTTTAAACTTAAACAGAGCCAATTACATAGGTATGAGGCAAGATTTGGCTAAGGTTGATTGGGTAAATAGACTAAAGGTTGTGCAAGTAAATAGCCAGTGCAAAACATTGAAAGAAATGGTTCAAAATGTTATACAATAGTAAGTCCCATTAGAAAAAACTAAATGAGAAAGATCCATCCATGGCTTACAAGGGAAATTAAGGATGATATTAGATTAAAAGAAGAGGCTTTTAATGTGATGAAGAATAGTACTAAGTCTGAGGATTGGGAGAGTTTTGGAAACCAGCAAAAGTTGATAAAAAGGGAAAAATAGAACATGAGAGTAAACTAGCCAGGAATATCAAAATGAATTGTCAGAGGTTTAGAAGTATATAAAAAGGAGTGTAGCAAAAGTAAAAGCTGGTCCCTTAGAGGCAAAGACAGATGAAATTATCATGTGGAATCAAGAAATGGCAGAGACATTGAACAAATATTTTGTGTCAGCCTTCACAGTAGAAAATACAAATTACATACCAGAAATAGACAGTAGCCAATAAAATGTATCTAGACTTGGGCTAGTAAGAGTGAGGAGTTTAAAATAATTAATATCAGCAGAGAAAAAGTATTGGAGAAACTTAAGGGACTAAAAGCCAACAAATCCCCAGGACCTGATAGCCTGTATCCTAGGATTCTAAAAGAGGTAGCTACAGAAATAGTGAATGCACTGGTTATAATTTTCCAAAATTCCCTCAATTTTTGAACAGTATCAGTGGATTGGAAATTAGCAAATGTAATACCACCATTCAAGAAAGGATGGAGAGAGAAAACAGGGAGCTACAAACCAGGTAGCCCTACTTCAGTCATCAGGAAAATGCTGGAATCTAGCCCGTGCCTAGGCAAGCACAGTCGGGGGTGGGGGGGAGCGGGTGGGGGGACTGGGTAGCTGCCAGATGGGCAAAGAAGTCAGGGCAGGTAGTGCAGGAATTCCCAGAGGACATCCCACTTTCTAACCAGTATTCAGTTCTGAGTACCGATGGGAAAGAGGGTTCCTCTGGAGAATGCATCGAGAGTCATAACCGGAATATCATGGGTGACTCAGCTGTGCTGGGATGGAGAAAAGGGGACAAGATGGCAATAGTGGTAGGGGATTCTATGGTTAGAGGAACAGGTAGGTGTTTCTGTGATCGCAGACATGATTCCAGGATAGTATGTTGCCTCCCTGGTGCAAGGGTCATGGATATCACCGAGCGGTTACAGAGTATTATGGAGGGTGAGGGTGCACAGCGGAGGTTGTGGTCCACATTGGTATCAATGACATAGGTAGAAAGAGGGATGAGGTCCTGCAAAAAAATTTAGGGAGCTAGGTAGTAGATTAAAAAGTAGGACCTCAAAGGTTGTAATCTCTGGGTTTCTCCTGGTGCCACGGGCTAGTGAGTAAAGTAATAGGAGGTTAGAGCAGATGAATACATGGCTAAAGAGATGGTGCAGGAGGGAGAGCTTTAGTTTCCTGGATCACTGGGCCTGTTTCTGGCATAGGTAGGATCTGTGTAAGTTGGATGGGTTGCACCTGAACCGGAACGGGACCAAAACCCATGCTGGGAGGTTTGCTAGTGCTGTTGGGGGGGTGTTTAAACTAATTTGGTGGGGGGATGAGGTACAGAGTGGAAGTCCAGTAGGGGGTGATGTACAATCAAATATAGAAGAGAAGCTAAGTCAGTCTGGAGGGCAGAGTAAATATAGATCTGTTAAGGTTCAAGCAAATAATGCAAGGCTGGATTGTATCTATTTTAATGCAAGGAGTCTTACTAGTAAGGCAGATGAATTGAGGGCGTTGATTAACACATGGGAATATGATATTATTGCTATCACTGAGACATGGTTGAGGGAAGGGCAGGACTGACAGCTCAATATCCCAGGGTATAGAATCTTCAGACGTGATAGGGGAGGGGGGTAAAGGAGGAGGCGGCATTGCACCGTTGATTAAGGAGTCAATTACTGCAGTAAGGAGGGATGATATCTTAGAAGTTCCTCTAATGAGGCCATATGGGTAGAACTTAAAAACAAAAAGGGGGCAATCACTTGGCTGGGCGTGTATTACAGGCCTCCAAACAGTCAGGGAAAGATAGAGGAGCAGATATGTAGGCAAATCCCAGAGAGATGCAAAAATAATAGGGTAATAATAGTAGGGGATTTCAACTTCCCCTACATTAGAGGGGATAGTATTAGTTCAAAAGGCTTAAAGGGGGCGGAATTCTTCAAGTGCATTCAGGAGAGCTTTTTGAGCCAGCACAAGAGGAGGAGCGGTACTGGACTTAATCCTAGGGAATGAAGCCAGACAAATGGTAGAATTGTCAGTGGGGGATCATTTCGGGGATAGTGACCATAACTCTGTAAGATTTAAGGTAGTTATGGAAAAGGGCATAGAGGGACCGGAAATAAAAATACTGAATTGGGGGAAGGCAGATTTCAATATGATAAAACAGGATCTGGCCAAAGTGGACTGGGAGCAGCTTCTTGTAGGCAGGTGTACATCAGACCAGTGGCAGTCATTCAGAAAGGAAATAGTGATGGTTCAGGTCCAATATGTTCCCGTAAAGGTGAAGGGTAGGACCAACAAGTCAAGGGAACCCTGGATGACAAGGGATATAGAGGATTGGTTAAGGGGAAAAAAGGAGGCTTATGGCAGATTCAGAGCGCTGAAAACAGCGGCGGCCCTAGAGGAACATAGAAAGTGTAGGGGGGTACTTAAAAAAGTAATTCGGAGAGCGAAGAGGGGGCGTGAAAAATCACTGGCAGACAAGATAAAGGAAAATCCCACGGTGTTTTATAAGTATATTAAGGGCAAGAAGATAACCAGGGAAACAGTGGGGCCCATTGGGGATCAAAGAGGCAATCTGTGTTTGGAGCCGGAGGACATAGATGAGGTTTTGAATGATTACTTTTCATCTGTGTTCACTGTGGAGAGGGACGATGTAGGTGTAGTGATCAGGGAGGGGGATTGTGATATACTTGAAAAAATTAGCATTGAAAAGGAGGAAGTATTAGCTGTATTAGCGGGCTTAAAGGTGGATAAATCCCTAGGCCCAGATGAGATGTATCCCAGGCTGCTATGTGAGGCAAGGGAGGAGATTGCAGGGGCTCTGACACAAATTTTCAAATCCTCTCTGGCCACAGGAGAGGTACCAGTGGACTGGAGGACAGCGAATGTGATACCATTATTCAAGAAGGGTAGCTGGGATAAACCAGGTAATTATAGGCCTATGAGTCTAACATCAGTGGTAGGGAAACTATTGGAAAAATTCTGAGAGACAGGATTAATCTCCACTTGGAGAGGCAGGGATTAATCAGGGATAGTCAGCATGGCTTTGTCAGGGGGAGATCATGTCTAACAAATTTGATTGAATTTTTCGAGGCAGTGACTCGATGTGTAGATGATGGTAAAGCAGTTAATGTAGTCAACATGGACTTCAGTAAGGCGTTTGATAAGGTCCCGCATGGGAGATTGGTTAAGAAGGTAAGAGCCCATGGGATCCAGGGCGATTTGGCAAATTGGATTCAAAATTGGCTTAGTGGAAGGAGACAGAGGGTGATGGACAAGGGTTATTTTTGCAAATGAAGGCCTGTGACCAGTGGTGTACCACAGGGATCGGTGCTGGGACCCTTACTGTTTGTAGTGTACATTAATGATTTAGACGTGAATATAGGAGGTATGATCAGTAAGTTCACAGATGACACGAAAATCTTTGGTGTCGTAAATAGTGAGGAGGAAAGCCTTAGATTACAGGACAATATAGATGGGCTGGTAAGATGGGTGGAGCAGTGGCGGATGGAATTTAATCCTGAGAAGTGTGAGGTGATGCACTTTGGAGGACTAACAAGGCAAGGGAATATGCAATGGGTGGTAGGACCCTAGGAAGTACAGAGGGTCAGAGGGACCTTGGTGTACTTGTCCATAGATCACTGAAGGCAGCAGCACAGGTAGATAAGGTGATTAGGAAGTCATATGGGATACTTGCCTTTATTAGCCAAGGCATAGAATATATGAGCAGGGAGGTTATGTTAGAGCTGTATAAAACACTGGTTAGGCCACAGCTGGAGTATTGTGTACAGTTCTGGTCATCACACTATAGGAAGGATGTGATTGCACTGGAGAGGGTGCAGAGGAGATTCACCATGATGTTGCCTGTGGAGCATTTCAGTTATAAAGAGAGACTGGATAGGCTAGGGTTGTTTTCCTTGGAGCAGAGAAGGCTGAGGGGGAACCTGATTGAGGTATGCAAAATTATGAGGAGCATTGATAGGATAGATCGGAAGAAACTTTTTCCCTTAGTGGAGGGGTCAATAACCAGGGGGCATAGATTTAAGGTAAGGGGCAGGAGATTTCGAGGGAAGTTGAGGAAAATATTTTCACCCACAGGGTGGTTGGAATCTGGAACACACTGCCTGTAGGGATGGTAGAGGCAGGAACCCTCACAACATTTAAGAAGTGTTTAGATGAGCACTTGAAATGTCATAGCATACAAGGCTACAGGCCAAGTGCTGGAAAATGGGATTAGATTGGATGCGTGCTTGATGGTTGGTGCAGGCGCGTTGGGCCGAAGGGCCTGTTTCTGTGCTGTAAAACTCTATGACTCTATTATTAAGGAAGTCTTAACATTGCACTTGGAGAATCATAGTATGGTCAGACAGAATCAACATGGTTTTGTGAAAGGGAAATCATGTTTGTCAAATTCATTAGTTTTTTTGAGAATGTAACGAATAGGATAGATAAAGGGGAGCCAGTAGATGTAATATACTTGGATTTCCAAAAGGCATTCAATAAGGTGCCACACAAAAGTTAATACGCAAGATAGACTTAATAATATGTTAGCATGGATGGAGGATTAATTAACAGACAGGAAGCAGAGAGTATGGATAATTGGGGCATTTTCAAGTTGGCAGGCTGTATCTAGTGGAGTGCCGCAAGGATCAGTGCTGGGGCATCTGCTATTTACAATCTATATTCATGACTTAGAGGAAGAGACCAATAATAATGTATCCAAGTTTTCTGATGATGCAAAGCTAGGTGGGAATGTAAACTGTAAGGAGGACACAAAGAGATTGCAAAGAGATCTAGACAGGTTAAAAGAGTGGACAACAAGGTGGCAGATGGCGTATAGTGTGAGGTTATTCACTTTGGTAAGAAGAATAGAAAAGCAAAATATTTTTTAAAGAAGTGAAATTTTTAATTGTTGATGTTCAGATAGAATTGGGTGTGCTTTTACAAAGAACACAGAAAGTTAGCATGCAGTTACAGCAAGCAATTAGGAAGGTAATTATCACATTGGCATTTATTGCAAGGGGACTGGAGTACAATTCTATAGGGCTTTGATGAGACCACACCTGGAGTACTGTGTGCAATTTTGGGGCTGTGTTTTCAGGTCCTGCCAGGGGAGGGAATGGAGGAGGAAAGGAGATGAAAGTACCGGCACTGGCTGGAGTGACAGTTTCCCAGCGCCAGCGGGTTTCACCAGGGTGAGGGGAGGGTGGCCATGAGATCCTGCCTGATCCATTAAGGAGGCCAATTAACATTGTTAAAGACCTCATTAAGTAGCATATTGTGATTTTCACAGGGGCGCACGGGCTGCACACACTGTCTGGGCAGACCAGCTGAATGCAGGTGAATGCACACTCCTGGCCGGCCCAGGGAATTAACTGGGCCCCATGAAAGTGTGAACAGTGCAGAGAGGGACTTGGCCATTCGGAAAGAGGTGCCATCGGCTCAGCACAGGTGGTGGGGAGAGTGGGCAGTAAGTGCTCAGGCAGTGCAGGGCATCATCGCTCTCCTGGCATCATGGGGGCAAGAGAGGAGGGGGCACGGCTGCCAAACAATTGGGGATCAACTGAGCACAAGGAAGGTTGCAGGCTAACAATGGTGGCACAACTCTCAGATTTTGGGGCCAGTAGCGATGAGAAGCAACACCCTCCTCAGGAAGGGCAGAACTCTGGGCATTAGGAGGGCAAAGGAGAGGGATGAGGGACAGGAAGGACATGGAGGCCATACTCTCGGCATAAGAACTACCGATGAAGATGGAGCTACCCGTAGATGTCTGACAGCCAGTGTCGCAGGAGATTGTGACTCTCCCAGCAGATGGTCACAGACACAGACATCTGTGCTCTCATCACCAAAAACCTCACACCACACAGCAGCGGTCGCAGTACCCTGTCAGTAGCCATCAAAGTTACTGTGGCTTTGAACATCTTCATTTCTGGCTCCTTCCAAGGATCCATTGTGGACCTTGGTGGCATCTTGCAAATGGCTGGACACCACTGTCTCGCAGGTCACTGATGCCCTATTTGTGACAGCTGGACAGTACATTCAATTCCAGACAATTGCGGCCTTGCAGGCACAAAGGTTAGTGGGTTCGTTGCCATCACTGGATTCCCCCGCCATCACTGGATTTCTCCCAGATGCAGCGCCTCATCAATTGCACCATGTGGCCATCAAAGCACCCAATGACCGGCCAGTCAAATTCATCAACAGGGGGGGCTTCAGCTCCCTCAATGGTCTACTCACTAGGGCCACCATTGAGCAGGCCATTGGGCTTTTAAAGATGTGGTTCCAGTGCCAGGACTGGTCAGGTGGCTCCCTGCAATACGCACCTGCAAAGGTCTTGCCCATTGTGGTGGTCTGCTGCCCACTCCATAACGTGGCCCTCCAGAGAGGTGTGAACCTTGAGGATGGTGAGGCCCTGGAAGAACACAGCTCATTGGAGGAAGAGGAGTAGCAGGACATGGAAGAGGAGGAGGAAGCACAGGTGGAGGGGGGCGATGCAGAACACCGAGGTGTCCTGGCTGAACAAGGTGGTGTCCGGGTCCCGTGCAGAGCTGGAGGGTCTCGTCAGGATGCCATCAACATCAAGGATCATCTGATTAAGGCACATTTCAACTGAACCCCTCTGACCCAGGATGAATGGCATGGTATGGAACTCACTCTGAGCCATCTTTGCTAACACTTCCATTGAAGACGCCCTGGAACATGGAAACTGTTACTGCCAATGAAGGATGCACAACTGTCCAGAGGTTTCACCATCACTGTTGACAAATCCTTTCTCTCTTTTGCCACTTCATACCTCTTTTCTTGCCCTGCCATTATTAAAAGGAGGCTTACACACCTGGCTTTGAGTGTCAATTGTGATCATAAAGGAAAACAGTGCATAGTTACAGGAAGAAGACACTCCAATGAGCCACTCGATGCTCTGGGCGATGCAGTGAGCTCCATGCTCAGCCACTTCTACATGGTGCTGTCCTTGTAGCCTTGGAGGAGGTGGAGGCAGCCTGCTCGCATCGAGGCTGAGATACACGTGGCAGTTGTCCTCACTGTGGAGGTGCCTGTTTGGGCATCACTGGAGGCTGCTGCACCTGAATCATTTCAAAGGCAGCCTCCAACACTGGGCCCTGCTGCACAGATGCTCCCTCTGTCAGAGAGAACAAGGAGGCCAAAGATGTTGATGCTGCTCCGTGAGAGGTGGCACTCTCATCCTCCTCGGTGGCATCTCAGTCCCTGGCTCGTGCTCCGGATGGCTGGAGGGGAACACCAGCTGGAGCGCAACTGTCATCCCCTCCAGACAACCTGATGACATCACTGCTGCTTCACGCTGTGAATGCCAGTAAAGAACACTGAAATCAGTTGCAGCACAGTAACAGAGGTGAAATTTCCGCCAGAGAGGTCATGTGACTTATTTCGTGGTCAGCAGCAAGCATCTTTGCTTACCTGCTGACTGCAAAATCTGGCCCAAATTCAGCCTATATTGATTGTTTTAAAACACTAAAAATTGAACCAGACCCAACAATCTCTTTGAGTTAGTCAGTCTGCCATTCTATTATATGTTATCAAGAAAATGAGGACAGATTTGAATAGAGAGAAGGGAGATATGTTTTAGTTTAGTTTAGAGATAAAGCACTGAAACAGGTCCTTCGGCCCACCGAGTCTGTGCCGACCATCAACCACCCATTTATACTAATCCTACACTAATTCCGTATTCCTACCACATCCCCACCCTGTCCCTATATTTCCCTACCACCTACCTATACTAGGGACAATTTATAATGGCCAATTTACCGATCAACCTGCAAATCTTTGGCATGTGGGAAGAAACCGGAGCACCTGGAGGAAACCCACTTTTTTTCTTTTTTTTTATGTAGCTGTAGATTTCTAGACTGGGAAAATTGAGAATTAACCTAACGGAAAAGTAGGAATTGATATGTCACTTTTCCCTATTTAAAAAGTACTGTGACCTGTATCAAATGATTGATTATTTTAGGTAGAAGTACTGCAGGGTACCCTTATAGTAGTAAATCTGTTAATCAATATGATTCATGTCTGATAGCTCATTTTTGTTCAGGCTAGCACCAAAAGTCAAATTGCATAAGCAAACAGGATATTTAATTCGTATTGCAGAACAACACAATGTTGTTTTGTTTAGGTTCGAACCAGTTACAAAAGCAATGATAGATATTACATTGAGTTGTCCTGCCATCGATGGCAGAGCAAACATCTTGGAATTCAACAAGGTGACCTCATTTACTGTTTCTTTCAGGTATTTTTGTTATAGTGAATTACAGAATAAATGTCATTTATTAGCTTCTGTATCGAGGAATAGAGCTTTTGTAATGACCACTCTTGTCCTTTTTGGTTTATCTGACCGCAGTCATTTCATGCATGAGCAGAAATTTCAGATTTCAAGAAGATTCAGTAATCTTCCCATAGCCTTATACTGAAAGGTACATAAGAATGAGGTTACAGCACCACCAAGCGGTAATTGGAGACTTTAGTAGTGATATGAAAGTTAAAAAGCAACTGCAATACTTTATAATTCAAAATTAAATTTGTGATTTAACGTAGCAAAAATGCATTTTCCACAAGATTTTCTTTGTGATAATTTTAGTATTGAATTAAACATTTCTAATTACCAAGTTAAAAAAAAATTGCCATAAGATGCCACAACAAACAATTTGCATTTGTACAGCACCTTTAACATTGGCACTTCATCGGAACATGATCAAACAAAACTTGACACTGAGACATACTAGGAGATATTAGGACAGGTGATCCAAAGCCTGGTAAAAAAGGTAGGTTTTAAGGAGCCTCTTAAAAAATGAGAGAGAGGCAGTGAGGTTTAGGGAGGAAATTAATTTGAAATCCTAAACATAACCTCATTGTTGAGGCTTTCCCTGAATCAGTGTTGTCTCTTAATATTTCCATTTATATGAGGAAGTACAGAAGTATTTATGCAAGATAAGAGCAAAATACTGTGGATGTTGGAACTCTGAAATGAGTTCAGAAATACAGAAATACTCAGCAGGTCTGCCAGCATCTGTGTAGAGAGAAACAGAGTTAATGGCTGGGATTTCACGGGTGGACGGGAGCCAGCACCAACTGAAAGTCGGTAGCGAACCCGCTTCCACCTCGTCTGGGGATCCGACCCGCATTTTACGGGTCCCCAGGCTTGAATCTTTCTGAGGCGGGACTTCATCCCACTTGAGGCCAATCAGTGGCAGCTCTTAGTCCCAGCGGCAGTGGCCACTGCTGGGTCTGCAGCCCAGCCGAAGACATGGAGCTGGTAAGACAGGTAGGTTTTGGTTGCCTCGCCGGGGGTAATCGGTTGGGCCACAACGGGAGTGGGGGGGGGCGGCGTGTTGGGTGCTGGGGGTGGTTGGGGTAGCGGGGGCAGCCCTGCTCACCCCCCGGAATGATCGCAGCCACCTGGTTTTCCCAGGCGGCTTTTCCTGGCTCCAGGACGCTGACTTGCCATGTGTAAAATCCGCGTGGAGGCGGGTGAAGGCCTTTAAGAGGCCGCTAAGTAGCCACTTAAGGGCCTTGATTGGCCTGGGGGGGGGCGGGCCATTTTTCAGCCACCCACAAGCCCAACATAAAAGGAACAGCAGAGGTGGGAGCAGGTTGGGAAAGCCTCCCGGAGCTTCCCGCTCTATTTTACGCCACCGTCCCACCATCAGCCAGCTCGTTGGGGTGGTGTAAAATTCTGGCCAATGTTTCAGGTCGGTGACCCAGAAATATATATGTATGCTTGGATTGTAAATTAAATATAAGCTGACTATTTTATTGTAGTACCCTGGGACTTTAAGATTTGTAATCTTTTTTCTTGCAATGTGGACATCAATGTCATGGCTGCCATGTATTATGCATTTTAAGTTGTCTTCTTCTTGTATCACTGCAGTCCATCTGGTCAAGGTACTCTCACAATGCTGTTACGTAGGAAGTTTCAGCCTTCTGACCCAACAACATTGAAAGAACAGTGATATATGTTCAAATGAGGATGCTGTGTGACTTGGAGGACAACCTGAGGGTGATCATGTTCCCATGAGTCTGCTGCCCTTGTCCTATGTGGTGGTAGGTTTGGGAGTTGCTGTAGAAGATGCCTGGATGAGTTGCTGCACTGCATCCCATAGATATTATGTGCTACAGCCATGGTACACCAGTCATTCTCCCATCCAGGCACCTGGAGTGTAATCCATCATACTCCTGACATGTGCCTTGTAGATGTTGCAGAATACCAAGCCTGTGACCTGCTCTGGTACCCACATCATTTATGTTGGCTTCTTAGTTTACAGATAAATATATTTTACAAGTACTTTTCTGATTGCTGACTGATGGTAAGAATTGGCTGAACACTAGAATAAATTCTCTTTTCTACTTTACTTTTGGGGAATGATTTTCCTTTTTATTTGATTGTCATGTTTTCAGATAAGAATCTTTTAAAAAGAAAACCTCTGTCCTTTGAGATAGAGTTGTGGTATATTCATACCTTCCCATTTATTTATTTTTCTGTGTGAATTTAAGGCCATGTTGTTCTTCCCTTTGCATAAACGGGTGCAGAATTGTGTTGTTCTAAACATTTGCGAAGCAACTGCTATATCTAATTTTGTTTGAAAAGGTAATGAGGTTTCTCACATCAAGCCACTGGAGAGATTGTGCAATTAGAAATTGAATAAACTCATCTCGCTATAACTCAACCCAGGACAAAGACTGTGGAATTTTATATTCATTCTTTTATATCGCATAAGTCCTTTAGGAGGACCAGTCTCCATACTTCACTTGCTTGATTAAAAAAAGTACCAGTTTAAAAGAATCTTTACATGTCATTATCTTACAGATTTTCCTGTCTTTTACAGCCAGTCAATCAGGGCCATCACTACCAAGATGAAATGCTTTTGACTCTGTCTCAGAAAAAAATGAATCCACTTCTTCTTTCAAATCCACGGTAAGCACTGATAATGATTCTATATTTCAGGTTTTCATTAGTCCTATCAAAATTCATCTTAATGTGTTGCAGCATTCATGCTGATGTGTCAATTAGTTTTGCACTCCAAAATTTGCCTTTGCACTCTGTTCTTCGTATTTTCCACCCAGTTCAGGATTAGACGAGTTTGTCCATGAAGAAAACCACAAAAATCAGTCGTTAAATGTATTTCTGATGTTATGATGTTGGAATATTAACCATGTGATGTATTTCTTTACCAGGGGTTGTTATAAACTCTTCCCTTGAAATCCCTCTTCCCTTTTGTTAACCATGTGTTAGTATGGATGTGTTTTCCACATCTCTCCTCAATCCTTTGAAGAATTTTAGCGCTGTGTTGGGTTTATCGTTTCATTATACTTCTAACTAAGATTGAGTGCAAATTACCAATTATTGATTTTTCCTACCATAATCTGTCTGCTTGATATATTTAAGCAGATCAAAACTTTACAAAAAAGTGGTCTGGCATTTTGTGTGTCTTCTACCCACTTCAGTTTTCATGAACATGTAATCTAGGTGGAGCACTTTAGTGTTGGAACATGCTCATAGAGGAAAATCACACCAGACTTCATTAAATAGCCCCAAAATGCAGAGAAAGTTTATTTTAGTCAGCTCGGCTTTATAATATGGGCACACCATCAATTGAAGCAAGCTTCATGCCACCAGAATCGGCCCACTCCCACATATCTTCCACTACCTAAACTACGGCTGGTACCAAGAGTGCAGCTAACTTATCATCATTTGTGAATGCAAGAAAAAAACTTTGGGTGTGCATCCTAAATCTGCTAATTTTTCTATATCGTACTCGGTAATCTTGTAGGTGGCTGCAAGCTACCAATGAGCTCCAAAATACAATATTGTAACTGAAGAATGGGTGAATATTTGGCTTGTATGAGGAGATGGTCTATACAGCCCAGGTTGGTAACACTCAGAATATCTGCATGCCTGAGAGAAACAGGCTCAGTCCTTTTGCAAATATATATTTGTTTAAGAATTAATATAATTTCTTCTTTCTAAACTACAATTAAGAATCTGTTTAACAGTTAAGCTGCATATTCAACACATACAGACAGAAAATGTTTGTGTAGAATGTAACAGGCAGGGTATAATATACCGAGAACTTTGATCTTTGTTGCAGTAATCATCCTGTATTCACTAATGTCATTACATGCTTGTAGTGTTGCCTGTGTAATGTTTATGGTTTTTACTGCAGGTCCATGTTTTCCACCTGCTGTTAGAAACAGCTGTAATGAATTAGAGCCCAATGGCTAAAATACTAATTAAGCCAAATATTATAGCATGGAATGTGACTAAAATTGCCTGCATTTTGTGACTATTTAATGAGTGCAACATAAAATTGAATTTGATGTAAACTTTAGTACTTTACACTCATTTACACAATTTATTGTAATATATATTGGTAAATACAGATCTGCTGTGTGTCAGATAACTATGGGAAATCATCAACGTTTAAAGTGCCAATCATATTGCATTTTGGGCAATCCAACCAAGTTGCAAAATACTACAATTACCATTAAGTTTGTGTTACACACTTGATTTAGTTGGACAAACACAAATTTCAATTTAACTGTCATTCTATAGACCATGTTTAAATAAACTGAGACAAGACATGGATATGTTACAGAAATCACAACCCAGAGAATCAAAGAGCACTACATGTTCCAAAATACTTTGCAAACTGAAATTGTAGGACACTGAACCACTTTGCAGCATTTGAGGGCTTTAGAATTCTGAATTGGAGCCTGTTTTCATGCATCGAAGAAGTGATAATATAGTGAACTGATAAAAAAAAAATGACTGTTTAACTGATCTCTAATAAAATGGAAATTATATTTCATTTTTACATTGTTTCAAAAATGAAAACCATTATCCTCACTGGTTCCAGTTCAAAAATTGCATTAATTTTTACCAAAGTGCAAGTTCATTAGTAACATTCACTGGAAGGATTCTCCAAAAGATCAGCCTCTGAAATAGCCCATGAGCCACATACTTTATTCCAAATTGTGGCATTCATTTTCCCAGGCACAGTTAAGGGTTCTTCAGGAATAAATTCAGCCGATATTTTGAATGCAAATGAATCATCCATGTCAGCATTGACATTGCATTTTTAAAAATATTTTTATCAGACGGTGCTCATCACAAAGACTACTGCCCAAGAAATTAATCACTATGGTTTCAAAACTAGCAGAAAAATGGATACAAATGGTAAAAGAGTATTTTATTGATTTATAGTGTCTGTTATATAAATTGCTATTTGTATACATATTCTGTTGTCCTACAGTTATACATGCTTGATGTATGTATATGTTGAATCATATCAAATTTGAAAATGAATTTATTACAAATATCTAAGGGCTCAATAAATGAAGTCTGTTTTCCCCTGATATATTTATTTTATTTTTTTGTGCTTATTAAGGTAAATGGCATTAGTGCTAGGTAATGGAAACCTTCCTATTTCAGCCATTCAGTGCCACTGTCAAGCACTTCCAGTTGAGTTCCAACACAACCAGACGCAGCACAAACCTACCTCTACTCTGTCCCAACAATGTGCCTCAACGCCAACCTCAGGAGCATACTTTCTTCTTTTTCCCACAACAGTGATCTCCATGAGTGAGATTATCAAATAGATCTGAATTAGGAAATAGTTCTGTGCTGTAAGACAACCACATTTCCCATAAGTGTCATATGGAGACTGGAAACCAGTCTGCCACGTCTCTGACCATGTACTTGTAAGGCTTTTGTTAAGGCTACCTTTAATTCAGGCACCTTCCTCAGATCATTCAGCCCTTTCTCCTATTACTGATTATTTGTATTCATTTCTTTGTGTTATACTAGTTGAAGCATTTTGACACCTAAAGCTCATTGGAGTTTTATTGGGAACCATCTCAATGTCCTTTTGCGTTTAAAGAACCATTGTAGTCATATTTGCAGTTTTTGTTCACCAAAAGAATTTTTGGAGTCACCTGGTATTTGTATATTACTTAGCTAGCTTTGGCACCACTGTGCAGTAAGTCACACTCATTAACAAAGAACAAGGGGTGCTTTTCAAGTTGCTGAGCTGTTTAATTTACAAGATCTGATTGAATTTTGGTGGGAGGGTTTCATCTACCACTGTTTTTCAAACTCAGCAGTAAATATGTGGTTATCACACATCACCATTAAAATCAAATATGCACACATACAGACGATGATATATCCCTGTCATCTCTCCGCCCACCACCCCCATGTATTATTTCAGCAAATCATTTTGCTGAATATGCTTAGCTAAATCTCGAAACAACATAGATATTAAGCTATACAGCACACTCTGGTTTGACCTAACAGTCTCAAATTTTGGGCTGAATTTTGTGGAGCTGGTGGGGGGGGATACCAAAACCGGGCCAAAAAGGCAAGGGGAATCCCGCCTCCGTCCTTTGGAGCCCCCGGAGCAAGTTAACAGCGCTCAGGCAGTTAACTGCTCAGCGCCGGGGTCCCCATTCCTTTAAGGATGGGGATCCCACCTGCCAGAGCTACAGCCATTCAGAGGACTGGCAGCTCAGTTGTATCAGCAACACCACCGTGAGTGGTAGCCACTGCCGGTACTATACCAGGCCTGGGACCAGGCCCAGCGCTGGAGTCCCGGACCCCAGGTAAGTGTGGCAGGGTTGCTGGGGCCAGTCCAGCAGGTTCTGGCGAGAGGGGGGAAAGTGATCGTTGAGGGCGGTGGAGGCGGTGGGGCGGGTGTTTGCACAGGGATGGCTTTTGCCACTAAGGATGCTCCATGGAGCACAGATTTCCCATGGAGGAGACACTCCCGTCTCTCCAAAGTCCACAGGGAGACCACCTTGTTTTACTGAGCAACCTTCCGCCGCTGGTATAATTCCAGGGACAGTGGGAAAAGGTCCTTAAGTGGCTATTAATGGCCACTTAAGAGCATCAATTGCCCTCTGGGCGGGAAAGACGTCTTCGGCCTTTCCTGCCCCGACTTAATTGCAGGGTGACGGGAAGGCGACGGGCACTCCGCCCCCCCCCAGCTTCCATCACTATTTTAGAGCCCCACCTCCCATCCCATCTCCCAGTGACCCATAAAACTGTCCTTTAACTTCAGACTTATAGGGCTGAATTTTATTAGCTCACCGCCGTTCTCAGTGGCAAGCTTCAAAACGTGTGTGTTACATGCGCGAGACGTGTGCCACGGAGCCACTGCAATATTTCTTGCAGCAGCTCATTAACATAGAAGGGACAGACCACCACCCCCCCCCCCCCCCCCCACAGTGACATAGAGGGGGAAGGTACTTCATCCCCTGCAAAGTCCGGCACCTGTGCCATTTTTAAAGGGCTTCAAGCCCTGACAGGTAAGTTAAGTTTTAAAGAGAACTGCACATGGAATTTAAACAGTCAATGAAAGATCAAAGCCCCTCTTGCTCCCCTCCAAAGACCAAACAAGATATTTATTTCCCTCTCCCCCGACCCCCCTCTGATAAAACTTATTTGCCGGTCCCGATCTTTCACCCCAAACTTTAATATCTTTGCCTTTCAACTTCTTCCCACCATCCCTCAGCCAATCGCAACAGTTTTCCCCCTCCCACCCCGCCATGAAAACTGCATTCATCCCCCCTCCCCAACAGTGTTCCGTCTCGGATCTCTGAACGGAGAGCTGAAGGTGCGGGACATCTGACAATCAGCCAGAATAGCGGCGTGGGACAGCCATTGCTACAAGGTAAATCATTATTCATTCATTTTAATGTAATTAACATATTTAAATAAAGTCTCCATTGCCGGTAAAATGGGGCGGGACATTCCCAGATTCGAGGCCCATGGCAGAACTCTCCTGGAAGGATATTCTGGGCCCCCCTGCCATGACCCCCAAGGTTGGGGGGATTATAAAATTCAACCCATAATGAATGTGGTCAAAAGATTGATATGAGATGAGATTTTAATCCAACAACAAATATTTCTTCCTAGCAACAAGTGCAGGCTGTAATTCTTTCTAGTGCTATGAACGTGCCTTTCTATCTTTCAGTCTCCTGTTCTGTTGTAGTTTTAACTGTCATTCCTCTTCACAACTGTTGACTGATCTGTTTTATAGCATTTTCTGTTTTTATTTCAAACTCCCATTTGCGGTGTCTCTTTATTTTTCAGGCTGCAATGTGTGTGATTTTCACAATTTTTGAGTTTGTGTTTTGTTTCATTAAAATGCTTATCCATCACTAAGTACCATTAGAAGGGTTAGAAAATGCTCAAGGAAATCATCAGCCGTAATACTTAACTGTTTTGTGTATACATTATTTTTTAATGCCCGTTGTACTTCAGTGTTCAAAACATATAGGGCCAGATTGTTAAAGCCTGCTGAGTGCGGGTACAGAGGCAAGCACAATTTAAAGATTGCGATATCAGAGGTCGGCACTGGGAGCCACCGCCTCCAGAAAGCAATGCCATTTTTAAAGTGATGCTGGGAGTGAGGGAACGGTTTGGGCACACGCCTCCAATTAATTGCCTGTTGAGTTCATTGAAGAGCTCAGTAACAGACTTGTTAGCAGCAGTTTTGAATTTTCAAAGGCTGGGAATGTAGAGAATGCCATGTGGGGAACTGGACAGGATGTTCAAGTTGTGAACACAGCGAGGGGTCATGAGGGCAATGGGAAAGGCTGATTAAAATATTGCAGAGGCCCATAAAAAAGCTCAGCTGTTTCAGAAGTGCCGCAGAATGGCCATTGTTGCAGCTGTAAGAATTGCTTTCTCAATGGTGAGCGTCAGGAATCCGGAGAGAGATGTGAGGCCATTGCATCAATTGGGCACCTGGGGATGGCACGGGAAGGCAGGTTTATGCACAAAGCCTAGCTGAGGGAGTTCAGATGGGAACAGGCTACTTTGACATTGGACAGAGCAGTCAGGATGAGCTTCAGTAGATGCAACCTTCTGGACAGCAGGAGACCAGTGGAGTACAGCAGGGGGCTGCAAGGGGAAGAAGGGACTACGCAAGACATCAGGTGCATGGCCCAAGAGTCAGTTTCCTGCAAATGACAGGGAACCAGTGCCGTAGGAGGCTGCGCCTATCCAGGCAGATAGTCTCGGACCTGTGTGCTCTGTTCTACAAAGACCTGAGGCCTTGTGGCCTCCAGGGCAGTCTCTTGCCTGCAGCCCTCAAGGTTTCTGTCACCCTAAATTTCTATACAACCAGGTCGTTCGAGGGATCAGCTGTGGACCTTGGTGGCATCTCGCAGTCAGCAGCTCATCAGGCCATCAGGGAAGTCACGGATGCCATGATGCCATTTTCAGCAAGGCAGGAGACTACATCCCCTTTGATGTAGATGGGCCTGTGCAGATACAGAAGCTATTGGGTTCAGCCTCCATCGCTGGATTCCCCCAGGTGCAGGTCATCATCGCTTACACCCATGTGACCATCAAGACACCCAGCAACTAGCCAGTGAGATCCCTCAACAGGAACGGCTTCCATTTCCCTCAATCTCCAACTGGTCCACGATCACAATAAGAGCTCCCTCTATGTATGCGCTCGCTTTCCTGGCAGCTACCATGACTCCATCCTTCGCTAGTCCAGGCTGCCTCAGCTCTTCACTCCATACCCCAATGTGTGTGGATGGATCCAAGGATACAAGGGAAATTCCTTGAAGAGATGGCTACTGACCCTTCTACGGGAGCACCAGACAGAGGCACAGAGATGAAACAACCAATGTCACTTGCTCAGCAGGCCAACCATTGAGCAGGCTATCGTGTTTCTGAAGATTCCAGTGCCTGGATTGGTTGGGTGGTGCCCTCCAATACCCTCCTGCAAGGGTCTCAGTCATCTACTGCGCCCTCCATAACATGGCATTCCAGAGAGGTGTGGGCCTTGAGGAAAGCGAGGCCCTGGAAGGAGACAACTCATCAGGGGAGGAGCAGGTTGTAAGAGAGGAGGAGGAAGAGGTGGCAGAGGATGACAACACTGAACAGAATGGTGCCCCAGCTGCACGACAAGGTGGCTTCCTCCTGCCACCCTTTAGGAAGAGGTCCTCCCTCCTCTCCCTCACAGCCTCCTGCTTTAGATCCAGGTCGGCATCAATGAAGCAAGGGTCCACCCTGCCCTTAGTGCCTGCCCTCCAGCTCCCCGTGACATCTCGCTTCCCTCTGGTGCTGTGGAAGGCAGATCTTGCCCTCAGGACAACAAGCAGCCTCAGTGATGGCTGCCATAGAAGTCTACATGAGCCGCATACTTGATCTGATCCATGGCCATTTTCAATTCCACTGGCTCTAAGTGGACAGGAAACCCGTCTCCATACCAATTAAGGGCTTACGCATTTGAAAATCGCAATCTGAATCAGTTTCCCACAGCAGGCAGATTTCTTAACCAAAGCCAGACCTGGTTCCTTTCTCCTGCTTACATAATGAAAATCCATCCCATAGAATTTTGATGGACTATCTGATAATATAGGCTTCTGCTTTGGCAAAATCTCATTGTGGGGAAAGCATAGGCACGGTGACTATTTGCTTGCCACTCCTAAAGATTTTTTGATTTATTTGTGGGATGTGGGTGTGGCTGGCAAGGTCAGCATTTATTGCCCATCCCTAATTTCCCTTGGGAAGGTGGTGGTGAGCCATGTTCTTGAACCACTATAGTCGATGTGGTGTAGATACACCCACAGTGCTGTTAGGTATAGAGATCCAGGATTTTGACACAGTGATACATTTCCAGGTCAGGATGGTGTGTGATTTGGAAGGAAACATGTGGGTGGTGGTGTGCCCATGCGCTGCTGCCCTTGTCTTTCTAGGTTGAAGAGCTCATGGGTTTGGAAGATACTCTTGAAGAAACCTTGGTGAGCTGCTGCAGTGTGTCTTGTAGATAGTACACACTGCTGCCACCATGTGCCAGTGGTGGAGGGAGTGAATGTTTAAGGTTGTAGATGGGGTGTCATACGAGCAGGCTGCTTTGTCCTGTATGTTGTCAAGCTTCTCGAGTGTTCTTGGAGCTGCACTCATCCAAGGAAATAGATAGTATTTCATCACACTCCTGACTTGTGCTTGTAGATTTTGGAAAGATTTTGAGGAGTTGCCACAGAACACCCAATCTCTGATCTGCTTTTGTAGCCACAGTAATTACATGATTCATCTAGTTAAGTTTCTGGTCAATGATAATGCCCAGGATCATGATGGTGGGGATTAGACGATGTTAATTCCATTGAAAGAAAAGGGGTGGTGGTTAGATTCTTTCTTGTTGGAGATGGAAATTAACTGGCACTGAATGGTCGAATGCTACTTGCCTCTTATCAGCTCAACCCTGAATGTTGTCCCGCTCTTGCAGCAAATGTGCTTCATTATTTGAGGAGTTAAAATGGAATAGAACACTAAGCAATCATTCAGCGAACATTCACACTTTTGACCTTATGCTGGAGGAATGATTATTGATGAAACTGCTGAAGATGACTGGGTCTAAGACATTGCCCTGAGGAGCTCCTGCAGCAATGTCCCATGGCTGAGATGATTGGCTTCCAACAACTGTAATGATCTTCCTTTGTGCTGGGAATGACTCCAGCCAGTGGAAACATTTCCCCCTGATTCCCATTGATTTCAATTTTACTGGGTCTCCTTGAGGTCCTGGCGAAACCCAAAGTGATTATCAGGAAACAGGTTATTGGTGAGTAAGTGTCACTTGACAGTACTGTTGACAATATCTTTCATCATTTTTCTGATGATTG
The DNA here is from genome assembly GCF_036365525.1 of Heterodontus francisci. Classification (NCBI taxonomy): domain Eukaryota; kingdom Metazoa; phylum Chordata; class Chondrichthyes; order Heterodontiformes; family Heterodontidae; genus Heterodontus; species Heterodontus francisci. Next base: position 53,746,524 of record NC_090389.1, read on the forward strand.
TGAATAGACTGATGGGGTAATATTTGGCCGAATTGGATTTATCCTGCTTTTTGTGGACAGGACATACCTGGGCAGTTTTCCACATTGTCAGGTAGATGCAAGTGTTATAGCTATACTGGAACAGCTTGCCGAGGGACGCCACTAGTTCTGGAGCACTAGCACACCCAGGATGTTGTCAAGGTCCTTAGCATTTGCTTTATCCAGATCTTGATACAAAGTGAAGTAAATCTTATTGGCTGAATTCTTGCATCTGTGATGCTGGGAATCTCAGGAAGAGATTCTTGTTTGCACTGTTTGCTGACTTGGGTAGCATTAGAGTGCTAAAGTGGGAGTTTTGTGACTGAGGGTAATTAAGGGTTAGTTTTATCTAAAGTCGAGTCTTTCTTTTATTTAGCAAGTTAACTTAACAGTTGCTGTTTGGGTTGGAGAAGGTGAGTTTTAGACCAGCTTTAAACAGAGTTCACTCAGGCTCTGCTTGCAGCTGCACCTTGTTAATTAGATAATTAGCTTAAACCAGTTTTCAGGGGCTAGAGTCAGACAGTATAAAAGTGGGCCATCTTACAGTGCTGACTTTGTTTGTACTGGACTGCTGACTTGGGGCTGCATTAGAGTGCTAAAGTGGGAGTTTTGTGACTGAGGGAGTTCGGTGAGGAGGAAGCGAGGAGCTCCTTTCATTTCCTACCTGTCCTCAAAGAGCATGAGGGGAGCCAAGAGTTTCCACAGAACACAGCTGACTGGTGAGTAAGTCCTGGTGGGTATTTTTCAAGCTGGATTGAATTGTAAGTCATTGTTTTAGCAAGATTTAGTTGATTTATTTTTTATTACAACAGTCTTCTAAAGTTTTAAATTTAAAGGGTTTAGTCATGACAGGAGAGCTTAAAGCCATGGTTTGCTCCTCTTGCTGCATGTGAGAATCCAGGAACATTTCCAGTCCCCAGGACCAGCATGTGTGCAGGAAGTGTGTCCAGCTGCAGCTCCTGGAAGCTCGGGTTTCAGAGCTGGAACAGCAGCTGGAAATACTGTGGAGCATCCGCGGGTCTGAGAGCATTGTAGATAGCACGTATAGAGAGGTGGTCACACCGCAGCTGAAGGGACTTGCGGAAGGAAGGGAATGGGTGACCACCAGGCAGTGCAAGAGAATCAGGCAGATAGTCTAGGAGTCCCCTGGGGTCCTGCTTGCAAATCGGTATTCCATTTTGGAGGCTGATGAGGCTGGTTTCTCCCGGGAGTGCGGACAGAGCCAAGCTTCTGGCACCACAAGCAGCCTGTCTGCACAGGAAGGGGGAAAGAGAGGAAGAGCAATAGTATTAGGGGATTCCACAGTCAGGGGAACAGATAGGCGCTACTGTGGCTGTCAATGTGACTCCAGGATGGTGTGTTGCATCCCTGGTGCCAGGGTCTGGGATGTCACTGAAAGGCTGCAGGTCATCCTGAAGGGGGAGGGTGATAGGCAGAGGTCATGGTACATGTTGGTACCAATGACATAGGTAGAAAGAGGGATGAGGTCTTGCATCAAGAATTCAGGGAGTTAAGCAGCAGACTGAAAAGCAGGGCCTCTCGGGTTGTAATCTCTGGATTACTCCCAGTGCCACGTGCTAGCAAGTATAGAAATAGGAGAATAGCACAGATGAATGCGTGGCTTAAGAGTTGGTGCAGGAGGGAGGGTTTTAGATTCCTGGACCACTGGGACCGTTTCTGGGGAAGGTGGGACCTGTACAAGAGTGACAGTCTACATCTGAACCAGAGGGGGACTAACATCCTTGCTGGCGGGTTTGCTAGTGCTGTTGGGAGGAGTTTAAACTAATTTGGCAGGGGGAGGGGACACAGACTCCAAGCAGAATAAGGACACAGCTAAACACAGGAAAGCAAACAAGTCAGAGGGAATACAGCGGAAGTAAGTTTCAAGGGAGTAAGACCAGGATGGATGGCCTCTACTTTAATGCCAGGAATATTACAGGTAAAACGGATGGGTTAAGGGAAAGGATTGACACGTGGAATTGTGATATAGTAGCCATCATGGAGACATGGTTGAGGGAGGGGCAGGATTGGTAGCTCAATATCCCGGGATATAGAATCTTCAGGTGAGATAGAGGAGGGGGTAAAAGAGGAGGGGGCATTGCAATATTAGTTAAGGAGTCAATTACTGCAGTAAGGAGAGATGATATCTTGGAGAGGGCATCAAATGAAGCTTTATGGGGAGAGTTTAGGAATAAAAAAGGGACTGCCACAGTGCTAGGTGTTTATTATAGACCCCCAGCTAGTCAGCGGGAAAGTGAGGAGTAAATATGTGTACAATTCGCAGAGGTGTGTAAAAATAATAATAGGGTAATTATGTTAGGTGATTTCAACTTTCCCAACATTAATTGGGATAGTCATTGTGTTAAGGGCTGAGATGGAGTGAAGTTCTTAAAATGTATACAGGAGAACTTTTCAGCTCAATATGTAGAGGATCCAACTAGGGAGGGTGCAGTGCTGGATCTAATTCTGGGGAATGAAGCCGGAGAGGTGGGTGATGTGTTGGTGGGGGAGCATTTTGGTGATAGTGACCACAACATGGTACAATTTAAGCTTGTTATGGAGAAAGAAATAGACAAGTTGCAAAAAAAGGTTTTGGATTGGGGGAGAGCGAATTTTAGTAAAATAAGGCAGGATCTGGCCAAGGTAGACTGGAAAGAGTTACTTGTCGGGAAATCTACTGAAGAGCAGTGGGGGGCATTCAAAAAGGAAATGGGGAGGGTACAGGCCCGACATGTTCCATCTAGGGTAACAGGTAGGAGCAACAAGCCCAGAGAACCATGGATGACCAGAAACATTCAAGGTACACTGAGAAGGAAAAGAGAGGCTTTTAGCAAATACAAGGAGAGCAAATCAATGGAAGCATTAGTGGAGTACAGAAAGTGTCGGATGGAGCTTAAGAAAGCAATTAGGAGAGCAAAGAGGGGATATGAGAAAGCTCTGGCTGGTAAACGTAGGGAAAATCCTAAGATATTCTGTAAGTATATCAATGGGAAGAGGATAACCAGGGAAAGAGTAGGACCCATTAGGGACTAAGGGGAAATCTATGGGTGGAGCCAGAGGACATTGGTAGGTTGTTGAATGAATAAGTCACATCTGT